>NW_028270189.1:21622003-21931999 GCF_037043375.1 Chiloscyllium plagiosum
TACTCCCTGTGCTTTAAATGACATAATCATAGGACTGAACTTTGACGTGGTCACACTCTATGGTCATCGCCCTGAGGAAATCATCCTCATTTTCATCCACACAGGTGGACAGACAGACAAATCCCCCGAGAGCAGGAGAGATGTCAGGATGAGACCAGTTTAACGTGCTTCACATCTGCCAGTTTCTCCGACCACCTCACCTCAGCATGTCAAAGATTTCTGCAGCACAGAAAATGTACTTCGGCTGAACAATTTTGCACCAGTCGAACATAAGTCTCTGACTGTTCTCGTCTCATTTTCCAACAGTTGGCTAACAGCTTCAAACGCAGTTGGTGGTAGAAGTGGACACCTCAATGCGTCTCAAATTTCTCTCGAAATTTCTGCTTGCTGCAACCTGACAGGCAGTGGGTTGCAGATTCCCACCATGCCCAATTTGCCCGTTTTTGTTTTTAAGCTGACTCTTCCAGTCGATGTCAGGGAGCAATTTCCCTTCTCAATTATTGGCATTTCTCCATCAGCATCAGTAGGATTCGAGGCTGCATGGTGAAAGCCATAGGAATTTCAATTCCATTGCCTTAACCACTCATCCAGGACGACAGGACGACACTGTGCAATTCACTTCCCAGGTCTCTTTCCTTGTGGAGCTGAGGAAGAGTAAATCATTATTGGGTTTGTTTGAATCCAATCATTTCGCAGCTTCCAAATGTGTAAAATTTCGGTGCGTGGTGAGGCTGGCTGCATCAACCTGACGGATGGAATGGGCATTCAGTTAAAATAAAAACAGAACTTGCAAGAAAACCTCATCAGGTCTAGCAGCATTTCTGGAGAGACAATAAGAGGCAATGTTTCAGAACGTCATTAGCGCTGTTTTTTCTCCCACAGGTCCTCCCAAATTGGCTCGTTTCTGCAGCAGTTTCTTTTTTGGTTTCAGATTCCCACAAGTCACAGTTCTTGACATTAATCTTGACAGCAATGCGGAAATGTCATTGTGGTTAATCACACGATAGTGTTTCTATTTGGAGAATATCTGTTGACCTCATTAGAAACCGAAACAGTGCAGCAAAGCAAACAGATGCATTAAGGGCAGCAATCGCTGTCGCCCTGGGGGCTCTTGAATCAGCTATCTTTCATTCAGCAGACTAATGCGCTGTCACGTGCTATCCAGCACATCACACGATCCTCCAAAGTAGGCGGTTACTGAATCTCAACTTCAGTCTGCCTTCCCAGAATGACACTGTCCTCTATCAGAAGTATTTTTCCAAAATAAAGCCTGGGACGCTCATTATTAAGACCTAGGAACAGTCTGATCCCACTCACTGCAGACGTACCCATGCCACTGGGAAGCCTCTCTCCCACAATCGGGACAGTCTGGGTTCCAGCCTCTCAGTGTTTGTCTGGCCCGAGCTTTTTCAATGTCCTGGAGTCCTCATATACAAAAACGAGAAATCTTTCAATGTCTCAGATCAGTTCATGTCCCGAGAACATCAGAGTTAATGTCCCGTCCACTTAAAGAGGGGGAAGTTGTCTTGACAGTTTCTGCTCAGTCCGACAGTTCACCCTTGCTCATTCCCCTCCGATTCCACTTCCCAAAAAGTTTCTGAAGATCCACAAAGCTGGAGACTGGTTTCCATGTTTGCTTCCTTAAATTGTTCCGCTCTCAAATGTCAATATTTCCCCCAAATCTCTTCACTATCCTCTGTCTTCCGCCATGTCCGGGTATGAGAATTCCCTTCATGAGGAGAGAGTACAGAGGCTGGTAAGTTTCACTTTGGAGCGAAGAAGGTGAACCAGAGATTTCCTGCGGCTGTTGATAATGATGTGGGAGGGAGCGGTGGGGATGGGCGCTTTGACGAACAGGAAGAAAACTTGCCACCGTCCAGGGTCAGGACATGGAGGACTGTGATTAACGGAATCGAATGTAAAGTTGCACTTTTGCACAGTACATTCAGAGGATACTGCAGAAACTCGATGAGACCAGCAGGATCCGTGGGAAGAGAAACGGTCAAGGTTTTGATCGTGGCACAGTTCTGATTAAGAACTCGAGGTTACAAAATCAAATCGAACAACTCCATTTTCATGTAGGTAGAATAGTGAACAAGGCGTATGGTATGCTTTCCTTTATTGTTCAAAGTACTGAGTACAAGTGTTGGGACGTCATGTTGCGGCTATAAAGGACATTGTTTGTTGAGCTTGTTCTTTTTTCAAGTTTGAGCCCGAAATCGTCCTTTTGGAATCATTGAAAACGTAGTCGGCAGAATTCGAAACCGCGTGGGGTAGTCCCAATGGATTTCTAACCCATCATCTTTCCCACTCGGACACGGCTACACATTTAACTCCTGTGCTTAATACATCTCATGAAATGAATGTTTCCAACCTGAAACACCAGTATTTGGCTTGCTCTGTCCGCAGCCTGACCCCAGCATTCGCTGTCCCCCTCTCATGGTTCAGAACGGAGTAGGATGCTGGGAGATCCAGTTGAATTACACGCGTTGATGAGCGATAATTGTGGCTCAACAGTTAGCACTGCTGCCTCGCATCACCATGGTCCCAAGTTTGCTTCCAACGTCGGGCCACTGTCTGTGTGCTGTTTGCATATTCGCCCCCTGTCTGCCTGGGTTTCCTTCCACAGTCCAAACATGTGTTCGTCAGGTGAATTTGCCGTGGTAAATTGCCCATAGTGTTTGGTGCATTACTCACAGGGAAATCAGTCTGGGTGGGTTACTCTTCAGAGGGTCATTGTGGACTGGTAGGGCCGAGGGGCCACACTGGAGGGAATTTAATCCATTAAAGTGGATGGGAAGGATCCATTTACATGTGCAGAGAGATTAATAAACATAGTAATGGATCGAGAAAATAAAAACGTTGTTGTATTGGTCCAGTCCTTTCATCGCCAGCTCAGATTACAACAGGATCTCGACCAGATGGGTCAATGGGCTGAGAAGTGACAGCAGGAATTTAATTGAGAGAAATGCGAGGTGCTGCATTATAGGAAAGCAAATCTTAGCAGGACTTATGCCATTAATGGTAAGATCCTTGGGAGTGTTGCTGAACAAGGAGACCTTCGAATGCAGGTTCGTAGCTCCTTGAAAGTGGAGTCGCAGGTAGGTAGAATAGTGAACAAGGCATCTGGTCTGCTTTCCTTTATTGGTCAGAGTCCTGAGTACAGGAGTTGGGAGGTCATGTTGGGGCTGTAAAGGACATTGCTTAAGCCAATGTTGGAATATTGCGTGCAATTTTGTTTACCTTCCTATCGGAAAGATGTTGTGAAGATTGAAAGGGTTCAGGATAGATTTACAAGGATGTTACCAGGGTTGGAGGATCTGAGCTGCAGGGAGAGGCTGATCAGGCTGGGGCTATTTTCCCGGCTGCGTCGGAGGCTGAGGGGTGACCTTCTCGAGATTTACAAAATTATGAGGGGCATGGATAGGATTAATAGACAAAATCTTTTTCCTGGTGTCGGGGAGTCCAGAACTAGAGGGCATAGGTTTAGGGTTAGGGGTGAAAGATATAAAAGAGACCTATGGAGCAATGTTTTCACGCAGAGGGTGGTACGTGTATGGAATGAGCTGCCAGAGGATGTGGTGGAGGCCGGTACAATTGCAACATTTAAGAGGCATTTGGATGGGGAAATGAATGGAAAGGGTTTGGAGGGATGTGGGCCAGGTGCTGGCAGGTGTGACTAGATTGGGTTGGGATATCTGGTCGGCATGGACGAGTTGGACCAAAGTGTCTGTTTCCATGCTGTGCATCTCTATGACTCTATGATTCTATGTGATCTTGAAGAAGTTTCGCTTTTGGCAAATCTAATGTGCAATTCATGTCTGTTTGTGTCATCTGAGGTCAAGATATGAAAATGTTTCAAATACTCACAGCTGGCTCTGCAGAGTTAAGACCGAGCTTCGGGTGTTTATTGTGCTCTGATTTACACCTGGGAAGATGTGGGACCAGTGGGCCTTATCACAGCGGATGGGGTCAAACATGTGAGACTGACGTGAGGAAAATATTCTCTCTTTCAGAGGATAGCAAGTCTGTGGAAATGGATCCAATAGAAGTCTGTCAAGAATGAGTACATTCAAGGCTGAGATAGACAGTTATTTAGTCAGCCGGCAATCAAGGGCCACGGAGATAAGGCAAAAAGTTGAGTTGAGGATTATACAAATAAGCCGAGATATCATTGACAGCTGTCGCTGACTTGATGGACTAAATTGCTGCTATCTGCTCTAATGTCTTTGCTGTCATTTGGAAAATGCTAGACACCATTTAAAATGAGTAAAACACAACGTTAGGAAGAGATGTTTGCAGTCAAACTGAGTCAACAGTATTTATTGAAAGGAAAATCACACTTGCCAATTTGCCAGATTTCTTTGCTAACATGACCAGTGGAGCTGATCAAGGGAGCTGTTCGGTATAGTCCTTTCGAATTTCTGTCAAATACTCAATTAGGAGCCATATCATTGCACACTGAGAGGGTTCACGGTGCTGGGTAATAAATCAGCATTAACTGTCCACTGTCTACTCACAAGAAGTCACCGAATCGGGATTATTGAACAGTTTTCAAGTTTAAAACATATAATTAGTGAAATCCAGAATGGTCAGTCATCGGGCTTCAATGATTTATCTGTCTTAATGACTTGAAGGAAGTGGCAGAGTGAAATGTGTCCAGTTCTGCTGCCGATACGCAATCAGTAAGCGGGCTTATTTTGATGAGGACGTGCAAAACTGCAAAAAGATATCGATAGTATGAGTGAGTGGTAAAATCTTACAGTTTCATGTTGTGAGTGTGAGGTCATGCACTTTGTTAGGAATAATCAAAAGACAGACTAATATTAATATGGAAAGAAACCCAGTAAAAGTGTGGTTCAGGTGGTTTCCAAGAAAAGACGGAAACTAAGCCGCCTGTTAAGTAATCGATGAACAAAATATGGCTTGTCTTGTTCTATGGGCCATACATATTTTATTGATTATTGTTCTCCAAACATTCTTTACAATAGAACCGAGAGTGGGAGAGGGGAAATTAAGACCACCCATGATTACTGCCATCTTTTAGCACTCACACACAGTACTCTTTCTTGTACGTCTTATTTCTCACTCTGGTTACTGCGAGTGGGCTTGTCAACTACACCTGCTACTGACTTCTTTTCTCACTGTTCGTTATCTCGACACAAAACACATTTTACATCCTTATTTCCCGAATCAAGGCAATCTCTAATCATTGCATAAATATCACTAAAATCTCGGCCTTTCGCACGCCTCTGTGCGTCATCTTCCAATATTAATTGATTCTTCACTGTGTTGTAATTGCACATGATAAGAGAAAGACAAAAAAGGCATTGGTGGACCTGGGCTTCACACGCACGTTATTGAAGTTAAAACGCACATTACTGCCCACAATACGATCATAGAAGCACTCACTTAATCTTCAGGAAGCACAGAATAAGTACAGTGCACCAGAAACACAACAGAAATACTGCTCTGGGCTACTATTTTGTACGTATTTCTCAATGAGCAATAGACTTTTACATGTGTTCCATCAGGAAGTACTTCACACAAGGAAGTAACCAGTGCTGCAGACGGTCATATGATCCCATTTCCAACTCCCGGGATCAGTGATACTCAGTGTCCTGCATATCGATATGAGGAACAGCTGTCCGAGCAATATACGGGCTAGATGAACTTTATGAAAGCAGCTCTCACGTTGTCAGCCTCTTTCTCCTATATATTGTTTCGTGCAGTCCCTTGGTGGAATCTCGTCAAATACTTTGTCCTGCACTTGATGGGTCTTGGGTCTTGTGTTCTCAAACCCCAACAATCGGAAGGGAAACTATTGATTGAAACTAATTCAATTCATAACACTCACAGGACCGCAGCGTTTCACATGAGCTTCAGCAGCGCTGAGAATGTCATCGAGGAAGGGGAGGAAAAGGCTGGAAACCTTCTTCCCAGTTCCGCTGAAAATTCCAACAACAACTCCGAGGACCGGAGCTTCACATCTTTCTGCTCCAAAACTCTATGGTTTTCTGCCGCAGAGAATTGCACCCTCAATTCCCGCGTGCAAGGTGAGGATACCAAGCCCGACACTATCAAGGATGGTAGTTAGAGCGAGGACAGCCACAATCACACTCTTTTCATATGGAAGTCCATTCCTTCACACTCTCTTCATGTTACCATCATCTCAGAGATTATTCTGATAAAACAGCTTTGCACTGCCTCTGTGACAAGGAGACCATTGATTTATAATGGTCAGAAAGTCCATTTATCTTTTATGACCAATTGCAGGCATGGTAAGTGCGACAATCCAAACTGGGCTGGAAATGAAACCAATAGTCCGTCAGGAACAACTGAAGAAATTAAAGAGTCAGTTTGATCCAAAGTGCAATTTAATTCCTGATTAATATGGTATTTGGAATAAAGGTTATTGCTGGAGAACCAGCAATTCCTGTGCAGTTATGTAGATACTTCCTTCTGCAACATCCGAGAACAATGTCAAGTACGCTAATCCAGGACATAGTTAGCACGTGACAGAAACTGCTGGGCTCTGCCTCCCAAGTGTGTATTTTTTCTAGAAGTTAGATTGTGGTGGTCTTTCTTAAAAACAAGCCATTTGCAGTAATAATGTTGTGAATTGTGGTGGAGCCCTGCTGCTTGGACTGAGAGCTGGACCCAGCGCTGCTGTGAATGATGGTACCACTAATGTTGACATGCTGCTGATGTGGACTGATCAAGAAGCTGTTTCTGGGTCACTATCCCAAGAAGGAAACGGCCAAATCTAAAGAGCTGATGGCTCAATTGGAGCAAAAGCAGAGTGGCAAACCTTTCTGTGTCACTATTAATGTTTGCAATTGCTGAGCCACGACCCTTTGATGAGGAAAAGTCAATCCTGTATGTAGAACTAGAATCCAAAGCTCTTAAATGGAGAAATTGGACAGTTAGTTGCCCTTCTCTAATTGCCCTGAGCTCTTTATTTGAGACTTTTCTAGACTGTGCAACACGTGGAAAGTATTGAAGAAATGGGTTTGTCACATCCTTCATTCCATGTTCCAGCCTGACTGTCAGTGGCTTGAAATCCTGACACTCCTATTCAAGTTTCTAAAAATGTTTTTATTCTGAACATAAATGTTTGATTCAATTGACTTAATGGCACTTGATGACCATTTGCAGCTCTGAAAACATCAACCGCTGAAAGTGCAAGGGAGCTGGTATTTCTGCTTCTCCAGAAACTAAGAAGGTCATTGAAAAGTAAGCTGAACACAATGTGTGACTGTCTACTAACAGCTAGCAGATCTGGCTGCATTTGTGGAGTGAAAGCAGAGTTAATGTTTTTCGTTGAATGACTCATGATCACAACTTCAGATGTCTCTGAAGAAGGGTCACTTGTCTCAAGGTGAACTCTGCTTTCTCTCCACAGATGCTGCAAAATATGTTGAGTTTCTCCAGCAATTTCTGTATTTCTTTCAGTTTGTCAACTTCCACAGTTTGTTATTTTACATTAAAGAGATTATTGACTGGCATATAATCGTTGCTCTATCGTTCGTCTTGTAAAAAAACATTTTAGGTGAAGCTTGCAGTGAATGCTGCAGACCTGATGCTGGGACTGAAACCTGGAGGTTTTGGCGTATGCTCAGGATGGTATATTGCCAGCAGTGACCAATGAAGAGATTCTTCATGGATGAAGGGCTTTTGCCCGAAACGGCGATTTTCCTTCTCATCAGATGCTGCCTGAACTGCTGTGCTTTTCCACCTCCATTCTAATCTAAAATGAAGAGATTCTTGCCAGGGTTACTCATCAGTTGACAGCGCAGCTTAGTTTCAAGAGTTGCTACTCCAGTAAGAGGGAGCACAGATCAACACATTTCTGAGCCCTACTGTTCATACTGATCATTGCTGAGGCTGCAAAGGTGGACACAATCAGGGAAATGAGGGAGGCAGGCTTGAGAGATCATGGAGAGTTAAGATGTCAAAGAGAACTGGTCTATGTCAGCATGGCTTAGCAATGAGAAGTGCCAGAGTCCCTACCTGCCATTTTCTAAATCCTACCACCTCCCAGTTAAAAGCCAGTGAATAATTGAGCATGCATTGACACAAAGTCATTCAATAATCATTTCCAGACCTTCAATGTTCAGGCCTTCAGTTGTTCACTTCAAAGCACTGGACTGTGCAATGAGGATAAACATATTGAAAACACATTGACTACCTAACTCTCTGCTTCCCAATACTATTACATCGGCCACCTCCCCTCACCCCATCTCTTCAAAAAGAACAGACCATGGTGTCCTGCAAACCTCTGTGCAAGTTGAAAAAAAGGCAACATATATTGCAGTCATAGCTTTTGAAAGTGGCCTTTTTTAAGAGAATGTAATGTGAACAGGAATTTCTGGAAAGCAGGAATTTCTGTAAGATTCCTCTTGACAACATCTCCCAGTGATATAGCAAACACCACCATTCCAGACTACAGTCCCTCCCAATATTTGCATTACTCTGGTGAGTAGAGTGATTCCTCTTTTTTTTTAAAAAAATGTTGTATCAGCTCAATAGAGCCTTTTGATCTTCAGGGTTTATTTCCAAATGTTTGCAAGTTGGTTATAGGTGTGAGCCTTTTGCTTAATTTGTGCTTCATGATGACTTATGACTGGGGACGTTTTGACAGACCAGATTGTCAGGAGGATGGGAATCAAAGTTTGCCAGACATGAGGGCAACCATGAAGAAGCAAGTTTGATTTGATCTGATTTTGATGTGGTTTAATTATGCTTCATTTGGAATATAACAAGGTGAAAAGGGAATGTTGGAGAACCACTGATTCCTTTAAAATATTTTGTGCAATGCGACAAATGCCAGTTCAGACAACAGCAGCTACATTAACGATGCTGCTAGACTGCCTCGCAAGGAATTTAATATTAGTGACAGAGTTGTCTTAAACAGTAGTACCACCACCCTAAATGCTGAGACGGGAAATTATTTGCTGATCAATATTGAGGTTCTGTTTCTGGCCATTGGAGCTACAGTCAAAATACTGAAGAATCGGGTTCCTCTCCTTCACCCCACCTCATCGCTTCTCTTTTATTCTCTTTCCTGCTCATCCTCACTCCCCCACCCACCATTCCACATTCCCTCCAAAATTATTGCATGGTCTCCAGACTTTGGTGACATTTGATGAAATATGACTAGGAATTGGGACCAGCTCCTGGTCTCCACGCCTTGTCTATCTCCCACACAATGTCGCCATTGAATGCTTCGCACTTTTTATAATTTAAGTTGACCAGAGGCCATGTGTATCCACGGAGTCAGGCATATTCCGTAGTAATAGTTATTTGTTTGAATCAAACTTATAAAGTGCTTTCATGGTGAATTCAATCCAGGCAGCATCACATCCACACCGTTTCACTGATGTCATCAATTAATCGAAGCCTAAATACTGAGGTCATTACACTGCTCTGGGTCAGAGACCTGTAATTACTTCTGGGTTTATTATGGTCAGATCTTGCAGTAAACTCCGAATGGATGAAGGAGCATGAAAGGAAAAGGAATATTTTTTTTTCAACAATACAGCCAATACTGACTAATATGACATGAACCTTCAGTGAATTTGCAAAATGAGAAATTACTATATTCGGATTCTGATTCAAACATTGAGTTACAAATTCTGCGTGTAAGGGTTAAATTAGCAATAGTATGTGAAGAGCTTGAGTTTCTTTTTCTAAGATCAGGAAGTTAAACTTAAATCCTTGCATTTGGGATGTTTTCCCTCTGTCCCAGTGCAGAAAGTCTTTATTTGATCTCTTTTCTCCCCAACCACCAGCTCCTGCCCTCACAGCCAAAACTCTCGATGTTGATAAGAAGTGCCAAATATTAACTTGGTGATCATGCACATATTTAAAATGATCTAATTGGCACTTTATGATGAGTTGCAGCTGTGAAAATGTTGACACCTCACACTGTGAATTAGGTGGAAACCTAAGTTTGTCAGAAACAAAAGGAAACAGATTGGCAAGTAAGTCTGCTAAAATGTCAGATTTAAATCTGCTATGTTTGGGATCCAATATTGTGAAAGGGAAGTGCTGGCAGTTGTTGTAAGATTATGTCAGGGTTGCCTCACGAAGGCATCCCAAGGCAGTGTGGTGAACAGTAACACAGATGAGAACAATCACTGAAAACAACTGCTTGACTGGTTCAGAAATGCTTGGCTTATTTTGAGAGACCAATCTTGAATCAGCATAAAACATCCAAAGTTTTTCAATGGTCGGTTGAATTTTGCTTGTTTTTTAGCATGAAGGTCTTGCATAGCCCAGAAATGGCTATAAACAATGGTGACATACTAAATAAATGGTTTTCTCTTCTTTTCACCCTGTACTGTCTTTTCCACACCCCAAACCCAGCATTCCCTCAGTGTGGTGTACTGTAGACATCCTGTGGAAGTCAAAAGAACCACATACCAACACGACCACGATGGTTCATGATGCATCTTGAAAACAAATAAAGTCCCAGCAACATTTTCCAGATCATAGGACAGCATTGCCAATACACTCCACGGGGATGGGTGGTGATAGCAGCAAAACTAATAACATTAGCAAGATTACAAGACTGGGATTCGAGGTATACTGCTTTGTCATTACCCCCTCATTAACTTCACCATTTCAAGGCTAAAATCGGGAGCATTGGAATCTTCACTGCTCACCTGGTGATTGGTTTAATTGCAACAATAGTCAAGAAGCTCAATATGATCAAAGAGAGAGCAGTTTGATTGACTGGCAAAAGAACTAACGTACCTAATTACCACTCCCTTCACCATCACTGAGCTACGATGTTGGGTTACCGAGCACTTACACTCCACGGAATGGACGACAGCAACTCATTAGACTTACACTGAAAGGACCTTTCCTGTCTATAATCTCTATTTCTGAAGAGAACAACGATGAGCGAAAGGCCTGTTACACCTGATTTTGACTTTGCATGGATATCTCTGTTCTTTTATTATCACTGTGGCAAAATAATGCGATTTATTAAAATTGCACAGTCATTGACTAACTTAAGAAAACTAGTCGATCAGGCTTGGAATATTGAATCTCAAGTCTGCGATTATTTTTTGTTGTTAAATTGCTTTGGACTTAATTCTGGATAAGGTAACTGATGTTAAATGACTGAATTTGTGCTCTTTGATGAATTGCAGTTCTGGAAACATTGTCAGTGCAAACAGTGAGGGAAATGGGAATGCAGGTTCTCCTGCATCAAGTGAAGTAATTGCAAAGTAAGTTTAGTTGCAGGCATGACTAAGTTAGTCATTATACCAGAATATGACAAACCATTAGAAAATAACTGGTGAGCTGGTAGTTTGTGCAATGTTATACAATGATCAATGGTAACAGATCGGACGCAATGATTTGATCAGCTCTCAAAGAGGAACTTGCCTATGTCCACTCCCAAGTCCTTTTACTATGTGATACTGCAAAACCTCTCCTTATGAAAATTGTAGATTCCTTTTGAAGACCTCAGTTGAAGCTGCCTCCTCCACTATACCATTAGGCAGAACATTCCAGTTTCCGAACAATGCAGTTTTTTTTAAGTATTCCTTGTCACCATTGATTTTTTTTTGCTGATCATCTTAAATCAGTGTCCTTTTCTTCTCAAGCCTTTTTTAAATAGAATCCGCACAGTATGGAAACAGGCCACTTGGCCCAATGAGTCCACACCAACCCTCCACAGAGTTACCAATCCAGATGCATTCTCCTACCCTTTTACTCTACTCTATCCAAATCCCTCATGATTTTGAACACTTGTAAAATGTCTTATTTATCTTCAGTTCTCCAAAAAGAGCACCCCGAGCTTCTTCAAACTGGCCACATAGTTGTCCAGTTACTCAACTCTGGTACCAATTTTGTGTACCTTTTGTGCACCATCTCAAATCCCTTCCTGAAGCGTGCTGCATAAATACTAGACATGAGGGAAAAGCAGGACTGTTTATAACCATTTGTCATAATTTCCTTATTTTGCATGCCACGGTCCTATTTATAATATTCAGAATCCTATAGATATCTTCAATCTGCTCTGCCAACTTCATAATTTATGTGCATACACACAATATGTATAAAATGTATTAAGTATTAGACTGGGATCATTTAGGGAAGCATTGATACTTGTATTGAAAGAATTTAGCTTGTGTATAAAATGAACAAGGAACAATCCAGAAACGTTCTGAGTTGGAGGAGGGCTGAATTCAATGAGCCAAGAGGGCATTTGAGCAAGGACATTTGAGCACAAATCTGGGCAATGTTCAGCTTCAGCTGTACAGTACAGCTTAACATTTCCACAAGCAGGAAATGGTGGCAAAAACAATACTCTAATTCCCTGCATGATGTTGCAAAGAATATGGATTATTGTTAACCCCAGTGAGAACCATACTAAATATAGACAGTTCAGAGGGGAAATAAAGATTAAGGGAGACTTACAGCTAACTTTAAAACGGAATCTAAAAGTCATCATTAGTCACAAACAGTGAAAGGGTGGCAAAAGAATGAGTGGGGCCAATTATCATGAATCCCCTGTTTAAAATTCACAGGTGCAGGGGCCTGGCTGTGGTATTATGAAGAGGAAGTTCATGCCCAGTTCATGGTGAAAAAAAAGTAGTTGATACTTGGATGAGATGAAGTTTGACAGAATTTTACAAAGGCTAAAATAAATCAAGATTGCAGATGCTGGAAATCTGAAACAAAAATGAAACTGCTGGAGAATCTCAGCAGGTTTGGCAGCATCTGTGGCGGGAAAGCAGAGTTAATGTTTTTGAGTCCTGTGACACTTGATAATCTCCAGCTGTTTCTGCTTCAATTAGAAAGGCTGATTTCATTGTGTGTTGGTAACTGACAACAACTGAAGTGGAGACACGTGAGGATACAGGGAAAAGTAAAATTGTAGCTGCAGCGGTAATATCCACAACAACCTAATCCTGTTCAAATAGAGGCTTGGAATCAGAGACTGGAGAATCACAACATTTAAAATATTTTTGTTCAAAATTGTCTGGATAAATCCAGCAACCAGATTCATCTTAGTGGTGGGAAAGCTTCAAATGAACTGTAATCTCAGCCTCAAGCAACAATACTGGGAAATCATATGGACTAACTTTATATGCTGACTAGAAAATCTAATGTGTAACCTGTTTACCTAAAGCATCTGATGACGGCTTATAATTCTGAATCTTCAGTTTTTTTGGGTATTTAACCCGGTTTAGAAACGTAGAAAATAGGAGCAGGAGGAGGCCATGCAATCTTTCGAGCTTGCTCTGCCATTCATCACGATCATGGCTGATTGTCCAACTCAATAGCCTAATCATGCTTTCTCCCCATAACATTCGATCCCATTTACCCCAAGTGCGATATCAAGCTGCCTCTTTAATTGTAGTTGAAAGTGCTTGCTTGAAGTGTCTTAATTTGTCCTTATGTTCAATTGAAGCTGAGAAACAAACATGGAGTCCAAACTCTGTCCAAATTCTGAGGAAGTTGACAATTTAAGTTCACGAGAAAAGACAGTGACAGTCAAAAAGTAAGTTTGATCCAATGTACGACCATGTTATGCTTCAGCATGTGTTCAGTCTCTTTCTGAACCTGTGCCAACCTTCAAAGTTTAAGTCTGTAGGATGTTGCTTGATTGGAACAGCATTTCCTCAATCAATATTATGTGTAGTGAGATTAGTAATTCCCAGGTTATTCCCACATATCTCCCCATGAGATTATACCAACTCTTTCAGGTCATTTCGATTTTCATCTGGAAGTAACTCAGCAGTTTATCCCAGTATTCCAGAACTTCCTCATTGTTCAATTTAATTTGAGGAATGTCTAATTCACAATCATCTTGATGAGCTTTTGAACAAAATCCATCTCTTCAAGCCACAGAATGGTTACAGAAATAGGTCGACAAGTAAGCCATTCAGCCCCTCAAGCATGCGCTGCTGTTCAAAATGATGATGGTTGATTATCCAACTCAGTACTCTGTTCCATCATTCTTTGATCCCTTTAGTCCAAAAAAAAATCTATTTTTAAACTCAATCAATTTCTATGACAGTGAATTCCAAAGAGTCACCACTGTCAGGGTGAAGAAAAGTTTCCTCATCTCAGTCCAAAATGCCCGAGCCAGTCTCCTTAGACCATGAGGCCTGGTTCGGTACTCCCCAGCCGTGGAGAACATCATTCCTGGTTATCTAATTCTGGGCATAAACACTGGCTTGTGCTGCATCTTGTGATCTTCGCCTGGGTCATGTATAGGGAGGGTGGTTCTCTGTATTGCCACACTTTGACAGTGCAAGTTAACCTCTTGCTGATAGCAAGCTGGAAGCAAGGTAGCCATTTGTTGCTAATAAAGAGATAGGACTGAGTGCTCACTGCCCATATTCAAAAGGGAAGAATTACCTACTGAGGAGAGATATTAGAGAACTTTTTGTAGCTTTAACGGTGGACACTGACAGGAATTACTGACTCCCGTAGAACACACAGGGAATCAGCAAAGGTGACCCAAAGTGCTGATTCCTAATTACACATATTGCACTTTCCAAATGACAACAGCCCATTGGTTGAGAGGTTTTCCTTTTTTTAAAATTAAAATGTTCAGCGATGTATGACACACCTCTGGAGTAGGTGGGACAGGAATCCAAGTCTACTAAATCTAATTTAGGAACTTAAGCCGACTGACCAAGGGTAGGGAGACTATCATTCTATCACCAGAGGTCTGTTTTGTACCTCATTCAGAATTGATGCAATTGCCCTTAATTGCTTCATTAATCCATGGGGATGTAAATAATAAGCCACTTGTCAGAGCATTGTGTGTTGCTCAGGTGCCACTGAGTATAATGCTGGTCTTTGAGTCGGAGGGTTCAAGATCTACCTTCGGGTTTAGAATACACTAATTGATACTGCCACGGCAGTGCAATCCTGAGATAATCCTGCACATCAGACGTGTATGAGGCATTAAACCAAAGCAACTCTGCCCTCTAATGGGACCGTTATTATTTTGAATTAAAGTGAGATTATATCTGGTGTCCCGGCCAATATTTAGCGCTCAATCCCGATGAGCAGACCATCTGGTCATCATCTCCTTTCTTCTTTTCTCACGGTACACAAATTAGATATCACATTTCTGACATGTGACGACATGATCAAAAGTACTTCGGATGTTGTATCGAACGTCTCTGATTGAAAATTGGCTTTGTCAGAACCTGCAGGTATTATTACTCAACTTGGCCGTTCATTTTTCACTCTCTTGATCCTCTGTTGTGAGAAAGCACTCCTTTCCAACTTCCACCAAAGGAGAATGAGACAAAGCTCAGTGCTGTAATATTTCACTTTATACTAACATCTGGATCAAACTGAAATACCATTCAATGCAAATAGAAAACGAACTGAACCGGTTTTAAAGGATGAAAACAAATTATATTTTTTCACCAAAGGAGTGTATTGAAATATCTCAATAGATCTCATTGTGTCAAGTACAAGCAAACAGTGGAGTCTGTTGCAATCTATTTTATCTTGTCTAAAGAACAGGCTGAGGAAAAGCATTGCAGGCTCTTTAAATTCAAGAATGAGGAAAGGAGTACAGCGTGGAACAGTGACTAACAGCAGGAAAATTATTCTTCAGATTAGAATAGATGTGCAGTGGAATATACTAAAATGATAGAATGAGAGAAGCTAAAGTGGGATATCGTCAGCGGAATGTTGTATAAGCTTGTTAATATCGGGTCAGTCAGGATCTTATTGAATGGTGGAACAGGCTCATTTACTGTTCATGCCTCGAAACAATTTTGTTAGTTACTCGAGCGGAGGTATTAAATACATTTTAAACTGTTACATGGGCACATGCTGATATTTCCGTCTATGATTCCCTAGGTTTGATAGTATGTAGTTGACAGTGGTCCCAGGGGTTCTGCACTTCTTTCAGAGATCTGGAAAGAGATGTTTAGGATACTCTGAGGTGGCATTAAGATGTTATATAAATGCGCAACTTTTCTACTCTGCTAGGGTAGAGAGGATTTTGCTCTCTATCAAACCTGTGCACCATTTGACTTCAATCTGCTTTTCTTTGTTGCATTATTGTATGGAGTTTATTCTCTTAAGTCAAGTGCCCGGGCTTTGCCAAAGTTTAAGAGGTTTTTATTCACATTGGTGAGTTTCTGTATCCCATGAGGTAGATTCATTGCAGTCAGTAATGGGAAATATAGCAATCAAATATAATGTTGTTAACTGTTATTACATCTTTTAACATGGATAACTATGTGCTGTTCTATGAAGCTCGAGATTTAAACGCCTTTTCAGTGGAGCCACTGTTGATTTAACCAATGCGCTATACTGGTGAACTCACTGATACTGAAACCTCTACAATCTGGGACAATGATGAAATAGGAACTGACTGGAACTGCAACTTATCAAGAAAACTAGGGATCAGCGAGAGGTTGAGGCCGAAGCTCAGAATACAGAGGCACTGCAAACCCAAACACCCATTGACACAGCTTCTGGAGATGAGTTTTGATGTGGTTCTGCACTATTCGGTTCTGATTTGTGGAAAAAAATGATGTCTGCTAGAAGACAACTACAAAGCTCTCTTGCGATAATGTGACACAGAATCAAGTGAAATTTGGAGTTCTCCTTATGGGGCTTCTTTCATCCTTTCAAGTGGCAGCTGAATTTGGTGATCAGGTATCAGTTACTATCAAATTGAATGAAATCTTGATCGTGATTCCTTTATTTATATTTCCCTATCTCTGAGGTTTGCCCCATTTCTTTATTAAAGGGCCAATGGGTGTGAGATCGCTTGAGTGCTGTCCATAGGAGAGCCGTGCTCCTGCCACTGTGCAACTTCATATTGATATCTGCCTTTAAAAACAATCTGAATCTATGATCACATACTGGTGTCGGAACTAACCGGGATTCATAATAGAATGACTAATTCTTCAACTGCTGCAAACCAATGCGGGCTAGATTTTCAAACTGTCATTATCACAAAGGTGCTTTTGGTGCCACATTCAGTATTCAGAATACAATTAGGTTTTCTGTTAGTGCAGAATTTCTCTCTATTACTTTAAATAATAGTGTGCTGTGTGTATGTGCATGTGGTTTGTTTCTATTTATTTCTGTTTCCTCAATGGTATTGAAATTGCTGCTGTATAGGATCAAAGGCAAAGTAATGTCTCCACAAGGACATTGTTGCTGGTTTTCCTCTGAGACCAGTGCAGAACTTTACCAGTTCAGCGATTATGAGGAATGTGCTGCCGGAGGTGGTGTTGGAGACGAGTACAAGTTCATCACTTCGGAAACCTTTGCACATTTACCCGAATGAGAAAGCTATGGGGAGTAACAGGCGACATGGAGGTAAAGGGACAAGTTTAGTTCTGAAAACTGGGTAGCATGGACAATTAGGGCACAAGTGCCTGATTCCATGCTGTAAATGTCGCTGTCTCTGACTGATGGCTGTGTGAGACCCTTGTGGTTAAGATAATCGGATTGAGTGTCTCCAGATCAAACACTGAACCATGTTCCCTAACATCCCACAGCATTTGGTCTATGGTTTACCCGACAATCAGACAGGCTTGCACGTTGAGAGAACATGAGGGAACTGCATACATTAACGCACTGTGTATGTGGACATCAGCTTGGTGAAGGCGAGAATTAGTTTTAATCACAGGAGGCTCGATCGTTCTAAGTGCATAGACCACCATCAGCATTGTCACCTTGTCGGATGAATATGGAGGGGGCAACACATTGCGTCTATACTCGTGCTGTACCTATAATAACTGCATACATACATGCATACAGACGTACAGTAGGGGTACGCACCTTTCAGTCCAACTCGTCCATGACGCCTAGGTATCTGAACGTAATCTTGTTCCATTTTCCAGCCCTTCGCCCATATTCCGCGAAACCCTTCGTCTTCATATACTCATCCACAAGCCTTTTAAATTTTGTAATTTTACAAGCCAGTCCACTTCTTCAGATAGCTGCTTTCTGACACGTGCCATCTTCTATGTGAAAAAGTTTCCCCTGAGACCCCTTTTAATTTTTCACCTCTCACATTAAACCCTTTAGTACTGGAATCCACCACAACAGTGATCATGGGGGTTCTCGATGCTGAGATTTAATATAAAGTAGGAAAGGTTGACGAGGCTGTGGCTAATTTCACTGACACTCTGGATTCAAATGGGTGATTTCACAGAGGTGCATAAAATCATGAAGAGCATGGATAGGGTGAGTCGACAAGCTATTTTTCTGACGGAATGGGAGTCCAAACCTAAAGGGGACAACCTTAAGATGATATGGCAAATACTTAAATGGAACATTTGGGCCAACTGTTTCGTGAAGAGGGTGGTACGTGTGTAGAATGAGCTACAAGAGGAAGTGGTGGAGGCGGGTCAGTTACAACATTTAAAAGTCATCTAGACCAATATATGAATAGGAATGTTTGCCAGGAATATGGGCTAAATGCTGTCAACCCTGACTAGTTCAGTTTTAGATATCTAATCAGTACGGATGAGTTGGACCTAAGGCTCTGTTTCTGTGTTCATTATGCTATGACATGATGATACACAGTGAGGGCAACGTACACCAAGCTAACCACTGTATCTAAATCTTGCTATACATGTCCTGGGAGCGTTCAATGCTGACACTAGGTATAAAATGAAGCATAAACTTTCGAGGAACATTGAAGCAGTTCGGCACTCTATCTAACAGTATGCTGTAACGGTTCTGGGAGCTCTCACTGTTGATACTGCGTTTAAGATGGAGGTGACACATTATCAGGGTAATGTACAGAGAAATCTGCCTTGTAACTAATTTGTTCGGTGCCACTCAAAGTGCTAAGTCCCGCTTGAAGAAATTGAATGCACAATGTCGAAGAGAGTGCCTGACACTTTATTTGTCATAGTATTGTTCAGATGGTATCCGTCTCACGGAAACACAGAGCGTTAGCTTCATACACAGAATGTGTTTAGAAGCTCCAACTTGCCGATCCTTTCATCTTGAAGTGAAACCTGTTACTCATAATTAATTTTCCAATGATGTGCAGTTTGGGTCGGTTGACCATGCTAAATGTACCGCAGTAGGTGCACTAGCCATGCATCCTCCTCTAGAGTATCTTGCCACTTTTGTAGCTGATGGTAAACCCTCACTTTCCAACATATTATTTGTCGAAATTCCCTCAAGTGATTACTTATTTGTGGAATAGAGGCTACTTTAAAAGCTTCGTAATTCATGAGATTCTCATGGGGAATGCCAGTAGCCGTGAGCGCTTCTCGTTGTTTGATACGCATCATCCGAGATTAGCTAATAGTAACCCAGGTTGAAGCAGAAACTGTGTGTGAGCTCGGGCAGTTTATTTTCCCGTTCAGTATCCTTTCTTCCCTATCGATCAGACGATGAATTGTCGTAGCATGTGCATACATCAAAGATACCCCATCTAACCATATTTTTCACAATTTTCTAACTTAGCCCTGTCAGGTGCTCCTGAGCTTCCTCAACTTCTGTGAGTGATTTTTTTCACGTTTGGTCTATCCTTCTGCACGTTCTCATTCTCGCACTTAATGTCCAATGAATTGACTACAGAAAACCCAGAATGGACCCATGTCCCTCTGTCATCCATATCTCCCTCTGGTGCCCAATGAAACTGTGGCAATTCCATGACCCAAAGATTCACCAGACTGGTGCACGATTACATTGTCTAATACGTTGTACATTTCTATCAACCAATATGAGCAATGCAACAATGGCATTTAGTAGCTTTGTGTTATCATACGAAATTTCAATATTGTTTAATATTACTATTCCATAGTATTATGAACTGGCCCGTCTGTGAGCATTGAACATTTCAAATCTCTCCGGGTTGTAGGAGAGGGAGAAATATGTGGTGTTGGTGGATCAAGGCAAAACCACATCTTTATCGATAGTATTAGCGCTCCCACACAGCAAGTCTTCGCATTACATATCCCATTATATCTTGTTTGCGGAGAGGGACATAAAACATGCCAAAGATGCATCCACCAATTTTTATGCATCATTTTTTGGCACACACCGAGCCGGTCTGCCTACGGACTGTTGAAACAGCATGTTCTACCTGGAGATAGCATGAACCAAGCGTTAAAATACATGCTATCGTAATTTCGGTCTTCTGCTGCCGATTGGCATGTTTATCCGATGTAAGGCCCCATAGTTCATAAAGTCTTTGATGTTCCTTTGTGGCAACTGTTTTATCTGTGAAGAAATAAACTGCCAATGCGTTGGACCGGAAAATGCAACCTCTCAGAGAAAAAGGCAAAGATAGACTCATTGCCTCTGAAATAGGCAATGTTGATAAAACTGACAATGTTAGGCAATATCTACAGAGAGTGAAGGGAATACTTTAATCATCGTTAACAATCCTTCGGTCATGGAGGATTTCAGCAGAACGGATTGATCTAGAAAAGTGATATTCCTTTATAGCAATTGGAATCGGTGGAGTGCTAAAGAAGGAATAAGCTGATTGGCGATAGGGTGGATGTTTCAGAGATTAATTGGTAAAATGATTCTTGGAACCAAATTTAAAAGGGTTGGTGATTGGTTCATGAAAGAACACAAGAGTCCAGAAAATTGGTGCAAGAGGCGAACTGCCGTTAATTATGTTCAATGATTTTAGACTTCAATTCCTGATCAATCCCCATTACCTGTGATTGCCTAAGACACCACGAAATTATCTGTTCCAATCTGAAACGTACTCAGTGAGGGAGGGGCTACAATCATCAGGGACCGACGATACCTAAGACTTTGAGATCCTTTGACGAAAATGCTTTTACTTCAGCTCATTTCGAAATAACTTGCTCCTTATCCTGTTACGTTATTTTGTTTCAGATTGCCAGACCCGCAGGAATAATTTTCAGGATCTACTCGATCAAGCCTTTTCCCTTCACGACCTTATACATTTCAAAGATATCGCGTTTCAATTTTCTGCTCCCTGAGAATATGTGGTAGTGGCCATGGCATAAATAATGAAACTGATTTTGCAGCCCATTCATGGCCTTGTGGCACTTCTGACTTGGCAGGCATTTGTTGCCCACACACAGCCGATCTACAGAAAGTGTTGGTTAGCTGCGTTCATGTACGCCTGCAATCCGATTGGTGCAGTAAAACACGTAATGATGAAAGGCACAGGAGTTCGAGGAGTTTTAACCAATGTCAGTTGTGCAACCTGGACTTTTTCCAAGCCAGCGTGGAGAGTTGCTGAATCTGAAATTGTTAACTGGTGGTGTTCTCCTGCATCCACTGTGCTTGGCATTTCATGTGATAGAGATGTGCACCTGGAAGCTGCTCTGTTCGGATACTTGGTTAATTTCTGCTTTGCATCTCGTCAATGGTACAAACTACTGTCACTGATTGCCAGTGATGGAAGGATGGAATGTTTGACTGTGGTGCTGAGCATCTTCACAGAAAGTTTATTTCACATCTGTATGGAGAGCACACCTGTTCAAGATGAAGTCTCACGATGGTTTTTGACAAAATTATTTTTCATCCGGCTGTTTGCTTCTTTGAGTCTATTCTATTTTCAAAACAAATGCAGACAATTGTAAATATGCTGAGCGGGTCGGAGATATTACATGCAGGCCATCTGATGGTTTCATTCTTTGCACATTAACAAAGGAGTGCTGTCGTGTTGTTACTCGTCCATCTCGTTCGGTCTATTCCTCCAGTGGACTCATCATTCTATTACATTTAGCTTTGCTGTTGGTTCTCAAGAACTTGAATTGACTGAACAACTGAATTCTTTTGGGAACTCGGTATTTCACAACATACTTTAGCTGATACCAGTCTTTTTTTCTTCTGGCGTATCCACATGCATAAATACATTTGTGCAGCAACGCTGGCTCCACAGCATATATGTAACTTGTGAAATCATTCAAAATCAGCGGAATCCAAGAAATATTCAGCTTCAAAGCGACATTAAATACAAATCAACTAGCGACATAGGAAGCTGAGAAATATGGCAAAGGGTGCAAAAACAGAAATCCTTCTGGTCTATGCCCCTCGGTCATTCTAGAATTTCGTCTATCTCCTTCTTTCCTCATATAAACTGATGGCTTTAAAGATGAGTCTAACGGAGAGTTGACGTCCAGAACATAAATGAATGAAATGAATGGGAGAGATGGTGTTAAAAATGCTCAAAATAGTTAAAACTTGCTCACAACTTCGTTTAAAATAACTGGAGCTGGTATACCCGGGCCATGGAACATTGTTGCTAATCTTTCCAGTGTTGAATCAGAAGTAGTTGGGAATGTTCATTAAAGATCATCAAATTCAAATTTCTGCTAGAACACTCATCACAGTTCTCTCTGTGCATACTTAACTTTCATCTGATGAATGCAAATGACAACAAATCGATCAAAACCAATAGTGGCAGTATTCCGGTCAGAACAATGGATTTTCATGCAGCTCAGGACTTATCTCAAGAAAATCGTGGGTAGTAATAGCAACGAAATCTGTGAAATCTGATAATAAAATCAATCAAAAAGTATTTGAGACACTGCTATGGCCACCAGATAGCGAGTGGTGCATTTACAAATACCGCGCTTGTTCCCAGACAGGAGTACAATCACCAGTATGCTGACTGTAAAAGGGAGAAAGAAAAAAAGACTTGGAATTATAAATTCGATTTTTTTCTATGTCTGAGCGCAGAATGTATGTGATAATTGTGTATCCTTATAAAAGGAAGTTTAAAATATCGGAAACAAAATAGGAACCTCGCTACACCGAAGTAGTTTGGGCTGAGGTTAGGAATAGGAAAGGTGAGGTCACCCTGTTAGGAGTCTTTTACAGGCCTCCTAATAGTCCTAGAATCATTGAAGAAAGGATAGGGAAGGTGATTCAGGAGATGAGTGACAGTAATAGGGTGGTTGTTATGGGGGACTTTAAGTTTCCTGATATTGATTGGGAAAGCTATAGCTCAAGTTCGTTAGATGGGTCAGTGTTTGTTCAATGTGTGCAGGATAGAGTTTCCTGACACAATATGTAGACAGGCCAACAAGAGGTGAGGCCATACTGGATTTGGTTCTGGGTAACGAACCAGGCCAGGTGTTAGAATTAGAGGTAGGTGAGCACTTTGGGGATAGTGACCATAATTCGGTGATTTTTACTCTCGTGATGGAGAGGGATAAGTGTGTACTACAGGGCAAGAGTTATAGCTGGGGTCAGGGAAATTACGATGCGGTGAGGCATGACTTAGGATGTGTGGCTTGGAAAAGTCGACTCCAAGGCAAGAGTGTAAATGATATGTGGAGCTTGTTCAAGAAGCAACTATTGAGTGTCCTTGATAATTATGTACCTGTCAGGCAGGGAGGAAAGGGTCGTGCAAGGGAAACGTGGTTTAATAAGGAATTGGAATCCCTTGTTAAATGGAAGAGGGCGGCCTATCTCAAGATGAGACGTGAAGGTTCAATTGGGGCGACTGAGAGTTATAGGGTAGCCAGGAAGGACCTGAAGAGAGAGCTAAGAGCAGCAAGGAGGGGACATGAAAGGTCCTTAGTCGGTAGGATTAGGGAAAACCCTAAAGCTTTCTATAGGTATGTTAGGAATAAAAGAATGACTAGGGTAGGAATAGGTCCAGTCAAGGATAGTAGTGGGAAGTTGCGTGTGGAGGCGGAAGAGATTGGGGAGACACTGAATGAATACTTTTCTTCAGTATTTACTCAGGAACAGGGCATTGTCGTCGATGTGAATACTGAGTCACAAATAAGTAGAATGGATGGCTTTGAGGTATGTAGAGAAGAGGTGTTGGAAATCCTGGAAAAGGTGAAAATAGATAAGTCCCCTGGGCCTGATGGCATTTATCGTAGGATTCTCTGGGAAGCAAGGGAGGAAATTGCAGAGCCATTGGCCTTGATTTTTATGTTCTCTTTGTCTACAGGAGTAGTGCCAGAAGACTGGAGGATAGCAAATGTGGTTCCCTTGTTCAAAAAGGGGAGTAGGGATAACCCTAGTAACTATAGGCCGGTGAGTCTCACTTCTGTTGTGGGCAAAGTCTTAGAGAGAATTGTAAGGGATAGGATTTATGCACATCTGGATAGGAATAATGTGATCAAGGATAGTCAGCATGGTTTTGTGAAGGGCAGGTCGTGCCTCACAAACCTTATTGAATTCTTTGAAAAGGTGACGAAGGAGGTTGATGAGGGGAAAGCGGTAGATGTGGTATATATGGATTTTAGTAAGGTGTTTGATAAGGTTCCCCATGGTAGGCTACTTCAAAAAATACGGAGGTATGGCATTGAGGGTGAGTTGGAGGTTTGGATTAGGAATTGGCTGAATGGAAGAAGACAGAGGGTAGTAGTTGATGGTAAAGGTTCATCTTGGAGTGCAGTTACTAGCGGTGTTCCACAAGGATCTGTTTTGGGACCATTGCTGTTTGTCATTTTTATAAATGACCTGGAAGAGGGGTTAGAAGGTTGGGTGAGCAAGTTTGCGGATGATACGAAAGTCGGACGAGTTGTTGACAGTGAGGAAGGATGTGGCAGGTTACAGCAGGATATAGAGAAGCTGCAGAGCTGGGCAGAAAGGTGGCAAATGGAATTCAATGTAGCTAAGTGTGAGGTGATTCACTTTGGGAAGAATAACAAAAAGATGGGGTACTGGGCTAATGGTCGGATACTTGGTAGTGTGGATGAGCAGAGGGATCTTGGTGTCCACGTACACAGATCTCTGAAAGTTGCCACCCAGGTAAATAGTGCGGTGAGGAAGGCATATGGCGTACTGGCTTTTATTGGTAGAGGAATTGAGTTCCGGAGTCCTGAGGTCATGATGCAGTTGTATAAGACTCTGGTGCGGCCGCATCTGGAATATTGTGTGCAGTTTTGGTCGCCATACTATAGGAAGGATGTGGAGGCAGAGGAGGTTTCCCAGGATGTTGCCTGGTATGGAAGGAAGATCGTATGAGGAAAGACTGAGACACTTGGGGCTGTTTTCATTAGAGAAAAGAAGGTTTAGGTGTGACTTGATTGAGGTGTACAAGATGATTAGGGGGTTAGATAGGGTTGACAGTGTGAACCTTTTCCCGCGTATGGAGTCGGGTATTACAAGGGGGCATAGCTTTAAATTAAGGGGGGTAGATACAGGACTGAAGTTAGGGGTAGGTTCTTCACTCAGCGAGTCGTAAGTTCATGGAATGCCCTGCCAGTAGCAGTGGTGGACTCTCCCTCTTTATGGGCATTTAAGCGGGCATTGGATAGGTATATGGAGGATAGTTGGTTAGTATAGGTTAGGTGGGCTTGGATCGGCGCAACATCGAGGGCCAAAGGGCCTGTACTGCGCTGTGTTCTTCTATGTTCTATGTTCTATGTTCTATGTTCTATGTAATTTACAGTTTTAAAAGACACAGAATAGAACATGACCAGCAGTTTATCTACAGAAACACGGTTATGTGCTCAGTGTTTTATTGGGTTTGACAAATGGTGGTTTCAGTTGATTTACATGTTACTCATAGTTAGAGACAACTGGAAACCGCAAATGTTGGAATGGAAGGAGACAATCAGGAGGCTGGAAGAACTTGGCAGAGCACAGCAACATGGGTTTTGATGTCCGCTGTGGCAGATGGTGAAATAACAGATCAATAATAATCTGGAATTCTGATGTTGAGTGGTGATGATTAAATATTTGTCTATTCACCCCCCCCCCCCCCACCCCGAAAAAAGAAAACCAACTCTTTCACGAATGCCAATTAATGAAGGAAAACTGTTATCCTTACGTTGCCTGGCCTTCTATTCCTCCATATCTAAAACAACGTGTTCGAATTTTTACATGTACTCTGGACAAATAGGGAAGGGTGGTAAGTATTAGTCGAGTCAGCGACGCCCACATCCCTTCAATGATCAAACCAAATGGAACACCCCATACACAGCCAACTCCACACTATAGACGACTATGTCCAATTTAGATTAATTTCTACGATTGGATATGCCCACACTGTGTCCCTTGTGACAACTATGAAATGATTCACTCCATTTCTGATCCACTTGCAAAGACATGGGATCATCTTCTCGATTCAGTGTTGTTTCCTGGAGTAGGTACATAACACAGTGCCTCGGACAACGAACTAATTGAAAAAGAATTGCCTTTTCGTTTTCAGAGCAGCAAGCATTGGGAAATTCATGAGATTTAGTAAAATAACCGATAGCATGGATTGTCTGCTCGGACTACTGATGCCCTGAATTCGGCAGAACAGCAGTGCGAAGCATTCAAACTGACAATTTGGACGTAGCTCAGCTTGAAATTTTGTTTGCCGAGCTGGAAAATTCATATAAACTATTTGAACAGAAAAAAAGAAATGGTTAGTAGGTTGACGGATGACACATAAATTGCTTGCATGTTGGACAGTGAAGATGCTTAACTCAGATTACAAAAAGATTGTGACCAATTGTTTAATTGAGCTGAGGTGTAGCAGATGAAGTTTAATTTGGCCAATTGTATTTTATAAAACAAACATGGGTAGGGCATATATAATTAGTGGTAGTGCCTTGAGTATTGTTAGATATCAACGAGACCAAGCATTCAGGGTCCCTCATGAAATTAGATTATTTTACATTACTTCGAGAGTGGAAACAGGCCATTCAGCTCAACAGGTCCACACCGAAACTCCGAAGAGCAACCCACCCAGACCCATTACCCCAATTAAAAAATTCAATTCTTTAAGTTTGACTCTCAGATACAAGCTGTATTCATTTTTCAGTTCTTTGAGTACAGAATTTGCGACATCATGATGAGGTCGTGCTGGTTGTTTTCTGGAGGACTGTGTGGAATTCTGGTCGCACTGCTTTCGGAAGGATATTAGTAAATTGGAAATGATTCAGAAAAGATTCACCGTAATGTTGCTGGGATGTTAGGCTTAGCTATAAAATTTTGGCGGAATTGGTTTGGACTTTTTTCACTGTGCCGTGGGAGGTTGATGGATGACCTCATAGAGGTATATGAAATTGGGATGGGCATGGATTCGGTGAATAGCAGGGGTTTGGTTTTCTTAGTTTCGGGAAACTCAGAATTAGGAGACATATCTTTAAGGTGCGTGGAGTACATTTTATAAAGGGCATGGGGCAATGTTGTTACATAGAGAGTGGTTTGCATGTAGAATGAATTGCAAGCGAATTGGTGTATGTCAGTGCTGTTGCAGCATTTAAAATCATTTGGATATTTACATGAGCAGGATTTTTTTGGAGGGAACGAATGCAGAAATTGTAGTAAAAGCTCAACAGTTCTGACAGAGACAAATTAGACTTAACGTTTCGGGCCGAGTGACCCTTGCTACGAGAGTCAGACAAACAGAAAAAGAGAGATGAGCATGAGAAATAAAGTGAAAGAAGACTGTTTTAAGATGAGATAATAAAGATCAAAAGGTATCAAGGGCAGTCTCTACAAGGTGGATGAGCAAGTGAGGAACAAAAGCAAAGAGATTGTGAAACGAGGAGCGACGGACAACACACAAACTTACCTAGAGAGACAGGCAGACAGACAGACAGAGATAGAGAAACACAGAGACAGAGACGGAGGGAGACAGTCATACAGAGTCAAAAGTGAGCAGAGAGAGAAATGGGGACAGGTAGATAGACAGAAAGGGAGAGAGACAGAGACAAACAGGGAGAGCAATGCACAGAGACAGATAGACAGAGACAGATGCTGTGAGGAACAAACAAATAGCGCCAGGCAGATAGGGAGACAAAGATACAGAAAAGAGAAAGAGAAGACAGAGAATAAGCAATTGAAACAAATGGACAAACACAGAGACAGAAAGACTGAGTGACAGACAGAAAGAGAGAGAGAGACAGAAGGATACAGAAAGACAGCAGATAAAAATTGAAAGGAAAGAAGGATAGCAGTGGTCTGAGCTTAACATGCTCCAATACCCTATAGCGAGTCAGAAGTCGTTGCTTCCCTGTCAATGTTCAGAATCCTTCTGTGGGGAAAAAAGTTCTCCAAGATGTGACAGATTAGGGACTAACGGCACACCTGTAGGTTATAGGAAGAAGAATATGGTGCGAATTCCTATTCATTGTACACTGAGTCTGTGAGTTGTGACCAACTCATGAACAGGAGGATGGAAGGTGAAGTAACGGATATTTGCATGAGTTCGAGATGGTTAATATATGTCGCATTTCTATGTGTACCTACGACGCAGAACCCCGTGCAGCGTCGAGGTGGGAGGTAATAAAGTTAGTAGATTAACTTCATCTTGGGCAGAGAGACCAGGCATTTGTGACAGCGCAGTGTGTGTGTGGTTGCGGTGGGGGAAGGAATGTTAGAATCTGAATTCTGTTTTTCCAAAAGTCAGAACAACACCACCGATTTCATACAGGGCACATGATTCACTTAAAACACCCTCAGTCAGCAACTCCTCCTGAGTCTCGACATCCGTATCCCTCTCAATCACCTCAGCCCACTTCCCACTGTCACTATATCGTACACCGCCTCAGACACTACAGTGTAGTAACCTTAGTGACAATTTTCCACTCTCCGTCAGTCACTACATCCAAATCCTGAGTAATCATTGCATCCTTCTCCACTCACTCCGTACCTCACACACTCCCAAATCACCTCATTTAGTTTCAATAAATCACTGCATCTCTCTCTCTCATTCGTTACATCCGACTCTCTAGAGTTCATCGATCTTAGTCACTATCTTGCACGAGTTCCTACCATCGTTAGTTTCCATCTCATACGCTCCTCACCGACGACATTCCAATCTCTGAAGTCGCTACATCTCAGTCCCCTTCAGTCATTACATCCCAGTACCCCTTTGACACTAGATTCCATTTCCCACAGTCTCAATATCCCACACTGCCTCAGTAACTACTTCCCGTCTGGCTGAATAATATATCGAACTCTCCCGATTTCGCTGCATCCCAATCCCCTCAGCTCAACAGTTCCCTCCTCAGTGTCAGGACGTTATCTCATGAACTGGCTCCAGACCAGGGCGAATACTTCCAGAGCGATTCGTCCCATCGGATCCCACTGCTTTTTGCATGATTCGCAAAGCAAAATTTCTGCAACGCTCATGCAAATTAAAGCTTTGGAATGAAAAATGAAACATGGAAATAAACAACTTTCCGAGCCCCTTGATATCAAGATCATGTTCAGTTATTTATATTGAACGCTAACTGAGCAGTAAGCTAGAGTTGAGGGAGTTTGGAAATGGGAAAAGATTGTCCATGACTGATCACAGTCTTTTGAAACGAATCTTGAATCATTGAAATAAAAAAAAGCTCAAACAGCGAATTTTAATAATTCATGGGTTGTTGGGATGACAAAGTAGGCACAAGTCGGATTAACCAGGGAGACAAAAGAAAGAAGCTGCGGACTCCCCTATTCAGAAGCCACGGGTTTATCACAGTATCTGGCAAAAAGTAAAACGTAAAGGAATATTTTTATTTTGCAAGACAACCTTGACAGAAGAAAAATGTGCTGTTCATGTGATATCAGAGGCAAGAATTTACAAATAGGACATACAGCAACAAAAACAAATAAAAGAGAGAAGGAAGGAAGATTGGTCGCATGTTTGTGTGGTCAGAACACTCAAACGTGGATGACAATGTCCAATTCACTTCACCGGTTGGTATCCACAGTCTTTCACTGGTAATCTAGTGGAGCTAGTGCGGTTTTGCTTGAACAAAAGTGCCAGTGATTGACCAGGAACAGAAATGCTATCGAAGTATTTAACTACAGCTGAATAGTGGGGCAGTCATGAGAGAAAAGATACATCAAGATGCTTTGACGCCGTGATATTTTACTTTCAATTCCGTTTTTGTTTGCGTTCATTTCTGCAACTTGGGTGTCGCTGGCTGGCCAGCATTATCTGCTCCTTCCTAATTGCCGTTGACAAGGTAGTGGTGAACTACCTTTCGTGAACCGCTGAAGTCCACTTGCTGTGGGTTGACGGACAATGCTGGAAGGTAGAGGATTGAAGGATTCTGAACTAACGCCTGTGAAGGAATGGCGGTATATTTCCAAGTCAGTGTATTTAGAGGCTTGGAGGTGAACCTGCAGCTGGTGGTGCTCCCAAGTGTCTGCCACCCATTGCTGTGATGTAAAAGTAAAGAATCACCAGAAGAGTTCTTCAAGAAGCAGATCGTTTATTTGCTAACAAATACAGTGAGACTCAGAAAGCAGATTCTCGATTGCCCACGATCCTCAGGCTCCGTGTCTATTTATACATTTTTATTATGGTTCTGTTAGCTTATCAGCATGTCCAACTATACTAATCAAAAGTACCTCAGTCTAGCTGCACAATAAACCAGTGACGTTAGTGCCCATTATCTCTTTAGTTGTCCACTGTACTGTTTCCGACATTCTACTGAATGTTATTCTAATATCACAATCCAATATTTAGTGTCAGCATTTGCAAGAATGGCCTTTCAATACAGACCGTACTTCATAATTTCCTAATGTGATGATTAGATATTTACTGTCAAGATTCTCAAGCAGGCTGACTCTACTAACTATAACTTAGGTATTTAATAAGATGTCACAACATTTGTGGTCCTAATCCTGTCAGAATGTTACTTAGCAGGTGAGGCAAACATTACTAACTGTGTGATCTCATCTTGCTAATTGCTGTAAGAGGATTCCACAATTCGTAGCCCATTCTGCATTCCACAGGCCCGTTTCAATAAGTCGCCAGTGGTCTTTATGCTTTACCTATTCCCATGCTTTCTTTAGTTTCCATATTTCTTCCCTTTGAGACCTACTGGTCTCACCTAAAGAATTACAACAATAAATTCAGACCCTCTTGCGTCTAATACAAACAATGTAGGTCACAACTCGGACTAAAAAAATATTCGGAGTCAGAGACTTAATGGGTTTTGCTGTACCTTGGGTGAAAACCCTTTCTCGGAGAAAGTGAGGACTGCACATGCTGGAGATCAGAGCTGAAAAATGTGTTGCTGGAAATGCGCAGCAGGTCAGGCAGCATCAAAGGAGCAGGAGAATCGACGTTTCTGGCATAAGCCATTCTTCAGGAATGAGGAGGGTGTGCCAAGCAGACTAAGATAAAAGGTAGGGAGGAGGGACTTGGGGGAGGGGCGTTGGGAATACGATCGGTGGAAGGAGGTTAAGCTGAGGGTGATCGACCAGAGAGGGGGTGGGGGCGGAGAGGTCGGGAGGAAGATTGCAGGTCAAGAAGGCGGTGCTGAGTCCGCGGGTTGGGACTGAGATAAGGTGGGGGCGAGGTGAAATGAGAAAGCTGGAGAGATCTGCATTCATCCCTTGTGGTTGGAGGGTTCCGAGGTGGAAGATGAGGTGCTCTTCCTCCAGGCGTCGTGTTGCCATGGTCTGGCGATGGAGAAGGCTAAGGGCCTGCATGTCCTTGGCGAAGTGGGAGGGGCAAGTTAAAGTGTTCAGCCACGAGTCGCTTTGTTTGGTTTGTGCGGGTGTCCCAATGGTGTTCTCTGAAACGTTCCACAAGTAGGCGGTATGCCTCCCCAATGTATAGGAGGCCACATCGGGTGCATCGGATGCAGTAAATGATGTGTGTGGAGGTGCAGGTGAATTTGTGACGGATATGGAAGCATACTTTGGGGCTTTGGAGGGAAGTGAGGGGGAGGAGTGGGCGCACGTTTTGCATTTCTTGCGGTTGCAGGGGATGGTGCAGAGAGTGGAGATTGGGTTGGTGGGGGGTGTGGACCTGATGAGGGAGTCGCAGAGGGAGTGGTCTTTCCAGAACGCTAATAGGAGAGCGGAGGGAAATATATCCTTAGTGGTGGGGTCTATTTGGAGGTGGTGGAACCTTTCCCCCATTTACCAGAATAGAAAATTAAAATCCCAAGATTCTTCACAATCTCGGACCCACACGTTTTTCAGCAGTGTCATCCATGGCCCCTCGTGGACATATTCGTTGCACCGTGGCAGTTGTCAGATCATAATAGCGGAGCAGTGGGGCTCTCTCAGAATAAGAAGTACTTCTGGGGTAACTAAAATGAGCACAAGTTTCTGTGTGGTGATGCAATCTAAAAGAAGACTTAATAAGAGGTAAGCCACAACAAAAGACGAAGATGACAACAAGTAAAACCGCACCTATAATAACATTAATCTTGATAAATCCTACTCCCCGAGGTCCTAATATATTATTCAACCAATCAAAAGCCTGCTGACCAAAACCCCACGTTATCTTTTACGTCCTGTCTTAGATTGTTTAGTTTACTTGATTTAGTAAATGTCGCCCAGGGCTAGTATGGCTATGTATAAAGGTACAGCAATACTCCCCAAACATGACACCAACCCGGCCTTTTTCTGTCAGTATCCAATGTCAAGCCTGTCTGTTTTGCCGTGTCATTTTGGTAGTGGCAACCAATTTATTCTCCCAAGGCCACCACGGCACTGTCAGTATAATTGATAAATCTCTGCTGATTGTAATAAATATAATTAATCCATTCTGCATTGTTCCTAACCCCTTTAACTGTGCTAAGAGCCTCTCATCCTGCTGCAATCTCATTAAACTCATTAGGAATACTTCTTGGCTGTCCCATGCTATCAATCCGGGTCGATGAATCAGGGAGACACCTTCACTTAGTTCAGCACAAATCTGACTGTGACGTAGAGTCAAACTGCGCATGTTGTGATATAACTACTTAGTGTAGGAGCATTTCCTGGGCAGAGCTGCCACTTCATTTCTTACCACACAGCCACCATGTATCTGCCAGTTGGATGCATTTTGAATTTATGAGAGTCCCAAATGTGGTGTCCACCTCGAGATCAATCATAGTCTCTCAAAGACCCTTAAAATAGCCGACTGGTGTCGAACAATTTTTATTGAAGCACTGAAATCTCAACCTTTCCCGTATCCTGAAAGCAGCCATGGGGAACGTGTAATTAGTCTTACTGTTGGACCCCGGCGCACTATAGCTACACCATCGTTGGAGTTGCTGCCTGCTCACAACATCGTCAAGGTCTGTAGTATGAGGCACCAAAAGGGGCAATGGGATTGCATGTAAGTTGATGAATCATCCAGGTTAAGAGTTCGTCAATGCAAATGCCATTAAGTACAGGTGGTCGAGTTATAGGGCACACGGACAACATAGTACGAGGGGGTCGCATTGGTACACAAGAAACAGTCCTGTCCAGCCAAAATTAAGGCCGTGAAGTTTGTCCATTGATACCAGTGACTGTCACGGGCATGTGCACATATTAGTGCAACAAGATCTGCACTTCTAATACGTCTTTGCCTCCCAGCATGAGTGGCCCTGGCATTCCCAGTCCAGGTTTGACAAGTTAATGGTTTCCAATTCTGAGTATGCAAGCCTTGTATCAGAGAGGAGGTGATTAGGGGCGTCCCTCATCTTTTCCCCATCTCCGCCGCCAGGAGACGAGCTATGCTCCACATCGCCATCGCTATCATTTGTGGAATGATCAGTATACCCAAGAACTTCATGTGCACCTTGTCTGGAACCCTGCTGAGATGTAGTAGCCTCCTGTGTGCTCTGCCTGTGTCCACGTTCCTCAGCTGCAGCACCAGTTACCTCGGTGGTATAGTTAGCTTGTGCTGATGGGAGAGCTTGAATACAATGATTAAGTTGGTTTCATGTGTGTCGTCCTTCCACTTGGATGGCGGTAGGTGATGCCTTAGTCAGCATGAAAGGTCACTGTCTCCTCGGCTAATTCAAGCATCTTCGAAAAACCCGCACTTACACCCAGTCCCCGGGCTAATAGGTTTTTCCTTGTTGAGAGGTGCTTGTTCCATTTGTGTTTCCTGAATATGGTTAGTCTCATGTATACAGTTAGCTACTGCATTTCGTGTTTAAGTTCTAAGCTTATCTGCTCCAAACTAGGCCCTTTGTAGTGGCCTCTCCACTTGGACACTGACATAGTCCTACCTGTGAGCATCTTATGTGGTATTACATTGGTCACGTGATTAGTCTGCTTGCGATAAATCATTAGCACCAGAAGCATTGAATCAACTCAATTAAGCTTGGTGCTTGCGCAGATCTTGTTTAGTTTGGCTTTCAATATCCCATAAATTATTTCCGCCACTCCCTCTGGCTGGGGATGATACAAGCACCCAAACCTCTTTTTGAGACTGCAACACCAGCTTACCTACTTTGTGAATGAAGGCAGACCCATTTTCGGAACTGTTTTCTGACGGTATACTAAACTTTGGGATAAATTCATTCCTCAGACATTTCACTACTGTCGCAGCTCCTGCATTTTGGAAGAGACAGCGTCTACCCATCTGCTAAGACTATCATTTGCCACGAACATGTACCTTTTCACCCTCAACTTCTTTATCATGTCCACGCAGTCAATTACTGAATGCTTAAATGGCCATTCAGACACTGGTATTTTTCCTAAAGGGGTCGTTCTCCCCTTCCTAATATTGTTCTGTGTTCACACACATCATATTGTGGCAATACGTAGTCCACTGGAACCTGCAGGTATAGTAGGCAGAAACCATTGCGCTTTATCTTTCTCAGCACTTCCCCTCACGCGAAGTGATCTATTCCATTCGCCTCTGATGTAAGAATTGTCAACAATGATGTGGACCTTCCTCTGTTGTCCATAAACGTTCTTGATGCTGCCTTACACGCCTCTGCTTCCATAGCGTTTGCTCAGCCAGGGTAGCCCTCCGCTGTATTTCAATAAGATCCTTTGTCGTCGCTTCTGGTTCTATCTACATCTGAGGCGCAATAATAGATGAAGAACAACTCGAAGCTAGCTTACCCGCTTCATCCGCTGTCTGATGACCCATAATCACCATATCACTACTTTTCTGTTTGTTTAGCACTTAATGGTAGCTCATGCCTTTAGCTTCATCATTGCCGTCGTCAACTCTAGAATCTGCTGGCAGTGTTGTATGGGATCCCTGTTTCTCGTCTTTAAGCCTCCTTGCGTCCTCACTGCCAAACATAGGTGGAATATACCATGTTCATAAGCCGAATCAGTATAACTGTCAGCTTTTTAACTCTTCATCATTTCACAGGCCGCCATCAATGCCTTACCTTCACTCAACTGAGCTGAACACGGCTGTGGGCAAGATTCCAATTCAATTGTCCGAGACTGGGACTGGTCCTGCCTGACACGCCTCCTGCATCAGCTGCGTATCTTGTTCACCTGTTTGACGCATAAAGTTGAAAACGTTTGTCGTAATTAGGCAAGGCCAAAGCTAAAGCTAACAGCAAGGCTCGTTCAAGGATATTGAAAAATGTCATAGAATCTTCATTCCACTGCAAAGCATCCCGTAAACATGAATGTCCGACCTCCGGCATCCTATTCTTTAAGGGTTCTGTAATCTCAGCATACTCCTCAATCCAATCTGAGCTAAATCCTGTCATGCCCAGAAATGTTATCATTTGCTATCCTGTCTCTGGTCCAGGAATTTTAACATTTGCTTCAATATGACTTGGTGCAATTGCCTTTGTGCCCTTCGCAACCAGCCTCCCCAAATACTCGAACTGTTCTTTTCAAAATCTGCAGGTTTTTTCATGGAGACCTTATGCACCCTCCCCCCGCCGCGCCCCTCCCCCCCCCCCCCCCCCCCCCCCCGCCGAAAGTTTTTTTTTCAAGATGAAAAGGGTATCTCGCTCACACTGTTCCTGACTATCTGAACGGTCAAGCAAATCATCAACATAGTGTATCAGCATACTTTTTCGTCTGATTTTTACCTTTGTTGAATACTTGCGGTGTACTGTTAAAACCCTGGGGCATTATTGTATAAGTGTAATGCCGACCTTTTGATGCAAAAGCAAACAGATGCCCACTGAGCTGTGCTAGGGGAATGCTAAATAAAAGCAGGACATAAATATACTATCGAGAACCAAGCTGCCTGTGGGGGAACATTAGTTAGCAGGGTGTGCGGATTAGGAACAACTGGTGGACAATCCTCCACTACCTCATTTACTTCTCTTAAATCATGTACAAGTTTCCATTTCGACCAGTCTGCCATTAAGACTGGTAACAAAGGAGTATTGCAGGTACTACAATTTTCTAAGTACCCATGCCTTCAGCAATCTTTATACTGTTGTTGGTATTCTCTCTACTGCCTCTGGCTTTAAAGGATACTGCGGTCTCCTAGGCAGAATAGCTCCTACTTTCAACCTATTTCCACTGGGCTAGCTCATTTCATTCTCACCACACCTGTATCATGGTGTGATCACAAAGGAGCAAGTAATATTTCCTATTACTCATTACCATATTAATCATCTTCCTCCGCTGTCACTGACACGCTCCGCTGGGGTGTTATTGTGACTTCCTTCGGATTCCCTGTCAGGTTGCAGCATGCGAGGAAGTTAATATAGCTGCCATCCCCGGATTCCCAAACCCCTGTCGTGACAATATGCCATTCCTTAACTGTTTCTACATCCCTGGCTATAGATCTGAAGTCTTTAGATTGATACCCCTTATTCACCAGTAAGGTTACATGCGGTGCAGCGCCTGGCACGGGCTATACCACTTTTCCAGGAAAGCATTTCTGTCTATTTGCAGAATCACTCCCTGCTCCCCTAATACAATTGCTTCACTTCTCAAATGTTGTGGAGCGGTGACCACCCACTGCCACTGACTCTCTAACACTTCATTCTGAGACTCATCAAATATCACTGTAAAGTTGAGTTGTCTTGCATGAGTCAACATCGTCAATACTTCTGCTTCCCACATCCGCCAAGTATGTTGAGTATCACTTCCGATATTCCCTATCCAATAAACATAAACATATTTTACTTCTTGCATCACTGATTGTGTATTGGCCTTTTCTACGAGCCAAGCCTTGCTGTTTGCATTCCAATCTTACTTTTAACTGTAGTAAAGCAACCCTACCTAACAAGTTAGTTGCTGCATCTTTACACACTAACATTGGCAAACGATATCCCTACGTTACATTTCTAATCCTACTGGAGCTGTAAATCGAGTTAACTGTAATTTCGCTGAGAACCCTATTGTTGAAACAAATTTACTTGACATGGGAAAGTACGAGGCAGACAGTGGCCGGAAACAACTGCACGTAGCTCCAGTATCTATCATGACCGGCGTCTGCCGCCCTTAAATATTAACCCGAATTACTGGTTCTTGATCAGCCTTCCATGCTCCTGCCCAGAAGTGCCTCTTTACATCCAGGTTTTCAGGGCATCCCTAGGTCATCCCGTGTGGGTTAATAGGTTCAGCTGGTCCTTCAGGCGTCTGGGAAATAGGCACTGGAGATTCCCGCCGTCTGGGCCCGCTGTCGGGCAGAGAGGGCCTTGCCCAATAAGGGCAATTCCTGCTAAAGTCGCCCGGTTGAAGGCCTCCTCAGCACATCATTTTTGCCGAACACCCTCGCCCGCCCCCCACCACCCCACACACCTTGAGCCTGATTATCTATCATGTACCTACGTCCTCCATTCAAACGTCTCTAACCTTGGAGACCGCAGTTCTGTTTCACTTGTTGTTTAGATCTGCCATGCCCTGGATACATCACCTGCGGAAAAGCTTCCCTCAAAACCTCCATTCCTGGCATATGACTTTCTGGCCACTGTCTGGCTACTTGACAGGACACCCGTTGCGTGGGCACATGCTTCACACCAGTGTTGATTACTGTGTCGGTTCTTACTGGCAGCACCTTTTTCGCTTTCTCTTTTTCTTTCTTTTTAAGCACTTCGAGCTGCTTTGCGCCTGGTTCACTTGCACCTCCTATTGCCATTCAGAGGGGTTGTCTTTGTTTTTTTCGAAACCATTCAACTGCATGAGCTACATGACTTCTAACTGCCTGATGGCTCATTGATGATGTCAGAGCCACCACCTCCTGCAGTGTTGACCTGAATTGGGAGGGCATTGCCTCAATGATAGAATTTAGAGTCATAGAGTCAGAGAGATGTACAGCATGGAAACAGACCCTTCGGTTCAACCCGTCTATGCCGACCAGATGTCCCAACACAATCTTTTTCCACTTGCCACCACCCGGCCCATATCGCTCCAAACCCTTCCTATTCACATCCCCATCCAAATGCCTCTTAAATGTTGCAATTGTACCAGCCTGCACCACACCCTCTGGCAGCTCATTCCTTACACGTATCTCCCTCTGCGTGAACAAGTTGAGCAATAGGTCTCTTTTATATCTTTCCCCTCTCACCCTGAACCTATACCCTCTGGTTCTGGATTCCCCGACCCCAGGGAAAAGACTTTGTCTGTTTAACCTATCCATGCCCCTCATAATTTTGTAAACCTCTGCAAGGTCATCCCTCAGCCTCCGACACTCCAGGGAAAACAGCCCCAGCCTGTTCAAACTCTCCCTGTAGCTCATATACTCCAACCTTGGCAACATCCTCGTAAATCTCTTATGACCCTTTCAAGTTTCACACAATCTTTCCGATAGAAAGGAGACGAGAAGTGCACGCAATATTCCAACTGTGGCCTAACCAATGTCCTCTACAACTGCAACATGACTTCCCCAAACCTGTACACAATACTCTGACCAATAAAGGGAAGAATACCAAACGCCTTCTTCACTATCCTATCAACCTGCGACTTCACTTTCAAGGAGCTATGAACCTGCACTCCAAGGTCTCTTTGTTCAGCAAAACTCCCAAAGACCTTACTATTATGTGTATAAGTCTGGAGCATTGTGGTCAGCAACTGATTAGTTTCTCTGCCTTTCTCTGTTTCCAGCCTCCACGTTATTATTTGCTTCTCAATGTAAGCAGTCGTGTTTTCCCTTTCTACCAGTGGATCCCCTCTCAAAGCCTGGGGATCTGTCTTAAGTGGAGAACAGTCTCTTAAGGCCTGTCATACATTCTGTCTCACTCGATCAATCACGACCCCATCTATCAATTAATTACCTGCCGCTTTCTTCAAACGGGCTCAGACTATCATTTCCTTTAGGTTCGGGCAACATACCAAATTCACCACAAGTGCCTTCAAGTCTCCTGTAGCCAGCAATCGCCCTGTGGTTTCATCTTCAAAAGCCCTGAACCACTTTCCTGCTCCCTCGTGTAAACTGGGCAGAACATTCGTCAGCCGTTCCAGATTCTGATTTCCCCAACGAATGTATTGTCGGTTTATAAGGAGTTGTAGCATCCTTCCCTGTTGGCCCATTTTTTCCCTTTACCTGTACTACTTCTCAATAATTGCCCCTCTGGCTCTGAGGCCGAAGCTACTTCCAATTCCTCCCATTCTTTCGGAACTAGGGCGTTTTCCTTCCTTGTCTCTCATCATCGCTTTCTGCTTCCTCTGCATCACCTTCAATTCTTTTCTCTTCAGCCCCCTTTCATATTGCCATGAGTATTCCTCAATCGCTTTTTGTTCTCTGAGCCCACGCAGCACAATAATCTCATGTTTCAGCTTTTCTTTCTCTCGTTGTATAGCTTCTGTATGCCACTGCCTGTACCTTTTCGCTCTTTCTCTTCTTTCCCTCAGTTCATTTTTGTCTTCCGCACTTCCGTCCCATTCTACCTGTCCTTCTATTTCTACTGTTCCCTTTATTAGTTGACACTGCTTCAGTGCCTCTTCATTCGAGTAGGGAAGAGGTCTATTGAAATCCTCCACATCGGGGTATATAGTGGGACTGATTGCTGCTTTAGAACATAGAACATAGAACATAGAACAATACAGCACAGAACAGGCCCTTCGGCCCACGATGTTGTGCCGAACTTCTAACCTAGATTAAGTACCCATCCATGTACCTATCCAAATGCCTCTTAAAGGTCGCCAATGATTCTGACTCTACCACTCCCACGGGCAGCGCATTCCATGCCCTCACCACTCTCTGGGTAAAGAACCCACCCCTGACATCTCCCCTATACCTTCCACCATTCACCTTAAATTTATGTCCCCTTGTAACACTCTGTGTTACAAGTTTCTGACTGTCTACTCTATCTATTCCTCTGATCATCTTATAAACCTCTATCAAGTCACCCCTCATCCTTCGCCGTTCCAACGAGAAAAGGCCGAGAACTCTCAACCTATCCTAATTCGACTTCCTCTCCATTCCAGGCAACATCCTGGTAAATCTTCTCTGCACCCTCTCCAAAGCTTCCACATCTTTCCTAAAGTGAGGCGACCAGAACTGCACACAGTACTCCAACTGTGGCCTAACCAAAGTCCTGTACAGCTGCAACATCACTTCACGACTCTTGAATTCAATCCCTCTGCTAATGAACGATAATACTCCATAGGCCTTCTTACAAACTCTATCCACCTGAGTGGCAACCTTCAAAGATCTATGTACATAGACCCCAAGATCCCTCTGTTCCTCCACCTGACTAAGAACCCTACCATTAACCCTGTATTCCGCATTCTTATTTGTTCTTCCAAAATGGACAACCTCACACTTGGCAGGGTTGAACTCCATCTGCCACTCCTCAGCCCAGCTCTGCATCATATCTAAGTCCCTCTGCAGCCGACAACAGCCCTCCTCACTGTCCACAACTCCACCTATCTTCGTATCATCTGCAAATTTACTGACCCACCCTTCGACTCCCTCATCTAAGTCATTAATAAAAATTACAAACAGCAGAGGACCCAGAACTGATCCCTGCGGAACTCCACTTGTAACTGGGCTCCAGGCTGAATATTTACCATCTACCACCACTCTCTGCCTTCGACCGGTTAGCCAGTTTTCTATCCAATTGGCCAAATCTCCCTCTATCCCATGCCTCCTGACCTCCGCATAAGCCTACCATGGAGAACCTTATCAAATGCCTTACTAAAATCCATGTACACTACATCCACTGCTCTACCCTCATCCACATGCTTGGTCACCTCCTCGAAGAATTCAATAAGACTTGTAAGGCAAGACCTACCCTTCACAAATCCGTGCTGGCTGTCCCTAATCAAGCAGTGTCTTTCCAGATACTCGTAAATCCTATCCCTCAGTACCCTTTCCATTACTTTGCCTACCACAGACGTAAAACTAACAGGCCTGTAATTCCCGGGTTTATCCTTATTCCCTTTTTTGAACAGGGGCACAACATTCGCTACTCTCCAGTCCCCTGGTACCACCCCCGTTGCCAGTGAAGACGAGAAGATCATTGCCAACGGTACTGCAATTTCCTCTCTTGCTTCCCACATAATCCTAGGATATATCCCGTCAGGCCCGGGGGACTTGTCTATCCTCAAGTTGTTCAAAATGTCCAACACATCTTCCTTCCTAACAGGTATCTCTTCTAGCTTACCAGTCCATTTCACACTCTCCTCTTCTACAATACGGTCCCTCTCGTTCGTAAGTACTGAAGAGAATTACTTGTTCAAGACCTCTCCTATCTCTTCCGACTCAATACACAGTCTCCCACTACTGTCCTTGATCGGACCTACCCTCGTTCTCGTCATTCTCAGGTTTCTCACATACGCATAAAATGCCTTGGGGTTATCCTTGATCCTATCCGCCAAGGATTTTTCATGCCCTCTCTTAGCTCTCCTAATCCCTTTCTTCAGGTCCCTTCTGGCTATCCTGTATCCCTCCACTGCTCTGTCTGAATCCTGTTTCCTCAACCTTATGTAAGCCTCCTTCTTCCTCTTTACCAGACATTCAACCTCTCTCGTCAACCAAGGCTCCCTCACACGACCATTTCTTTCCTGCCTGATAGGTACATACATATCATGGACACGTCGTATCTGCTCTTTGAAAAAGTTCCACATTTCCACCACATCCTTCCCTGACAGCCTATGCTCCCAACGTATGCTCCTCAAATCCTGCCTTACAGCATCGTAATTTCCCTTCCCCCAATTATAAAATCTACCTTGTTGTGCGCACCTATCTCTCTCCATAACCAAGGTGAAAGTCACAGAATTGTGGTCACCATCACCAAAATGTTCACCCACTAACAAGCCCACCACTTGTCCCGGTTCATTACCGAGTACCAAATCCAATATGGCCTCCCCTCTGGTTGGACAATCTACATTCCGGGTTTAGAAAAGCTTCCTGGACACACTGCACAAACACCGCCCCATCCAATCTACTTGATCTAAAGAGCTTCCAATCAATATTTGGGAAGTTGAAGTCGCCCATGACTACGACCCTGTGGCTTCTGCACCTTTCCAAAATCTGTTTCCCAATCTGTTTCTCCACATCTCTGCTGCTATTGGGGGGCCTATAGTAAACACCCAACAAGGTGACTGCACCTTTCCCATTTCTGACTTCGGCCCATACTACCTCCAGAGGCAGATCCCCCTCAAACTTCCTTTCTGCAGCCGTTATACCATTTACTGTTTCCTGTAACTGCTCAGCTTATTCTTTTGCAGCTTTGCTCGTCACCACGCGTGACTGACAAGCTACATTGAATTCATCGCCCTCTTTCCTGAACATTTTCACTATTTCCATCTGCTGAACACTCTTTTGGTTCGTATTTTTAGATTTCCCTTTCTGCTTGTAGGTCTTAATTAGACCTCCCATCTCATTGCACAAACGTATATCGAAGGTACATTCCTTTGGTCATTTAGTCAATAAATCCACAGTTCTTTCTTCCATTTTCTCAGAAATTCTTACAATATCATTTTCGTGCTACTGAAAATATCTTGCTCAGTATCTCAACTGCAGTCCCTTTATCCAAACTAACATATATTTCAGTCTAGCTAATGTATTATCTCTGCTCTCACAAATCACCTCCTCATGCCATTCAGGTCTGATACGACTTCGTCAACACTATAATCAATCCCTAACATTTTAACTTAAAATTGTGCCTTGCCAATACATCAATTCCTAAACGTCTTCTCTTGCAGCTTGTTAATAAAGAAATCCTATTCTCGTTTGTTCACCCTCAAGCAGTCTAACACTGCATCTGCCGAATGCACCAATCACTAACAGTTTCTTGAAAACTCTGTCTCTCAAAAAAAGTCTATCTTAAATTCTCACAGTGCAAACTAAAATCAAAATAACTCTGGATCTCGAGCTCCAGGGAAACAAAGCACAAACATTTAACTACCAACACCTAATTATGCATACAAAACAGACCACGATGATTAAACTATACAGGCTCTCTCTCGCACAGAAACGTTCTGCAAATTACAGCTGCTCTCTCTTTCTATCATTCAGATCATTGCTGCGAACAGGCAAGAGCTCAGCCGTAAAAGTCTCTCTTTCTCTCTCAGCCAGAGTCTTCGTTCAACATACCCTTTGTTCATTTCCCAAAGTACAGTCTCGTTATTATGCAGGGCTGGTCTAAAACATTCAACAGTCTAGTAACAATATAACTGTATGACTATTCTCTACTATTTTACTTTTCATCATCCACTACCAACCTGCCCGCTTTCGAAACAGGTCTACCAGCGCTTTTAGTAAAAAAAAACTTCCCCTTATTTATTCTGCATTATCTGTTCAGGGCCTCGCTTCCCGCGAGGTGGTATCTATAGGGTCTTAGGCAAGCATGCCTTATGCTTTCTTGAAAAATCTATCCACCTGTGCAGTCACGTTCAGGGTAAAATGGACCAGAACTCCCAGAACTCTCTCAACATTTCCGAAGGTTCAACATATTACAGTATAGTTCACTTTAGAAGTAGAATTCCCAGAATGCATCACCTCACATTTACCTGGATTGTACTCCACCTGCCACTTGTCCGCCCGAGTCTTCAGTCTATCCATATTCTCCTGTATTCTTTAGCAATTCCCTATGCGTTCTGCTAATCCACCAATCTTCGTGTCATCTGCAAACTTACTGATCAGGCCAACAATGCTCTCTTCCAGATCATTTATGGATATCTCAAACAACAGTGGCCCCAGCACACGTCCCTATGGAACACCAGTGGTCAGGTTTCTTCAATTTGAGAAACTCCCTTCACCTACGACTCTTTGTCTTCTGCTGCCCAATCACTTCTTTATCAGCCTAGCGAGAACGCCGTGCATACCCCGTGACTTCACTTTCTCCATGACTTTACCGTGGGGAAGCTTTTTGAATGCCTTAATAAAGTCCATGCATATGACATCGACAGCCCTTCCCTCATCTGTCAAGTTGGTCACATTGTCAAAGAACTCTACTAAGTTGTTAAGAAACGATCTCCCCCGCATAAAACAATGTTGCCTATCATTGATAAAAACCATTATTTTCCTAATAAAGATATATTTCGACTCTCAGTACATTGTACAGCAACTTTCCCACCACTGACATTAGCATCACTGGTCTGTACAGCCCAGTATTATCACTTCTACCCCTCTTGTGCAGGAGGGCAACATAAACAAGCCTCCAATCCTCCAGTACTTCACCTGTGTTTAAGTATGCTGCACAGATATCTGTCACGGCCCCATGTATTTCCTTTCTCTCGCCTCTCTCAATAACCTGGGTTGGATCCCATTCGTTCTGGGGAATTTGTCCATCTTAATCTCTTTTAGCATGCCGAACAAAATGTCCCTCCTCGTGTCAATGTGATCCAGAATAAACAAACAAAAGGGGCAGTGGTTAGAGGGGCTCTTACCGGTTATGCCATTTTGTGGCATTTGTGTGGCCAAAATACTAATTGCACCTCGTCGACCCAAGTCTGAATGTTGTCCAGATCTTACTGCATTTGAAAACAGAGTGCGTCAATATCTGAGGAGTCGCAAATGATACTGAACACTGTGCAATCATCGTTCAACATCCACAGTTCTGACTGGATGGCAGAGGGAAGGTCAGTGATGAAGCAGCTGAAGATTGTTGGGCTGACGACACGACCCTGAAGGGTGTCTGCAAAGATGTCCTGGCGCTGAGATGACCGGCCCTCTACTCCCACACCAATCACCGCTTGTGCCAATCATAACTCTAACAGTGGGTCAGTTCAAAGGCCTTGGAGCAACGTCGAAGGCCGGTCCACAGGTGGTGCCCCTTTGGCAGAGTTTCAGCACTGAGCGACGGCATCACTGGCAGAGGGTAAATACTCAGACAATGATCATCTTATGACGGTCAGATATCAGTGAGTGCCACATTAGAATTAGAATCCCTACGGCGGGGAAACCGCCCCTTCAGCCCACCAATTCCATGCTGACCCTCTGAAGAGAAAGCCAAACAGCCAAATTCCCATTAGCCACATTTATCTCTGACTAATAGCCTACAGTTGGGACAATTTTGCAGGGTCAATTCATCGAGCCTGCACATCTTTAGAGGAATAAACCCACGCAGACACGGGCAGAATGTGCGGTTCCACACAGACAATCGCCTGGTGCTGGAATCGAACGCGGATTCCTTTTGCTATGAGACACAAGTGCTAAACACTGGGTCACTGTGCTGTTCTTTGTCAGCTCTGAGTGCATTGACCCGGTGCCTCATTGTATATTGGAGTCAGAACTGAAATTATGCAGCAACATTATATGGTCAGTAGTACGGTATTGCGGTTCTATCAGGGGTTATGTACGAAATGAACGCCTTGTAATTAGACATTTAATCCTGGGGGTGTGTTCATTCTTAACGCGTCTCTTCTGAGGTAGTGCCTCATTGTATTGGGGTCAGAATTTAGGGAGTGATGCTCATTTAAAGGCTCAGCACTGAGGTATTGCAGTGCTGCCACAGAATCAGAACTGAGGGAATGCATCATTGTCATTGGCTCGATTTGATGAAAGGCCTCTGTGTGTGGGTTCAGAAGTGGGGTTGTGCCTCCTTTTCAGAGGGTCAGTGCTGAGGCAGTAGTCATTGCTGGAAGATCAGTCTTGAGGAATTGCTCCGTTATTCTGAAGGAGTGTCTTCAGCAAAGAGGGAGTGTACCATTATCAGAGTACCAAACTAAACCGATGCCTAATTTTAATTTGGTCAGGAGTGTAGTCGTGTCACACCTTTATAGGGTAAATACTGCAGCAGCGTGGAACTGTCAGACAGTGTACTGAGGAAGGCCGTCATTATCAAAGTGCCAATACTGAGGAAAGTCTACAGCATCAGAGGGACAATACTGATCGAATGGCATTTTGTCGGTGGGTCAGATCTAAAGCTCAATGTGTCACTGCTCAGGTATTGCAGCACCAACAGAGGGTAGGTAATAATGTGTTGCAAGACTGCACACCCTTAAACTATTGGAGTGCATTATTGTTCGAAGGTCAATGCCCAGGCAGTATTGAGGCATTCCAGTTCGATCAGAGGGTTAGTCCTGAGGTTTTGCAGCACTGTTAGACTTACAGCACTGTGGGAGTGCATTATTGCCTGGCAGTCAATACTGAGGCAATGTGTCTTTACAAAGGAGATAGAATTTCAAGAGTGATATTGATTACACGGTCCACAGTTAGATATATCAGCAGTTTGAAAGCGTAAGTTTGAAGGACTACCTCATTAGCAGACAGACAATACTGAAAGAGTGCCTCATTGCCCTGAGATCGTGAAGTGCTGTGAGGTGCCCAGAACTCAGCAAGCGCTGCACTTCCAGAACATCCTGAGAGAGGGATTCATTTCAGAACTTCAGGATTGAGGTATCAGTCACTTGCGAGAGGGACAATTCTGAGACAGTGCATCATTGGAAGGGGTCAAATTCAAGCATTTTCCACATGTTCAGGTTCAGTTCTGAATAAGTGCCCATTTCTAGAGGGTCAGCACTAAGGAAGCACGCTATTGTCAGACGTCCGTCCTAAGGGAGAGCCTCATGATGTCGGGGGCGGTTCAATACTGATTGAGTGCCTGATTGTTGACAGCTCAGGTGTGCGACAGGAGGGTCAGGTTGCTGTCGGTTCAGTCTGGATGGGGTCCCTCATTGTCAGGGACTCAGTACTTAGGGAGGACGACATTATCACAGGATTAGTTCTGAGGGATAGCCACACATTTGGAAAATTTGTTCTATGAATTTGCATAAGTCATTGTGCCAGTTCAATTGCAATATCTCATTTTCAGAGGTCACTTTTTGGGACTAACAATCTGATTGTGCTTCATACCTTAATACTGAATCTCGCATCGTTTTGCACTTCCACAATTTGGTAACTCACAATGAAGCACTGCCTCAGTATTGGTCATGTGCGTGCCTTCAGTACTTACTTTCTGACAGTAATGTCATCCCACAATTCTGACCTTCTGACATTCCTGAACCTCTAATCATGTGGCTCTCCATCAATTGGGAGAATTGGTACAGGGTATCAGTAAACGGGAGATATGGTGCAATGTGCCAATAAATTAGAGCATTGGAGTAGATCACCTCTAAATTGTAGAAGAAAACCGAGGCTTCAGTAAATTGGAAAAAAAATGTTGCATGCTGAAAGCAAATGGGAAATTTTCGGCAAGGGTCCAAACATTAGAGCACTGTTGCAGGGAAGTATTAAAGGGAAGACTTCAAGCAACGGTAAATGGATGAAATGGTACACAGCACACCAAAATTTAGGAAACTTGCAGCGGGAGATTCACTACACGGAACTACTAAATGAAAGAATTATGCCAGGGCATATCTAATTGGGAGAATTTGGAGCAGTGCATCAGACATTGGAAGAATTGGGGTCTGACTTTTGTGACTGGCAGAATTGGTAAAGATGGAACTAAACTCCAGAATTAGGCCATGGCACCACGAAATGCAGCGAAAAATTGAATGATAAAATCAGTTGAAACGTTTTGCAGAGAAGCATTCAATGGAAAAGCTGGAAGTTTTTGTTGCAAACGTTTCGTCCCCTGGCTAGGCGACATCATCAGTGCTTGGGAGCCTCCTGCGAAGCGCTTCTTTGATGTTTCCTCCGGTGTTTATAGTGGTCTGTCCCTGCCGCTTCCGGTTGTCAGTTTCAGCTGTCCGCTGTAGTGGTTGGTATATTGGTCGATGTGTTTGTTGATGGAGTTTGTGGATGAATGCCATGCCTCTAGGAATTCCCTGGCTGTTCTCTGTCTGGCTTGCCCTATGATAGTAGTGTTGTCCCAGTCGAATTCATGTTGCTTGTTGTCTGTGTGTGTGGCTACTAAGGATAGCTGGTCGTGTCGTTTCGTGGCTAGTTGATGTTCATGTATGCAGATTGTTAGCTGTCTTCCTGTTTGTCCTATATAATGTTTTGTGCAGTCCTTGCATTGTATTTTGTACACTACATTAGATTTGCTCATGCTGGGTATCGGGTCCTTCGTTCTGGTGAGTTGTTGTCTGAGCGTGGCTGTTGGTTTGTGTGCCGTTATGAGTCCTAGGGTTCGCAGTAGTCTGGCTGTCAGTTCTGAGATGCTCCTGATGTATGGTAGTGTGGCTAGTCCTTTTGGGTGTGGTATGTCCTCGTTCCGTGGACTTTCTCTTCGGCATCTGTTGATGAAGTTGCGCGGGTATCCGCTTTTGGCGAATACCTTGTATAGGTGTTCCTCTTCTTCTTTTTGCAGTTCTGGTGTACTGCAGTGTGTTGTGACCCTTTTGAGTAGTGTCCTGATGCAGCTTCGTTTGTGTGTGTTGGGGTGGTTACTTTCATAGTTCAGGACTTGGTCTGTGTGTATGACTTTCCTATCTACCTTAGTGGTGAATTCTCTGTCTGGTGTTCTGCGCTTCGCAGGAGGCTCCCAAGCACTGATGATGTCGCCTAGCCAGGGGATGAAACGTTTGCAACAAAAACTTCCAACTCGGTGAACAGAACCACAACAACGAGCACCCGGGCTACAAAACTTCGCACAAACTTTGAATTCAATGGAAGAACTAGCTTAGGACAATATTCCAATTCTGTGGCATTCGCTCCAATCTGAACTGTTTGAAATTAGGCATTGCCTCAGAACTGACCATCTGATAATGACATCTTCCCACAGAACTAACACTCTGGTGGTGTAGCAGTACCTCTGGACTGATGTTTGAAAGGGTGGTACTCCCTCACTTCTGACTCCTTCTCATAAGGCATTGTATCAGTATTCATACTCAGGTAATAAAACATTCCCGACAATCTGTCCCCCTAATAGAGCTTCCTGAAGAAGGGCCTGTGCCCGAAACGTCGAATCTCCTGTTCCCTGGATGCTGCCTGACCTGCTGTGCTGTTCCAGCAATAAAGTTTCAACTTTGATCTCCAGCATCTGCAGACCTCACTTTCTCCTTCAATACGTCAGTCCTCACCTTCTCATCATATAGCTCTCCCTCAGTTCTGACGTTTTACATTGAGGTACAGCCTCTGATCGAATCCTATGACAAAGTGGAACACATTCAGGAACGATTTTCTGACATAAAGGCACTATCATTCTCTTTAGCCACTGCTAATAAGGCACTCCAAACACAATACAAACTTTGTAATTGTGACACAAATTCTCAATGTCACTTATGTTGAGTCATACCGTCAGGACTGAACATCTAACAATGAGGCATTCCCTCACCAGTAACTGTCTGACAACAGGCCACTAGCACAGGACTGAATCTCTATCCATCAGCTTCTGCTTCAGAATTGATCCACTGACAGTGTTGCACTATTTCAGTACTGATCCTTTAGTCGCGTAGCATTTCTTCACATCTGACCTAATGACAGAGGCACTGCCTCAGCACATGTTATCTGAAATTGAGGCATAATCTTAGGAACGAACCTCTGACAATAAGATACTTCTGCACTATTGATCATGAGGGTTCCAGCAGAAGAGGATATTTCCTTGTCAGAAGTTCAGAAGTGAAGAAGGAATTTATTGTCTGAGATGCATTCCTGAGGGTGTGAATCCTGGATAGGCGAATTAGAGTTGAGCACCCCACAAGTGGAGAATTCCACCGATTCGATGGCAAGTCACTTCTGAGACTATTTCGCCCATCCAGTATTGTCCTGCAGCAATTCTTCCGTTTACTGCTTTCTGCATCAATACTCTCACTATCTGTTATCCTGCTTCAAACGCTTATGTTCTCATAAGCCCGAGACAAATTTCTCCCTTCAGTAGTTGCTCGAAAAGATCCTCCAAATTAGTGGTCATCTGCCAGAATTCTTAAATTTAGGCATGGCTGATGTTGGACTTAAGGGTCTGTTTCAGTGTTCCACAACTCTGTCACTCGATGTAGGCCTCAGCTGCTCCACAACAACTCTCCCATTTGCCAACTTACCCACAAATTGGATAAACATGTGGAAGAAATTGAAATAGTGTGGGATAGAGACGGCTTAATTTAGTTCCACGTTTTAGTGCAATATGGAGGGGAGAAGAGCCTATAATTTTCTGTGTTCTCATTTCTGGAACTGGCAGCAACTCTTCCATTCAGTATTTTCCTGTCCCAGTTCCCCAACTTCGAATTTACTGGCACCTTCCCGAATTCTCCAATAATTGATGCCTCTGCATCAATTCTTTCCAATTAGTTGTTCCCTGATACACTTCTTCCATGTATTGGTACCCTGCTGATTTGATTTAGATTTCACTTAGTGCTGGCTATACTGCATGTGCTATTGCTTGCAACATTCTCCTTTTTGTTGTGGTTCTGTTCGCCGAGCTGGGAATTTGAGTTGCAGACGTTTCGTCCCTTGTCTAGGTGACATACTCAGTGCTTGGGAGCCTCCTATGAAGCGCATCTGTGATGTTTCCTCCGGCATTTATTGTGATTTGTATCTGCCTCTTCCGGTTGTCAGTTCCAGCTGTCCGCTGCAGTGGCCAGTATATTGGTTCCAGGTCGATGTGCTTATTGAGTGAATCTGCGGATGAGTACCAAGCCTCTAGGAATTACCTGGCTGTTCTCGGTTTGGCTTGTCCTATAATAATAGTGTTGTCCCAGTCGAACTCATGTTGCCTGTCATCTGAGTGTATGGCTACTAAGCATAGCTGGTCACGTCGTTTCGTGGCGAGTTGGTGTTCACGGATGCGGATCCTTAGCTGTCTTCCTGTTTGTCCTATGTAGTGTTTTGTGCAGTCCTTGCATGGGATTTTGTACATTACATTGGTTTGGCTTATGCTGGGTATCGGGTCCTTCCTCCTGGTGAGTTGTTGTCTGAGAGTGGCTGTTAGTTTGTGTGCTGTTATGAGTCCTAGTGGTCGCAGTAGTCTGGCTGTCAGTTCAGAAATGTTTTTGATGTATGGTAGTGTGGCTAGTCTTTTGGGTTGTGACATGTCCTCATTCCGTTGATTTTCCCTTAGGCATCTGTTGATGAAATTGCGGGGGCATCCGTTTTTGGTGAATTCATTGTATAGGTGTATTTCTTCCTCTTTTTGCAGTTCTGGTGTACTGCAGTGTGTTGTGGCCGTTTTGAAAAGTGTCTTGATGCAACTTCTTTTGTGTGTGTTGTGGTGGTTGCTTTCGTAGTTTAGGACTTCCCCAGATGCCGAAGGGAAAGACCAACGGAATGAGGACATATCACAACCCAAAGGACTAGCCACACTACCATACATCAAAAACATTTCTGAACTGACAGTCAGAAACGAACATGACCAGCCATCCTGAGTAGCCACACTCAGATGACAAGCAACATGAGTTCGACTGGGACAACACTACTATGATAGGACAAACTAAACAGAGAACAGCCAGGGAATTCCTAGAGGCATGGCACTGACCCACAGATTCAATCAACAAGCACATCGACCTGGAGCCAATATACCGGCCACTGCAGCGGACAGCCGGAACTGACAACTGGAAGCGGCAGATACAAATCACAATAAATGCTGGAGGAAACATCACAGAAGCGCTTCACAGGAGGCTCCCAAGCACTGAGGATGTCACTTAGACGGGCGACGAAATGTTTACAACACAAATTCCCAGCTGGGCGAACAGAACCACAACAACGAGCACCCGAGCTAGAAAATCTTCTCCTAAATTCTCCTTTTTATTAATATCCTGAACCTATTCTCCTATTTGGACATACTCTGCTCCAATTCTCTAATATACTGGACCACTCACAAAATTTCAAATGTAATCGCGCTGTGCACAAAATCTCCCATTTAATGATACCCAACAATTTTCCCACTTACTCATCCCACTACCCCAATTCTTCAATTTACTGATGCCCTCGCCCAATTCTACCTTTTCACGGGTGCTGTAGTCTAATTCTCCTATTTATTGGTACCTTGGGTACACTGTTGCTTGTTCCTGAGAAAACTTAAAAATAAACCCTCCATCTGAAACAATGTTCCAACTCTCACGACCCTCCCAGGGAGCTCAGTGGAGAGTCGGGCTCGAGCCGACTTCATTTCCTGATTTGTCAGCGTTTCATCTCCACCCGACTCAATATTCCAGATTGGTAGGAGGACCAGCCACTCCAGCTTCGTCCTCCAGTCTTGCCCCTCGTTCGCTCTGATGGAGGAGCAGCAACTCCACCTCAGTTCTCCTGTCCTGCTCTTCATTCTCTCTGATTTGTTGAAGGACCAGCACCTCATCTAGGTCCTCCAGTCCCACCTCTCAGTCTCGATGGTAGAAGAAAGTGAGGACGGCAGATGCTGCAGATCTGAGTCACAGTGTGGTGCCGGAAAAGCCCAGTAGGTGAGGCAGCATCCAAGAAGCAGGAATATCGACGGTTCCAGCATAAACTTTCATCCTGAAGAAGGGCCTATTCCGTCAGTTGATGCCTGACATGATGTGCTTCCCTAGTCCCACACACATGACTCTGATCTCCAGCTTCTCCAGTCCTCACTTTCTCCTTGTTCATTCCACATACAAACCACCCTCCGTTTGAAAAGGTTGTCCCTTTGTTCCCTTTTAATTCTTTCTCTTTTTACGTTACGAAAATATACCCGCTAGTTTATGCCTCCTCTATCCATTATTGTTCAAGTTCACTATTCCACTCATGACGTTATAAAGCTCTGTAAAGTCACCTCTCAACATCACACATTGCAGTGAAAGCGTCCCAGCCTATCCAGTCCCTCCTCGTAACGTAACCCATTCAGTCCTGGGAACGTGCAGATTCTAAATTTAGCATGGAACGACCAAAGCAGACAGTCAATCCAGCCTCGAGGAACATCACCTCGTCTCAGTTTCTTTGGCTCTTGGTCAAATACTTTGGGAAAAATGAATGTTCAGCTTAACACATAGTGAGTGAACATTTGGGCTAGATTTGTCCATATGAACACTGAGGCAAAATATTCATTTAATACGTCTCCTACCTCCTGAGCTTCAACACAAAAATGACCGAATTGAACCTTTACGTGCCCAACTCTATCTCCAGTTGATCCCTTGCTCTATATGTGCTTGTAGAATATCTTTGGATTATCTTTAGCCGAGGGCAGGGCAGGACTTTTCATCGTCCCCTCTTTGGCTTCCTCATCTCCTTCTGAAGGAAGTTCCTGCACTCCTTAAACTGTTCAAGAAATTCATTTCAAACCAACTGTCTATAACTAACAAAAGGTTCTTTTCCAAACTACATTGGTGCCTCAATATGTTATTCATTTGTTGTTCTCTAATCATACCAGTCTTACCTTTCACTCTAACATAACGAGTTTGAACTCTTGTTATCACATATTTGAAAACCTCCTGCTTATCATATGTTCGCTTACCTCTGAACAGTCTATTCGAATTAACCTTTAAAAGTGCTTGCCTCATGCCATTAATATCTATCGTACTTCAATTAATAACTCGAAATGTGACGAAAGGCTTATTATTTTTTCCATAACTGTTCCGAAACGGACAGAAGTATAATAACGAGTCTCAAAGTATTCCCATGTTATCAGTTCAGTCACTTGTTCTCCCTTATTTCCCAAGAGTTCAAGTTTTGCTCCTTCTCCAGTCGACTCATTTACATAGTCAGACAGCATGCAAACTTATCCTTCAGTCTAACCAGCTCACGCCAAATATAATCCCAAACTAAACTAGTACCACCTGACAGTTCCTGATCCATATCCGTCCAAATCTTTCCTTTTCACATACTTATGTAAATGTCTTTTTAAAAATGTTGTAATTGTGTCTGCATTCATTACTTCCTTGGGCTTCATTCCAAACGCCAAACACCCTTGCAGGGAGGAACCTGGCTCACGTAAACTAGAAACTGGTGTGACAATGACGAGCAGTGAAGGACTTCTAATGATTTTTTTCAAAGTGCTCAGCAAAACTATGTTCCAGTTGAAAGGAAGGACTGTGAAAATTGAATGTGCCCTGGATGTCGAAGGTAAAAAAAGGAGATTGAAAGAGAAGTCTTACAAAATGGCCGAAACCAACACATAACGGGTAGATTGGGAAAACTATGAAGATTATCAAAAAGCCACAAAAAGTGGTGTAAAGAGCAGTAAGAAAGAACATGAGAAAACACTCGCACTGATCATTAAGGCAGTTCACATTTGTTTGCATAAATGTCGAAAGTGAAACCGAGTGGCCAAACTAAACGTTAGTACTCCAATGGATGAGCAGAGACATTGAGTTATGAGATATGATGAAAGAGACCAGGCATGCAACAGGCATTTCATATCAATCCTCACAGTGGAAAACGCAAATACCATGCCAGTAATTAACAAAGAGACGCAGAGATGTGAGCAGTTGGACACAATCATTAAAATCAAAGGGCTATTTTTGAGCAAGCTCTCAGAGCTAAGAATGCATAAGTCTCCTGATAGAATGCATCCCAGGGCACCAAAAGGGATGTCAGGAGAAATAGCGGGTGTAATGGCGGTAATTTTCCAAAATTCGCTGGATTCTGGGCCAGTCCTAACAGACTGGGAAACAGCTGATGTGACACTGCTGGTTACAATGGAGGTAGACAAAGAATGCGGATTTATGGATCATTTAGCTTTACATCTACAGTGGGGAAGAAGTTTGAGATTGTTATCAAAGAAGAAACAGCAAGGACCTATTTAGATATTTTACAGACGCAGCATGGGGTCATAAAGAGCAGTTAATGATTGACAAATCTTTTCGAATTCTGTGAAGACATTACGAGCATGGCTGATAACAGGAAACAAGTGAATGTGGTATACCTAGGTTTCCAAATGGACTTCAACAAGGTGCCACACAAGCGGCTGCTGCATAAGATAAAGACACTCGGTGATTGGCGGGAGAGTATTAGCATGGATAGCGGATTGTTTGACTAACTGGAAGCAACGGGTGCGGATAAATAAGTGCTAATCTGGCTGTAAGTTATTGACTTCTGTTGTGTGTCAGCGATCTGTGTTGGGGCCGCAATAATTTACAATTTATATAGATGACTTGGAGTTCGGGACTACATATAGGATGATACACTTTGCAGATGGAACGAAGAGGACTGGCAGAGCTAAGTGTGCAGACACTGTGAAACCAAGCAGGGGAGCATAGATAAATTGAGTGAGTGGACAAAGGTCTGGCAGATGGAATACAATGTTAACAAATGTTAAGACATACAGTTTGCTCGGAGTAACTCTAAAATAAAATGATGATTACTTGAATGGTAAAAAGTTGCAGCATGCTGCCATGCATAGGAATGTCGGTGTCCTTGTGCATGAACCACAGAAGTTTGGTCTGAGGGGGTAACAAGTAATTCGGAAGCAAATGGAATAATGTCTTTCACTGATAAAGGGATTGACTTTCAGATCAGAGCGTTATATTGCAGCTGCACAAGTGTTGGTGAGACGTCACCTGGAGTAATGTTTGCACTTTTGGTCTCCTTACTTGAGAAGGCATGTCGTGGAAATGGAGGGGATGCAGAGGAAGTTAACGAGATTTTTTCTGAAGTTCAAGGTGTTGGCTTCTGAGGAGAGACCGTGTAGACTGAAATGATATTCATAGGAGTGCATAGGGGGTGTCTTATGGAGACATATAAAATGATGAAGGGAATATATAAGATAGAAATAGAGAGGAGGTTACCACTGCCAGGTGAATCTAGAACAAGTAGACACAGCCTGAAATTTAGAGGGAGCACATTTAGGACTGAATTGCGAAGGTTATTATTAACCTAGAGCGTTGTTAATGTCTGGAATTCATTTCTAGCGAAGCAGTTATCTCTAAATCAGTATATGTTTTTAAAGCTAAAGATGATATTATTTGTTGAACAATAAATGAATTAAGGACAACGATGAGAGGGCGGGCAAATGAATCCGAGCCCACTGGCAGGCCAACTATGACCTTCTTGAATGGCAATGCAAGCTGAAAGCCCGGGCAGCCTGCTCCTGCCCCGAGTTCGTATGTTCTATATATGCTTGTGTCACATCTTCAGCAATTGCAGGGGAAGATTCTATGAGGCTGTTGGGGGAGCTGCTGATAGTGAATGCAGAATGAACAGGGGTGTCCCGGAGGGAATGGTCCCTGCAGTTGGCGGACAAGGGAGGGGAGAGAAATGTGTGTATGGTGATGGCATTTCGTTGGAGGTGATGGAATATTTCAATAAAGATCACATGAAGGGCCACAGCGCATAAGGCTACAGATCAAGTTCTGTAAAATAGGTGAAAGTGTGCAGGTGTTTCATGACTGACATTCGCAAGATGGGCCAAAAGGCCTCTTTCATTGCTGTAAAAATTCCAGTCTCTATGAGAAACTGACGATACACAGTCATATAAACACTGTGGACAAAAGTACACGTCAAAATCCGGAATTGCTACAGCAAGTAACACGCTTGTTGACGATTTGAAGCTTGTTTACCACATAGTCTGGCGTTACACACGGCCTTTGGCTCGCCTTTAACAATCTCTCCTAACAGCTATTCATTCTTCTAGCCAGATCGTTGTCCGCTCCTTTGTCCAACTGTCCTTCTCAACTTTGTGTTCTTTCCTCATATAGCATTTATCCACGTACAAGATAGAAGTAAGAAACAGGATAGGATAGTCCATGCTTGCCCTGAATGAGTGCAGTGTTGAAAAAGCATGGCGCAGGTGAAATACAGCAGATAAGGCAGAATCCGAGTAGAAAGAGATGTTTCAGTCATAAACCTCTTGAGGACGACTGTGTGCAGTTCCAGCAATACCGAAAAGCTCAGTAACATCCAGAACAGAGCAGCCAAATGGATCGGCGCCACACGACTGACGCAACAACGACAAATACCTACTCCCTCCACCACGAAACACTCAGACATTAAGTCTGTACCATCTATAGAATACGCACCAGAAATTCACCAAGGCTCCTTACACAGTAACACTTCCATAAAAAATGGAAAACTGCAGCAGACATATAGGAAACACCCCCAACCACCAAACACTTACTATGCTGTCCTGGAATTAGTTTGTCAATTCTGCAGTGTCCCTGGTCAAAGATCTGGATTTCCCTCCCTTTTTATTTGGGTCTGGTGACAGCACATGGGCAACAGCTGTTCAAGGAGGCAGTTCACCTTCACCTACTCCACACAAATTCGGAATCAGCAATAAATGATGACCTTGACTGGAATGCCAACGTCCGAAGAAGAATGAATATGATATGATTTGGTGTTATTAAGAGTTCTATTTTACTGAGGTGTTTCTGTTTTAATTCCAGAAGTATGTAAGAGCAGGATTTGCAGTTGGAAAGCTGAAACGAAGCAGCACATCACAATCTCATGGATTTGCTCTGTTAAAAGGAGCATGATCCTCATCGACCATTGATAATGAAAGGAGAAAGCAACACTCACTGTGGAGTGAAATCATTAACGTGTTCTGCCTGTGGGCTGGCGTTCCACCAATCATCTGGCATCCTGTCGAGACATAAATGGAGGGAACCTGGATAGAAACTGTGTAAATGTAGTGACTGTGGAAAGGATTCAATCACTTGTCTGCCCTGAAAATCCATCAGTGCAACAAAACTGGGGAAAAGCCATTCAGCTGTTCAGAGTGGGAAGGTATTTGCTCAGTTATCTAACCTGCTGATACACCAGTGGCTTCAGTCGATGGAGAGAACACTTAATTATCCAGAGTTTGAGAAATGCTTTAAACGTTCCCAGGAACTTATGTACAATCAATGTGTTCACACTGCTGAGAAACCATTCAAGTGTTCTCGCAGTGGGAATGGGGTTAGGATGACATCTGATCTGACTTGACATCTGCAAACTCACTGGGGCAATGTTGTTCGCCTGCTCGCAGCGTGGGAACTGGTTCACTTAGTCATTCGGTCTGCTCAGACAACAGCGAGTTCACACTGAGGAGAGACCATTCTGCTGTTTTTTTTGAAGAAATTGATTCCAGCAACCTGCTGAAATGCAAGCGAATTCGCATTGAGTGAGGCCATTCACCTGCACTGAAAGTGTGAATGTATTCTCTCACTTATCAAGCTTGCTGAAGCACCAGCGAATTCACCTTAGCGAGAGGTCATTTATATGTTCCGAATTTGGGAAATGGTGCATTGAATTCCTCCATCCTACTGATACACCAACGGAATCACACTGACAAGAAATTTCTTAAATGTCCAGAGTGTGTGAAGTGCATTACCCGTTCCAATAATCTGAAGTCCCAACAACGTGTTCGCACTTACGAGGTAGCATTCACGTGTTCTCACTGGAGGAACGTGTTCCCACTGTGCATCGGCACAGTTTAATTACTGTATATCCTACATCAGTGACTGCATTTCACAGGGACTTCAGTTGCTGTGACTCACATTCTGTAATCCTGAATGTGTGAAAATTAATTTGTAAATACAAATCCAACCTTAACAATGAAGAAACGGCCCAAGAACATGGAAGTACATGGAATACTAAATGTTCTCTCTAATCGGACAGAAATCACGGGAAGAAAAGCAATGCATTTCATGTAATCGATCCCTGAACAATTAAACACCAGTTCAATTGAAGAGATCTGTACATCTACAGAGGTAAACCACTCCTGAAATACTAAAAAACAGTTCAGTTGAGGATAGAAGAACAGCATGAAACTGAACTGCATGAATCGCTATAATATTCAGACCATAAGGGTTGGTCTCTTCATCACAGAGAGAAGTGACTGGGAGTGATTTAACCAGGAGGCCACCGGAACGCAGGCGCAGGAAGAGGTTCAGAAGGACATTCCTTTATGGTAACCTCAAACCGTTAATGGGAATGAAGCCATGTTGTTGGTATCACACTGCTCTCAAAATTATCAATCCAGCCAACTAATCTAAAGTGATTGCCCCTCAATAAAGTGTCACATTTGTGGATGAATCATTGAATCCCTTGATCCACGCATTGCAGATGAACGGCCTCTCCATACAATGTGTTTGTTGGTGTTTCATCAAACCGTTGCTACTCCTAAAGCTCTTCTCATATTCAAGGCATTTAACTTCCTCTCATTGGCGTTAGCAAGCCCATATCCGTTGAGATTGGAGAACTGAGTGAACCCCTTCCAACACAAGGAGCAGGTAAAATGTTTCTCCCTAGTGTGAATTTGTTTGTGCTAATTGAGTACACATGACCAAGTGAATCTTTTCACACACTCAGTGCTGGTGAACGGTCTCTCACAAGCATTGCCACGCTTGTGTATTTGAAGCTTTGCTGACTTGCTAAATCCCTTGTCACACACAGTGTAGACGTGTAGTCTCTCTCCAGTGTTACCTCGACTATGTGACTATGGACGGTGAAGCTTATCCCTTTTCAAACAGAGCAGACAAAGCTTATCTCCCTGTGTTGGAGACGTTTGTGTGACATTCGGTTGGGTCCTCAGGTGAATACATTCCATTCCATGGAACACTTGAATGACATCTCCCACATGTGAATAATTTGGTGTTGAACTTAAACCTTCGGAATTAAAACTTTCAAAGATCTTCCAGTATTGCCCCACACTCAGGGAAAAGGCCCCTTGTCAGTGTAAAGCCACGGGTGTTACACGAAGCTGGATGACAGATTAAATCCCTTCCCACACTTGGAGCAGGTGAACACTCTCTCCGCAGAATGTCTGCGTCGATGAGCTTCCAGCTGGCCTGGATATTTGTAATCATTCCTGCAATCCGGACATGGCCATGTTGCCATTCTGCTCAGATATGTCCAGTTTGGATGATCTATCGAATCTTTGCCCATAAACGCAACATATCTTTGGATTTTTTTAGAACGCTATTTGTATAATGTTAATATTCCTGCAGTCAGTTCACTGTAACACGCACACGTGTGTGTGTGTGTGTGTGTGTTTATGTGTATCTGTTTGTGTGTCTGTGTGTGTGTGAGAGAGAGAGAAGTTGATGGGTGTGTGCCTATGTATGTGTGTGTGTTGGCGCTTTTTCACTCACACTGGTATTTGTAATCTTCTTCCCACAGACGTAGCAGATAAACATGTTCCGTTCATGTCCTGATGAATTTAGTGACACTGTTGGATCTTTATATCACGTTTAATTTGATTCACTCATCTTTAATTCTTTCAGTTTATTACTCTGTCAAATGATTTCCAAATATTATCGTTTTCCTCTGAGGGAAGATCTCAGAACAAACAAATCCAATTTCAGACAGACATCTTTCCTCTATTGCAATTTCCCTCCAAAACAATTGATGCAATCATATTGGGAGATGCAAAAAGCACTACCAAAAGCAAATAAATGACATTCCTGAATAAATAAGGCTGTTGTTCACAACTTCTCCGTGGCATTGGGTGCCCCGAGGTGTCAACATTTGGTGGGATTGACCTCGCGAAATGATGAACAGCACAATCTTCCTGTCCATCAGGATGTCACAGAGGAGATGATACCATTTGCTACTACTGTATATCAGTGCGATAGAAAGTGAATGGTGAAGGTTGTTAGCAATCAAAAGTGCTGTTTTGTCCCAGGTGTTGACAAGCCTATTGTGTTTTTGAAGAAGTATTCAAGCAGGCAAGTGGTGGGTATTCCATATCTCAACTGACTTACATGTGGTAGATGGTGGGCAGTCAGGGAGTAAGTTGAGCACTGAGAGATTTTCAAACGCTGCCCTGATCTTGCATCAACTGTATTTGGGTGTTTGTTCTTGTTCCGTTTCTAGCCAACAGTAAACCCCGAGAATGCTGCTCTAGGAGGATTCAACAATGATGATGCTATTGAATATCAACAAAGGATACTCAGATTGTCTCTTGCTGAAGATGGTCATTACAATTCACATACGTCATATGCCAGTTACTTGCCACTTGTGCAGATTTTATATGCTCTCCATCTCTTGCTACATATGGATGTGTGACTTTTAAGAAGAGTTTTCAGCTCAGGTTGAGGACAGATAGTAAATTTGCTCTCAATGAGAATAATCCGACTGGCTCAGCGAGCAAACGTACAACCTGAACATTTGGATATGTGCTACTTCAGTATCTGAGCAATTGAACATTTTGCTGAATGTTGCACAATCGTTAACGGACATTCCCACTTCTGAAGGGTAAGTCATTGACGAAACGGACTCCACCCTGAGTAACTCCACGCTAACTAAGAAGTCCTGGATTCTTAAGTCCCAAATGCTTTACAAGTCTGACATAACACGTCTGAACAGGTTGATTAAAAATGCCACCTGCAGATGAACCCGAGGATTAGACTGCTGTTTGTTATAAATGCCACCTGTGGATGAAGCTTCTGTAAAGCTATCGCCCAGGACACTGCACAACCCGGGAAAGGGTTCTGTAGAAGTTGCTCGCTGGACTGAACATGTTAACTGTTTCTCTGACCACATATACAGCATGACCTGTGAATATCATCGGCTCTTTCTGTTTGGTCTCAGATTTTCAGCAGCTGCAAGAATCAGCATCAGGCCCCGCCCTGTACTACGACGTCACCGCCCAACCCGCGCATGCCTCCAGTTCCCTGGCCAATATGGGCGTGATTCACCTCGGACCTGCAAATCATTTCCTTGTAAGTTATTTTTCAAGCTGCTCGGTGTCACTGAATGGCATTATTAACGTTCTTGGTCTCAATCCCTCCCTCCAGCTCTAGCAACCTTACCGTCTGTAAAAGCTTATCTCTCCCATTGAGCACGGAGGTAAAGCTGTTACTGGGAATGCGCCACCCTCGACTGTGGTGAGTAGAGAGGGCATTCATCACCACGCGAAATACTAGGTAGTTACCCCGCCATTCAATTAAATTGTTACAGAAGATTGCTTTGATTCATGAATAATTTTCTTTCCTGCATTACAACCCTGCTATCAAAATAATCTTTGGAAGAACAAAACTGGAGGACAGAATGACATCCTAAAATTGGATGCATCTATCAAATCTCTCAGTCCTTCTCCACAACATAACCTTGCCATTAATATACTTGAAACCTCAAATCATTGTGTAAATTCCAATCGTGAACTGATGGCGATCTATATTAGAAACTACTTTAACAGGTGGATGTTTAGCACACAATCCAAGTGACATATTGGTTTCATCTGAATATCTCTCAACATATTTCTTTTGTCATCTCATTTTACAGAGAAGTGGAAGACATGACAAGTGACGTTTCTTTCTGATTCCAGTTCTGTGCTATCTTTTCAGCTACAAGATCCAGCCATAGAGTTTACATCGAATTACGATGAAATTGATTCAGAGATGAATATTATTGAACATCATCTAAAATTTAGTACTTATGTGATTAATGGGTCAGGTCTGGTATGACCCCTTTAATGTGGATCTGAATCCATGTCGATCCATTGCTCTGTTCATCCCGGTCTTTCATGATAACGTCTCTGCCATTGTCTAAACTGCGGTACCATCATTAATGAGAATTTTAAACCTATGTGAGAGTTTATTTTGCTTCGAGTCATTTTCAAACGAGGGTCTCATACCTGAAAGTCCCTAAGGTATGTGCCACCAGTTTATTCCACTCATATACGTGGCATCCCTCACAAACACTTGCATTTATTCTTGGTGCTCCCTCTTACAGACGCTATTGCCTTCTCACTCACCCCTCAACCAGGGCCCTTTTTCTGTCTTTCCTCTCTGAGAGGGCAGAGTCTGCTATAGATCCAGATCCTTCCTTAATGGATTATGTTAAAATAGTTAGGTAGAGCATGAAACAATACTGCACAGGAACAGGACCAAGATGTTGTGCTGAACACGATTCCAAATTTAATTCATCCCGTCTGCATCCTTTTGTTCTGTTTCCCTTCAATCCTTGTAGAGTCTTGTGCTTATCTAAATGCCACTTAAAAGCCCCTGTCGGCTATGCCTCCACAACCACCCATGATAGCATGCTACAGATTCCTACCACTTCTATCGCAAAAAAACCTCCTCTCACGTCTTCACAACGTTTTGTCTGAATAACCCACCCTATGTCTTTCACTTTGATTGGACATGACAACTCTCCCTATCTGTGTAACCACCTCCAGTCACTCCAACCCTGTTTATCTCTGTCACCTCCTCCAGTGACTCCCTCCCTCACAATCTCTGTAGCCTCCTCCACCACTGCAACCCTCCCTATAGTTATTACCTCCTCCAGTTATTCCAAACCACCTGTCATTTAACTTTTTCCAGTCATGACAATGTCAAAAGTAATGGTGTGAAAGCAGGAACCGGTTAGGACGTTAGATGAACAGTCGTGATTTTATTGGACTTTGGGAAGATTCGTGATACTGAATGGCATACACCTGCACCTCTATGTAACATTCTGTCTCCATGACTCCCTTCACACCCCACTACACTCCCTATTTGTTAAACCAACACAATCTCCTCACAATGCAACTTCCCCAGACAGAGATTACTGCTTATCCTACAATCCCTAAAATCCTCCCAATATGTTTCCTCGTCCAGTCCAACACCTTCCATATCTGTCGAACTTTCCTTGGTTGCAATAGCACTCTCTATCTCTGTAGCATTATACCCCAAAGCATCTCTAACTTTCTGTGCTCGTCCAATTCGTGTAGCGACCCTGCCTCTGTTACATTAAGCCACAAACTGAGAACTGTTCCTAAGATTTTCTGTCTCTCTTACCTTCAGCTCCTTCAAACTTCCTTGTCTGATTATTTTTTAGTTCATCAGAACTTCCTGTCTTTGCAACCTGCACCAGCCTCTGTAGCGCTCCTTCCATCTGTAAACTCCTCCGTTCCTTGCAACACTCCCTGTGTCTGTACATACCTTCAACTCTTATATCACTCCCCATCTGTAAGGCCTGCTGCCGTCCCTTCATATTCTGTGGACCACTGTGTCTCGAACCTCCCACAGGTGCTGCACCTCCTTCGTAAAATCTGTAAACCTCTCCAGATGGAATAAAACTCCAAAATCTGTTTGCTCCTCCACTACCCAAATCCTCCCAGTACCTCAATCTCTCTCTCTTTCTGTGTAACTCTGCAACTTGCCCGCTGTGTTTTTTGTTTCTGTCCTTAAAATTTCCCTCTCTCTGTAAATGCTGCATCCCCTCCAAACCTCCCTGTCTCAGTCAACTTCTGCGATTCAACCATCCCTTCAACGCTACCACAGCCAATTGCAATATATTATCGCCTCCCTAAATACTTAAGGATGCAGCCGCTGGACTGTGTACGAGAGCAAATAAAATAATTCAGAGACTTACTACGCTTTTCTGCCTGTATTAACTCCTCAAATCCCGACAACTCACCATGTGTCTCATCCAGCCCTGACAATCCTCCCTTACTTGCACATCTTCTGGAACAGAGGTTTCTTGAACAACTGCAGCTTCTGCAGTGCTTCATAAAACTTTACACCCTCGAGTCACTACAAGTCGCTTAAGTGTGACATCCAAAGACTCTAGTACCTCCAACTCAATGTCTGTCATTTTTCCCTTTGTTCAGGTATTCATATTTCTTAACCATCTTACCACAAGCCGTTTATACCTTACAGAGCTTCAACTCGAGTGAACACTTTAAACAGGAAGAATCTATCATCTGCTTCCCTTGTCTATTCAGTTCTGGCAGTTCCGCTTACACCTTCCAGTAAAGTCCGTCATGCCCTGCAGCTCTCCCTCCCCTTTCATATACATCGTACCGTCCTCTACAGGGCTCTCAATCACTGTAATACCCTCTATGCCGTCTAATTCACCTCCGCTTGTCTACTGTCGTCTCGGGACACAAGCGATCCTTTGAGGCAGAAGTGCGGATTGGGATTTTGTAACTGTCAGCTGTGCTTGAGGTCCACCGTTACCTGGGAGTCCCAAGGGCGACCAGCACTGAGTGGGAGAAACTAAATCGCCAAGGAGGATCGAGGTCGCCGAATACTTGGAGTTGGTGAAGCAGCAGAGCAGGAGTCTCCAAATCAGCACTGACTGAACATCTGAGGGAGCAACTTGAGCGAAGGTTTGACATTAACACAGACCTGGGAAATATTGCAACAGCAAAGTGGGAGGATCTGAGTTAGCACTGAAGGTTGAGGCCTTATCATACCTGGGAGTCACAGCGACAGAAAATATGTGTGTGAGCAGAGTGGAGTGGGAACTTGAGGAGTACACGGACCTGGGAGCCACAGATGCGGGAAGACTGTAAGGGAGCAGAGCGAAGTTGGAGCTGGTGGATTAGACATAACTGAGAGTCACTGAGATGGTGACACTTTGCGGGGGCAGAGTGCAGTGAGAGCCGGAGAGCTACGCGTACCTGGGAGTGACAAAGACGGTGGCCTTGTGAGGGAGCAGAGTGGAGTTCGAGCTGGCGGATTTCACGTACCTGGTAATCAAAGACAAGTCTTCCTGTTGCTGAGGGTTGCTTGCACTGAGGTTGAAGGAAACACGAGGGACATCACAGAAAACAAACACCTGAAAGTTCATTTTCGGAAAATCTCTTCATAGTGACTGTCACTAAATTTAGATTATTTACTTACAGTGTGGAAACAGGCCCTTCGGCCAAACAAGTCCACACCAACCTGCCGAACCGCAACCCATCCTGACCCATTCCCCGACATTTACCCGATCACCTAACACTACAGGCAATTTAGTGTGGCCAATTCACCTAACCTACACATTTTTGGACTGTGGGAGGAAACCGGAGCAACCCGAGGAAACCCACACTAGCACGGGGAGAATGTGCCAACGCCACAGATTCAGTCACCTGATACGGGAAATGAACCCGGGTCTCTGGTACTGTGAGGCATCAGTGCTAACCACTGTGCCACCGTGCCGCCCTCGCGAGCCACTTTAGATTTATCTCTTCTGAAAAAATGGTTTAACTCAGTTTTACCAGGACTGAAGTAAAATTCTAGTCAACAAAGCAATATAAGTTCTGTAAACTACCGTTGCATACGGCTAAGAATCTTAATGTTATGACATAAGTCGAGGACAACATTGTATTACAGGTCAGTCACATGGAAAATGCGTTCTGTTTCATTGGTAATTCATAGCCGCTGCTGGCGACTTGGACGAACACCAGAATTTGGAGCTCAAACCACGATGAGATTTTATGGTGCACCTGTGACACTGAGCGTTAGGTGGATAGCTCATCCAGAGAGTGGACCACACTGCCGAGATAACAGATAGGAATATGGAAGGGATGATGTGATCAGTAAGTCCAGCAGAACCAGTCAACGGACACAAAAATCCTCAGGAGTCACTCACAAATCAGATTTCCAGTTTGATAGCTCATGCATCCGCAGGCTGCTCAGGGGAGCGCAGGCCGAGCAATGTTTGCGCAACCAGAAGCAACCTGATTATACAGGACGGGAGAGAGAAGGAAGGAATGTCGATACTCGAAGGGGTTTGATTAAGTTGATGAAGATGCAAGCGCTTCTCTGGCTGGCAATGTAACTCTGCCATGGTGGAGTCAAGAATATCACTGCATCTGCAGTTTATTAGTCTGGGGGACAGTGAGCAGCTGAAGCTCATGTTCATGTTGGTAGGAATGAAATGGGTAGGAAGGATAAGATGGGAATCGAATTTCGGGAAGATGGTGGATGTTGAGGAAGCAAGACCTCAAAAATAGCAATCGTGCAATACTCCGATTGCTGTGTACAAGGCAGTAAAGAACTAGGAATGTTAAATGAATCAAAGGTGGAAAGATAATGCAGATTTCAGATTCCTGGGGTATTTGGGATGGGTTTTAGGAAATACAGCAACTTCAGAAGCTGGGCAGGTTCGCTAATGACAGAGTTGGGACTGATTTCCTCGTGGGGTATTTGGGAGATTTTTAAACTAACTTGGTTAAGGTATGGGAACCGGAAGTGCATAGTAGTGGAGACGACCGGGATTTTCACAATACTTGGAGATGCAGCTGGTACTAATCTACAACACTAGGTGTAACAATGGCCGATGGAATAAGAAAGTAAGTCCAAATTGTAGTTACTCTCCATCGATTGGATTCATGGAGTTCGGGAACCCACAGATGTAGTTTAGTGTGTGGTAATCTGATGATGTCAGTGTTATCAAGAGTTAGCTCAAGGAATGGTAGGACTCGGTGTTAAATATTGCTGTGTATAAAGTTTTCCGAAGCAACAGAAAAAAAAAAGAATGATGAAGGGTAGAATTATTGCTTTTGGACAGAGTCAGTAGTTTGCTCCGAGCGAAAGGTGATCCCTCCAAGATAATATGAATTTATCGAAAACTGCAGGACAATATGTATGCATTTACACTGTGAGTAACGTCTGCAGGCCACCGACTAGTGGAAATGATGGAGATAATTAATTTTCAGGGAAAATTGAGCGCGATGGTAACACTAACAGCAGTCATATTGAGAAACTTAAATTATCCAGATATAAACTAACATACTGCTAATGACAAGGCAGTGAGGTGCAAGTTTGCATTGGATTGCATGGAGTAGGAGTATGCGTTCAGCCCTAGAAAGAATACATGGTTGGACCTGGTCATTGTAAAAGAGATGTGGTAACTGGATCCTGTGTCAATTACGAACATTTCAGAACACAGCACTCATTTGACTTTAAATTACAGGATGATGATAGACAATGATATGCGTTAACAGACTACAAGAAAAGTCAATAGACAGGAAGCAGCTTTAATGGTACAAGAATGAAGCAGGAATTTCAGACTGGAACACCTAGTTGTCCACAAAGTGAAAAACTGAACAATGGGCTCCCTGCAAAGAAGAGTTAGTCCAGGAATGATTCCTCAAATACAAAATGCAGGATAATGATACCCAACGCTTCCTGGATGACGTTGAAGATTACAATAGAATCGGTGTCAACGAGGGAATCGAATTGTGAACCAGGAGGAATGCTGAAGTTTCAGAGTAGAGATGGTATACCGGGGAGAATTAAGGAAAACCGATTGACTTTTTTACAAGAAGGAACAAAGCGGATTCATGAGGGCAGAGTGGCGGACATGATGTATATGGACTTCAGTAAGGCGTTCTCCAAGTTTCCCCACAGTTCGGTGATTTGTTCACAAGTTTCGATGTCATGGAATTCATGGAGAACTAGCCATTTGGATAGAGAACTGACTCAAAGGTAGCAGTCGGAAGGTGGTGGTGGGAAGTTGTATTTCAGACTGGAGACTTGTGACCAGTGGAGTGCCACAAGGGTCAGTGCTGGGTCCACTACATTTCATCATCTATATAATTTTTTCAATGTGAGCATAAGAAGGGGAAGTTAGTAAGTTTGTAGAAGAGACCAAAATTGGAGGTGTAATGTATGGCAAAGAAGGTTACCTCAGAATTAAACGGGATCTTGATCAGATGAGCCAATGGGCTGAGAAGAGGCAGATGAAGTTTAGTTAGATAAATGCGAGGTGCTCCATTTTGAGAAAGCAAATCTTAGCAGGAATTATACACATAATGGTAAGGTCCTCGGGAGTATTGCTGAACAACGAGACCTTGAATTGCAGACTCATAGCTCTTTGAAATTGGAGTGAGCAGATAGAAAGGATAGTGAAGAAGGCGTTTGGTATGCTTTCCTTTACTGGTCAGAATATTGAGGGCCAGAGTTGGGAGGTCATATTGCGGCTCGAAAGAACACTGGTTAGGCCAGCTTTGGAACATTGCATTCAATTCTGGTCTCCTTCCTATCCGAAAGGTGTTTTAAAAGTTGAACGGGGTCAGAAAAGATTTGCAACTATGTTGCCAGGGTTGTAGGATTTGAGCTACTGCGAAAGGTTAAATAGGCTGGGGCTGATTTCCCTGGTACGTTGGATACTGAGGAGAGACCTTCTAGATGGTTATACAATCATGAGCTGCATGGATAGGATAAATAGACAATGTCTCTTCTCTGGAGTGGGCTGGGGATACAGTACTAGAGGTCATCGTTTTAGAGTGGGAGGGGAAAGATGTAAAATAGACATAAGGGGCAATGTTTTCCTGCAGTGGGGGGTACGTGTATGGAATGAGCTGCGAGAGGAACTGGTAGAGGCTCGTACAATTGCAACATTTAAAAGGCATCTGGATGGGTATATGAATAGGAACACTTTGCAGGGATATATAGGCTGGGTGCTGGCAGGTGGGACGAGATTGAGCTGGGATATCTGGTCGGTATGGACAAGTTGCTGTACATCTCTATGACTCTGACTCCACGAAAGCCAACGCAGATCTGTCCGAGATTCCTCTGTGGGTCCCTCATAATGAGCGTGGTAAAAGATGAAGTAAGGCTGGTTAAACACTGGAAAGAGGATTTATACTGTGAAGAAAGAGCAAACGACAAGCAGTCAATGGAAAGGTACAATATCGAGGAGGAAAATGTTTATGGATTGGGCGACGAAGCACGTTTCACTGTATTTTCCTTGATATGTATGACAGTAAATTCATTTATGCATTCGTTCATTCTTGGAATATAAATGACTGCATCAGTATGGATAAAAACAACGACTGACTGATAGGAAACCAGGAGGAATTTTCAGAAGACTTTTTTCAGGCTGGAGGACGACTTTCGGTGAAGTTCTACAGGAGTCAGTTTTGTTCCCCTCATTCTTTTTGATACGTATGAATGATGTAGGGCTGGTGTGCAGCGAACCACTTCAAAGTTTAAAGTAGACACAGAGCTTAAGGAAATTGGAGAATTCCGTAAAGAAATGGACAAGCTGCTCGAGTGAGTGGGGAGATAATACATGATGATCGACGCAGAAAAGCAAGAGACAATGCAGTTTGCTGGCAAGAACATTAAAAGACAACACAAAATATGTTGTAAAATCTGAAGGAGTATTGAAGCGAAGGACTATTTTATATTTTTGCACAGATTATTACATTTGACAGGACATTAAACATAAGTAAAGCATGGATTATTCCACGTATTATAAGGATTGAGGTAGAGTACAAGAGCAAGGAGGTTGAAGTTGTATCAAACGCATGTTAGACCACAACTGGAGTATTGTACACATTTCTGTTTGTCACATGATAAGACATATGTGATCACGTTGGAAAGGACGATGAAGTGATTTACGAGAATGGTTTCATGGATAAGAAACTTCAGTTATGAAGTCAGACTGAAATCGTTGGAAAGAAGGTGGTGAAGAGGAGATCTCATGGAGTTTTTTAAACTCATGGACATGCTGACGAATGTATATCGGACAAGTCTGCTCCCGCGCATAAAGAGAACAAAAATGAAAAGGCACAGATTTAATGTGGTGTACGAAAGAAGCAATATTGATGTAGGTCAGAATTTGTTTACACGACAAGCAGTTAGAGAACACTTGGACGTGATGTCGATCCATGTTCAATGGAAAAAGCATTCAGGAGGGGATTTGATAATTTTTGTGATTACTACTAATGTGGAACGCTATGGGGGGAAGCAGGAGATCATTACTCAATCATGCATTCATTTGAAGAGCTGGTGCAAACATGATGGGCCAAATAACACCATTCTCTGCCGTAACGCCTGTGTGGTTCGGTGTGATGACTTTCAGAGTCCTGAAACTCCAATATTGTCCCCTGTCAGTAATCTCATTGATCGTTGACAATATGTTTCTATATAGACAACGGTCATCAACCAATGCACCCCTCCTTATCTCAATTACTCATGCAGGCCATTTCAACTTTCTTTCTCTGGAATCACCAGCAGTCACTATGTTGCAATTCTCAAGTCCTTACTGCTCCCCTCTTCTCTTTAACTTCCCCGATCCACAGAAAGATTCCAAAGTTTGTAATCTCTTCCAGTCCATATCACCACCAGCAATCTCACTAACTCGCTCCAGCCCTGACAAATCTTATTATCTCAATAACCTCCTCCAGCCACTACAGTGTTCATTATATCTACAACTTTCTCCAGCACCTGCAACTCTGCACATCGCGTTGACTTCCTCCGGGTTCTACAGTTTTCCCTTTGAATGCATAACTAGATGTGTAACTTGCTCTTGTCCCTACATTGCTCCCGATCCTCTAACCATCGTCTGCCCCGTTACAGTTTCCTATTTCTCCAACCTCCACATCACTCCCTGTCTGTGCAAATACCTCCAGCCCTCCCTGTCTCTAAAATCTCTACCAAATGTAAGACTCCCCAATATATCTATAACTTCCATTAGGCCCGACAGTTTGTCTGTCTCCAAAACCTTTTTCCTGTTGCTGCAACCCTCAGCTATCTTGGTAAAATCCCCCAATAGAAGTATTATTGTTTTCAGTAGAACCTCACTTATAAATCTCCTGCAGTTCCAATGCAATGTTGGGTTTCTGTTTCTGGAAGCTCTCAATTTAATTCTCTTCCACCCAGAAAGTCGTCTCCTATCTCTTCCAAAATTCAATTCACCGGTATGTTTGTGACGTACGCAATGAGGCGGAGAGATTTTCGCGACTGGGAATCTTTGTGGGGTTTGGCCGATATTACAGAAGTAGGAATGTATACAGAAACTGGAGGTTTTACAATGGTCGGATTATAGAACATTAAGCATATTACAGAGATTGGCAATTTGTAGGCTCACAGGAAAGAATCTGGGATTGTCCTGGTTGGCCTTTTAAAGAAAACCGCTGTTAAGCTGCAAATGCATAGGTCCACTATCAAGCCTGGGACGTCCCTCTTCTGACAGTGGAACTACATAATGGAATATGTACCAGGAACTGAATGGCCACAGGCTGGGGAGAGAGAATGCCATCTTCCTGATTGGATTTGGGAGCTCAGTTCCAGGATGTGTGAGAGCAGCTGACCCTGTTCAGGCAAGAGAGAGAGCCTGGTATCTTCCTGATCTCATTGTGAGACTTAGTGCCAGATTGGATGTGGGTAGCTATAAATGCCTCATGTACAGTTCTGAATTTAAATTCCTTCTATGTCTTTAACTTGATGGAACTCCAAAATTAAACCGTTACAACAGATATGACTCCTTGCAACAACAAATCCCAGGTATCAATACTTGACAAGCGGCCAACTGAACAGAAACTCAGATCTAGGTCCGGCTGGTACTGCTCCCAGCATGTCCTTCTGCACTCTTCATTGAGTTGCAGACTGTGTCATTCTGCTGTTATTGATAGCCCACTGCACCTCAAAGACGCATTTGGTAGTTCCACGATCTGCTGAAGGTCTTTCACATTGAGTACACAGCAGTCTACATAACATAGTGAAGGTCTACAAAATGAGGCCATGGCCCTTCCTCCCCACAAGGACTGTGTAGTGGCAACTATTACCGCTATATTATTTCGAGTTGTATATCTGAAGCAGGCGGATTGGTGATAATGTGGTCAATTATATGTTTCCCTTTCATGGATCCCCTCATACCATGCTGCAGAGCAGTCTCACAGCCACAGGATCCAACATCAATGCTGAGCGCTATCTTGACTATATGGCAACAAACATGATTACGTTTCAGGTGAAAACAATTGATATGAACAATAATTGAATTACCAGAGTGCGCACCTAACTATATTCAGGGACAGTAGTGAACAACGAATTCGTGTTCAGGTCACACCATCTTGCAGTCAGAAAATCTGTTAGAAATGACTTTGAAAAGAACCTGATTCAGACACAGTGCTACAGAGACTCACCACTACCTCCTGAACACTGGCCATCTTCAATATCTGTCCAGAGAGCTTCCAAACAAGAATTGCGCAGTTAGTCACACAATCCGTGGGCGGCAGTGGGCGGCACGGTGGCACAGTGGTAAGCACTGCTGCCTCACAGGGCCTGAGACCCAGGTTCAATTCCCGCCTCAGGCGACTGACTGGAGTTTGCACATTCTCCCTGTGTCTGCGTGGGTTTCCGCCGGTTGTTCCGGTTTCCTCCCACAGTCCAGATGTGAAGGTCAGGTGAATTCGCCATGCTAAATTGCCTGTAGTGTTAGGTAAGGGGTAAATGTAGGGGAATGGGTCTGGGTGGGTTGCGCTTCGGCAGGTCGGTATGGACTTGTTGGGCTGAAAGTCCTGTTTCCACACTGTAGGTAATCTACGTTCAGCAGTCCCTTGACGAATACATTTCCCTTCATCTCAGTAGCATACCCTTTGATTGTGACTTGTGGTTTTGCGTCATTATTCTCAGTTCCCCCTTATACAACCAATTTCCATTCATGAAACTACTGTCTTTTATAATTCCATGATGAATAACTTTGCTGTGGCAAAGAAAACGGTGACTCTGCCTTTTGTCTGAGAGACGTGATACTACTCAGTAGTCTTGGAACGTTTCCCACAAGTTGTAATCTTGTGTAAGCTAGTTGACGAAGTTCAAAAGCGTTTTTGTATTGATGAGTTATTTTTCATCAAGTGTTGTATCAAATGTCTGGGTAGCTGTACGTCTTGCAATTGATATTTCTAACATCATCTTGATTTAAAATGGGATTATTCATTGAATAATAACCATAAATAAAAAGGTTGAGTTGAAATTACAGTGAGCTGGCGTTCCTTCAAGGTAATGCTCACTCTCAGCTGACCTTCACTAAATTCTTCCACGACTGAGGCTGCAGGCACATGTTGCTTTAATCCCTGCTTTTCTTTCTCTCCCGAGCCAATATCTGAATAGGATTGCAGAGGAAGGATGCTGATTGGAGCGGGTCATAGCATCACAGAGATTTAAACACAAAAATGGCCGTTCGATCCATTCTGTGTGAATTCAGCTCCGTTGTAGTCTTAGCGTATAAACTCTCCCTTACTCATAAACTAAGGTTAAACCGTGATACCTACTTTTAGAATACGCAGCTTTCGCTCACTTTACCTTATCTTGTCTTCTTTGAAGTTTAGAGGCTACTCACACCGATTCTCCCATTCTCCAGTAATTATCGGCCTAACATAAATAAATGAACCAACTGCTGGTTCGGAAGATCTGGAATGACAACAGGAATGGCAGTGGAAACTCAAGATTCTGGCAGTATTTGTGCAGAAAAAACAGAGTTAATGTTTCGAGTCAACTCACCTTGTTCTGACTAAATCTGTGAACTCTGCTGGCTCGCCAAGGATCATCTATACTGACAGAGGTTATCCAACATTACTGCACTTTGTTACATTCCAATGCAACCAAGTATGTCTCCACATGTCAACAAGTGCCATTCCAGGAATTACTCTGGTAAATCTCTGTTGCACTACCTCGAAAGTGAGAAAGTCGCTCCTATGATATTGAGACCAATAATTCACACAGTCCACCGGGTGTGCTCTTAACAAAGCCCGGTGCAATTGGAGCAAGACATCCCTTCATATGTTTAGAATCTTTTCACAAAGTGAACAATGAAGTTAATCTGCATAATTGCTCGAGTAATTGGAGAGGGCAAAGAAAGAATGGAAGAGATGATGACGCTGAGAACCAGAGATGAACCGAGGGTTATTGGTGCACATGCCCCCAGTATCTGGAGGTAGTAGGTGACATTAATAAAGCCATCAAGAAGGGATACGGAGCATGTACCTGCGAAACAATTGAAGAGAACTCGGAAAAGGCAAAGACGAAATGCCTCATCAGTGGTAATCTCTCGATTACATCAACGCCACATGTTATTGAGGGGAAGAAGAGGAGGATATGCAATGAACGCGTGAATTAAAAAAAAATTGGTGCAAAGGGCAGCAATTCAGAATTTTAGATCATTGCAATATTTCCTGGGGCACAGGCAACCGATTCAAAGGGACGGAATGCGTCTGAATTGCAGGGAGACCACGGTCTTGGCTGTCAGATTTGCTCGTGATAAAAGGGGTGGTTTTAACTGGATTGGCAGCGGATGGAATCTTCAGCAGCATGAAGGCAAATGCGAGCCTGAAAGGAGATCCATTCGTCAGAAACAGAAAAGAGACATGGCAGGTTGGAATATGGCAGAATGCAAGGAATGCCTTTCGATTAAAGTGCCTCTGTTGCAATGCAGGAAGTCTGACAGATAAGCCCGATGAACTCAGGACGTGAATAGGTATATGGGGCATGGATATTGCAATTATTATGGAAACAGGCCTGGCAACTAAATTCGACAGGGTATATGTGCTTTAAGCGAACAAAGGTGGTGGAAAAAGAAAAGGAGATGCATTTTTGATTAAGTCGTGTATCAGAGCAGGGGTCAGAGATGAAGTAATTGAAGAATCAACCGGTGAGTCTTTCTGAGTGGAGCTATGAAATGCCAAGGAGATGACATCCTTATTAGGGTTTTACTATAGCCCCCCAAATAGTCAACCCAGGTGAGAGGAACAATTATGCAGACAGAGCACGGAGATTTAAAGTTTCAGTAGAGTTTTCATCCTCGCGGATTTAACTTTCATAACGTAGACTGGAACTGCCATAACGTAGAGATTAGATGGGATGGAATTTGTCAAGTATGTTCAGGAACTTTTCTTCAAGCAGTACATCGTGAATGTTGAACGTTTGAAAGATAATATTGTTTGTTTGTTTTTCCGGTAATCCCGGTAACAAGCTCACTCATACTTCTTAATCATGCTTCATTGGTGCATATTCTCGTCTTGACTGCTTGCAATATTGTGAAAATACAGTGTCCATTGGAAGCGCTCACTGATTTCTCTTGCAGGGGAGTCTTGACATTTTCGTGCCAAAATATCTCCACTGACATGCAGTGAGTTAAACAGCTGTGATTTCTCCCTGGTTGTTTTGTTTTTCAGTAAGATAGAGGAGTCATGTCTGAGCATTACAAGGCTCACACAGATCAAATACATTTGATTTCACAGCGTCGATGATTTTGCTCGCTCCTGGAGCTGATAATTTGAGTTATCTTGTAAGCGAAAAATCTCAGACAGAGCGACATTTCTTATAAATCACGAGGCAGAGATTGTTTCTTCGAATGTTTTCATTCTCGCCATTTAGGAGAGAAACAAAACCTGGGAAGTAAAAAAAAAAGTATTTCCGAATTGCATTTCCAAGGGGCTTGTTTATGGGGTGATGCCGATGTGAAAGAATGGTTGCTTGCACAGTGCAAAGAACAGTACAGCAGAGTACTGGTCACTCGGTCCTGGATTTTGTGCCGGTATTTTATCGTACTCTAAAATCACACGAATCTAGAACATAGAAGAATACAGCGCAGTACAGGCCCTTCGGCCCTCGATGTTGCGCCGATCCAAGCCCACCTAACCTACACAAGCACACTATCCTCCATATGCCTATCCAATGCCCGCTTAAATGCCCACAATGAGGGAGAGTCCACCACTGCTACTGGCAGGGCATTCCATGAACTCACGACTCGCTGAGTAAAGAACCTACCCCTAACATCTGTCCTATACCTACCCCCCCTTAATTTAAAGCTATGCCCCCTTGTAATAGCTGACTCCACACATGGAAAAAGATTCACACTGTCGACCCTATCTAAACCCCTAATCATCTTGTACACCTCTATCAAGTCACCCCTAAACCTTCTTTTCTCCAATGAAAACAACGCCAAGTGCCTAAGCCTTTCCACATACGATTTTTCTACCATACCAGGCAACATCCTGGGAAACCTCCTCTGCACCCGTTCCAGTGCCTCCACATCCTTCCTATAGTATGGCGACCAAAACTGCACACAATACTCCAGATGCGGCCGCACCAGAGTCTTATACAACTGCAACATGACCTCAGTACTCCGAAACTCAATTCCTCTACCAATAAAAGCCAGTACGCCATATGCCTTCTTCACCGCACTATTTACCTGGGTGGCAACTTTCAAAGATCTGTGTACATGGACACCAAGATCCCTCTGCTCATCCACACTACCAAGTATCCGACCATTAGCCCAGTACCCCATCTTTTTGTTACTCTTACCAAAGTGAATCACCTCACACTTAGCTACATTGAACTCCATTTGCCACCTTTCTGCCCAGTTCTGCAGTTTATCTATATCCCGCTGTAACCTGCTACATCCTTCCTCACTGTCTACAACTCCTCCGACTTTCGTATCATCCGCAAACTTGCTCACCCAACCTTCTAACCCCTCTTCCAGGTCATTTATAAAAGTGACAAACAGCAATGGTCCCAAAACAGATCCTTGCGAAACACCGCTAGTGACGGCACTCCAAGATGAACCTTTGCCATCAACTACTACCCTCTGTCTTCTTCCAGCCAGCCAACTCCTAATCCAAACCTCCAACTCACCCTCAATGCCATACCTCCGTATTTTTTGCAGTAGTCTACCATGGGGAACCTTATCAAACGCCTTACTAAAATCCATATACACCACATCTACCGCTTTCCCCTCGTCCACCTCCTTAGTCACCTTCTCAAAGAATTCAATAAGGTTTGTGAGGCACGACCTGCCCTTCACAAAACCATGCTGACTATCCTTGATCACATTAGTCCTATCCAGATGTTCATAAATCCTATCCCTTACAATTCTCTCTAAGATTTTGCCCACAACAGAAGTGAGACTCACCGGCCTATAGTTACTAGGGTTATCCTTACTCACCTTCGTGAAGAAGAGAACCACATTTGCTAGCCTCCAATCTTCTGGCACTACTCCTGTAGACAACGAGGACATAAAAATCAAGGCCAATGGCTCTGCAATCTCCTCCCTTGCTTCCCAGAGAATCCTACGATAAATGCCATCAGGCCCAGGGGACTTATCTATTTTCACCCTTTCCAGAATTTCCAACTCCTCTTCTCTACATACCTCAAAGCCATCCATTCTACTTAATTGTGAGTCAGTATTCACATTGACAGCAATGTCCTTTTCCTGATTGAATACTGATGAAAAGTATTCATTCAGTGTCTCCCCAATCTCTTCAGCCTCCACACGCAACTTCCCACTACTATCCTTGACTGGACCTATTCCTACCCTAGTCATTCTTTTATTCCTGACATACCTATAGAAAGCCTTAGGGGTTTCCCTAATCCTACCAACTAAGGACCTTTCATGTCCCCTCCTTGCTGCTCTTTGCTCTCTCTTCAGATCCTTCCTGGCTACCTTATAACTCTCAATCGCCCCAATTGAACCTTCATGCCTCATCTTTACATAGGCCGCCCTCTTCCATTTAACAAGGGATTCCAATTCCTTATTAAACCACGGCTCCCTCACACGATCCTTTCCTCCCTGCCTGACGGGTACATACTTATCAAGGACATTCAATAGTTGCTCCCTGAACAAGCTCCACATATCAATTACACCCTTGCCTTGAAGCTTACTTTTCCAAGCCACAAATCCTAAGTCATGCCTCACTGCATCATAATTTCACTGCCCCCAGCTATAACTCTTGCCCTGTAGTGCACACTTATCCCTCTCTATCACTAGAGTAAAAGTCACCGAATTGTGGTCACTGCCCCCAAAGTGCTCACCTACCTCTAATTCTAACACCTGGCCTGGTTCATTACCCAGAACCATATCCAGTATGGGCTCACCTCTTGTTGGCCTATCTACATATTGTGTCAGGAAACCCTCCTGCACACATTGGACAAACACTGACCCATCTAACGAACTTGAGCTATAGCTTTCCCAATCAATATCAGGAAAGTTAAAGTCCCCCAATACAACCACCCTATCACTTTCACTCTTCTCTTGAATCATCCTCGCAATCCTTTCTTCTACGTTTCTAGGACTATTAGGAGGCCTGTAAAAAACTCCTAACAGGGTGAGCTCACCTTTCCTATTCCTAACCTCAGCCCAAACTTTCTCAGATGGCGAGTCTTCATCCATCGTCCTTTCCACAGCTGTAATACTATCTTTGACAAGCAATGCCACACCTGCCCCTCTTTTACCCCCACCTCTGACCCTAATAAAACATTTAAACCCTGGGACCTGCAACAGCCAATCCTGTCCCTGTTCTACCCATGTCTCCGTAATAGACACAACTTCGAAGTCCCAGGTACCAACCCACGCTGCAAGTTCACCTACCTTATTTCGTATACTTCTTACATTGAAGTATACACACTTCAAGCCACTTTCCTGTTTACAGGCATCCTCCTTTGAAATTGATGCCATGTTCCTAACTTCCCTACACTCCAGGTCCTGCACCCTAAAGCTACAGTCTGGGTTCCCATGCCCCTGCAGAGTTAGTTTAAACCCCCCGCCCCCCACCCCAAGAGCACTAGCAAACCTCCCCCCAAGGATACTGGTGCCCCTCAGGTTCAGATTCTCCTTACCCTGATCTTCCGTGTACCTACCTGATAGTCGTTTGAATGTTCGTAATATGTCTGACTCTCGTTCCACTATTTTCATTTGAGGGACGAATGTTGAGAGACAACTTAATCGCGACATATAAGATAATAAGAGGGTTAGATAGGGTGGACATTCCTCGGATGATGATGGCCAGCATGACGGGGTACAGCAATAAATTGAGGGGGGTAGATATAGGACAGCTGTCAGAAGTAGATTCTTTACTCCGAGTTTATTAGTGGTGTGAAACACACTGCCTGTAACAGTAGTGGACTCGCCAAATTTACAGGCATTTAAATGGTCATTGTATGCACACATGGGTGTAAACGGAATTGTGAAGAATAGATGGGCTTCAGACTGGTTCCACAGGCCAAAGGGCCTGTACCGCGCTGCAATGCTTTATGTTCTACAGAGAATGCAAATGAAATTTACCAGGATGATGCTTGGGTTGGACGACATATCTTATGACGAAAGATTGAAGGATTAAAGATTTTCTCATTGGACAGAAGAATGGCAAGAGGCGACGTGACAGAGGTTTAAAAGATGTTGAGAGTCTGAGAAAGATTAAATAGTCAGAGATTTTTTTTTGCCAGAGAATAAACGGCTATCAGGAATGCACATCATTTTAAAGTGATTGGAGGAAGGTTTAAGGGAAATGCCAGACGTTGGTTCTTTACATAGAGAATTGTGGGTGTGTGGAATGCACTGCCAGCGATGGTAGTAGAATCTGACCCATTAGCGACATATAAGTGTCTCTTGGATAGGCACTTGGATGATACTAAAATGAAAGGTACATTGGTTAGTTTGATCTTAACGTAGAATAAAACTTCGGCTCAACATCAAGGTCTGAAGGACCTGTACTGTACGGAACAATTCTATGTTCTTTGTTAATACAGCTTCAGTTCCTTCAAAAGTGGTGGGCCAAGATTTAAGAATTATTACCAAGCGTTCACATGTTTTCAGAGGAGCATTCCATACTATTGGAAAACTCATGCTGTCCGTCCCTTTCTTATGTGAAAAGCGGATAACATTAGACAACTATTAATCTCAGTTCTGCGTTTTGTTAATGCTTGGAAGTTCTTTTGCTGCACACCGCACCTCAGATCTGGAGAAGGTCAAATGCAGAGGAAATCCCAAGGTGAGCAATTCATGGCCATTTGCGATGACACACATTAATATTTTAAGTTATATTCATTCTGAAATAAAGTGTGTTTTAATTTAGTTCCATTGCACACTCACTTTGTCTCACTCGAAATGTCAGTGTTAACCCGTCAGTCAAGAGCGGGATGCTAGAAGAGCACAGCAGGTGAGGCAGCATCCGAGGAGAATGAGAATCGAAGTTTCGATCACAAGTCCTTCATGCGGACTCCTGATGACGGACTCTTGCCCGAAACGTCGATTCTCCTTCTCTTTAGTTGTGGCTTGACCCACTGTTCTTTTCCAGCACCCGACTCTCGACTTTGATCTCCAGCATCTCCAGTCCTCACTTTCTTGTCGTCTTAACGCGTGAGCCTGTTCAAATAATGATCCTCCATAAACTGATCTCAATTCTTTTCAGATGCTAGTTGCACGCAATGGATCTGCATTGTATCGAAAACGTTGACTGGCACTGAGATATTATAACTAATTTCCCCAGCATTTTCTTTCAGCTTCAGTTAAATTGGTGGTGATCGTCATCGTGAACAGCGGGTATTGAGGATTTTCAAATCGGGGAACATATTATCCAATGAAATTGATGTTGGTTTGTGTCATGTTAGTCCCTTCAAGTTGAAACATTCCAAACTTTTAGCGACCTTTGAAAATATTTATAGCTCAAGTTGCAGTTCTGGATGTGAGTTTGCTTGCTTAGCTGCAATGTTCAAAGGTGACATCATCAGTAAGCCTCTGAGGAATTGTTGATATTATGTCCTGCTGACTATTTATGGGTCTCGGTTTCTTCGGGTGTTTGGTGATGTCATTTCCGGTTCCTTTTCTCAAATGATGGCGGATGGGATTCATATCGATGTGTTTGTTGATAGGGCTAGTGTCAACATGCCATGCTGCCAGGAATTTTCGTGCGTGCCTCTGTTTAGCGTGCCTGATATGAACATGTTGTCCCATACAAGGTCCTTCCTTGTCTGTATGGAAAGATACTAGCGATAGTGGGTCACGTCTTTTTTGTGGCTATCTGATTACCATGTGCCAGGTTGCCGAGCTTTCTGTCTTTTTCTCCAATGTAGTGTTTACAACAATCCTTGCAAGGTTTTTTGTAAATGAGGGCAGTTTCGTTTGTTGTCTGTCGAGTGTTTTTTATATTCATTAGGTGATGTTTAAGTGAGTTGGGCTTGTGGGCTATCATGATGCCAAGAGGTCTGAGTAATTTGGAATCATTTCAGAGATGACTGTGATGTAGCGTAAAATGGCTATGGTTTCTGGACTCCTATTATCAGCTTGTTTGTGTTTGTTGCTGAGACAATGGCGGTCTGTGCTTATTGCATATCTGTTTTTCTTGAAAATGCATTATCGGATCTTTTCTTCTGCTTTTTGTGCTTCCTCGTGCTGCAGTATGTGGTGGCACGTTGACCTAATGCTCCAATGCAGCTTCGTATGTGGGTGTAGGAATGATTGTTTCTGTAGTTGAGTATCTGGTCCCGATGTGTCGTTTCCCTGTAGACGCTGGCTTGCAGTTCTCCAATGACTGTTCGCTGTACAGTAACACATGGGAATATCAGATTGTTGTTGTTTTTTTCCTCCTTTCTGACTTTTATGCTCGTAGTGATCTTATTGATCGTCATGAAGGTTTCGTCTAAATTGTTTTGTTTAGTGATGACAAAGATTTCATCTTTGTAAGATAACCAAAGATTGGGTAGCATGGTTGGGAGAGCTGTTTGTTCAAGTCTCCATATTACCGCGTTTGCTCGAAACTCTGATATTGGTGATATCGGTGGTGTTTCTTTCATTTGCGTGTAGCTGTTGTTATCGAAAGTGAAGTGAGGACAGTTCGTTCTTAGCAGCATTAACAAGTTACTGCCAGACACTGAAAAGGCCGCCTTAGTAAGAGGATAAAATTTCGACTTCACATTCGCGAAAAAAGAAGGCTTTCTAAGCAGCGTTAAAAGCAACACTGAAAGACCAGTAATTCACGCAGGAAATTCAACAAACCATCAGATAGACAGTTGTATCAGCATTAAGCAGGGCAAAGGAAGAAAGCTCACCCAATCCACAAGAAAGGAAAGCAATAAAATGACTCAAATAAAACATAAATATCTTAATGCTATCCACAGAGAATGGACGCTGGATAGTGTTTTTAAATAAATCAGGCGATGAAAAAGTGAACTCACTGATTGCAGATACGAACACCTACCAACAGGTGGCAATAGGCCCATGCCGACAAGGAGATAACAGAAGCACAGACTTACGAAATCAGGAGAATTAAGTAAGACAGAGTTCCAAAAAAAAAAGAAGGAGAATGATTCAACACGCCAGATTTTTACAGACAATCCAATATTCTGACAACAGGAGCCCCTCTCAGACCCATGGTCTCACGACAGTAATCAACAACGTACAGACCAGCCAAGGAACTCCACGACATGCTAAAGCACGTAGTATAGGACACACTCCACTCCATTATCTCCACCCAAGAATTCCTGAACGCCATTAAAGACACCAAGAATAAGAAAATGAAATAATGATCTCCTTTCATGCAAAACCCACGTTTACATCCATCACCATCATCCTGAGCAAAGAAACACAGACTACCCTGTGATATGAAACAAAGACACAAATACCAGACACCGCCATCTTCACCAGCAAAGATACCATCCTCAAACTAATAGACCTATGCGTCATCTCCCACATCACTTTCAATAACAAGTGCCTCATGTAAATCAACGGAATATCCATGGGATCACTGATATCTGGGTTCCTCGCGGAAGCAGTAATGCAGAGTGTCAAACAAATAGCTTTCCCAACCATCCAACCCAAACTTTGGATCTGCTATGTGGATGATTCTTTTGTCATCACTAAACGAAATAAATTAGTGGAAAATTTAAGGCCATAAATAATATTCCTATTGGCATAACATTTACAAACACAACAACAAACTGCCATTCCGAGGTGTCACAGGAGAACAGTCAGTGGGGAATTTCAAAAAAAAACATCTTTGACATCAAAGGAAAAACAGACACGAACCAAATACTGAACTATAGAAGCAATCAGCCAAACACCCACAAATGAAGTTGCATTAGGACATTTGTTCAACAAGTCACCATACCCTGCAGCGTCGATGAACTATGAAGAATAGAAAAAAACGACCTGTACAGCACTTTCAAGAAGAGTGGCTGTACAATAAACGAAGTAAGCCGATTTCTAAGCAAAATATCCAAACACCTGAACGCCTAGCCACTTTCCCTCCATCAAAGACATCTCGGAAATGACTTCCAGACTACTCTTACACCTTGGCATCATTTTAGCACACAAACCCAACAGTACACTTAACCAGCAGTTAATGAACTTGATGTATACGATGAGACTGTAAGCACAATATTTTGCAAGAACTGGAACAAACACTACGTTGTACAACGAAGCAGAAAGCTCGCCACAATGATATATAAACGTCAACTATCCACAAAAAACACCTGACCCAGTATCACGAATATCCTAACATACAGATGAGGAAGAACACCATTTTGACTGGGAAAACGCATCCACCGTCAGACAAGCCAAAGATTGTCATGCGCTAGAATTGCCAGAACCATGACATTCCAACTGGAACTCTATCAAAAAACACATCGATGTGGACCCCATTTACCATGCACTGAGAACAGGAAAGGGAAATGACATCACCAAACAGCCAAAGAAACCTAAACACATAAATCAAAAGCGAGACATGACACGAGCCCCTCCCTGGAGGCTCACTGAAGAAGATACCTACTGCGCAAACGTGTGAAACTGAACCTTACAGCTTAGCGAACAATCTCACATGAATTCCAAACCTTTGGTCCTGAACTGTATGCCAGTGCAAAATCTTCTTATCCACCTGAACTTTTCTGACACTTAATGATGTGTTCTCTTGACACTCCATACTCTCTGCCTCCATCCAACTCCGTTGTACCTCTACACTACCCTAGCACTCCCAGTACTGTTGTAATTCCATTATCCACTCTCATGCCTGGCACCCTCGTCAATCTCAGAATAAATGTGACTCCATTCTCCATTGTTAAATCTGGCATCCAGAATTCGTAACTGTCCCACCACTCATGTCACTGAAATTCCCACCTTCAGGGAACCTCGCCAGATTTTCTGACTGCCCCATCGTAGACATTCGCAACTGTGAAGAGGTCATGGGTGTTGAATTACTGGTGATCTAGTAGATGACATTATCGCATATTGTTCTCATGCATGCATGTGCATTCTTTTGAGGAATTAGTGTTCCCTCTGTTCTGTGTTTCATGTTTTAAAATCGTTCAAACAACTTCTTTAGGTAATTAAGGTCAAAGAGACTGAATAAGAAAATACTCTGAAAATCAATCAGGAATCGTATCCTTTGGCTCATAAATAATGCGTTTTACTGTCTTCCTCATCGTTAATTTAATGACAATTTTCATACTGCCTCATAGGAAATATGGTGTGTCTGAATGCATCACTCATTCCCTGCTGTCTATGACCATCTCGGATCTAACACTTACTCTTCTTGAAATGATATTGTGACATATTCCGCACAATCACTTAACTTATTCTATTATGTCGCTGCATGTGTGTAATGTCCTTATTTATGCAGCCACTGACTGTTCTGTCTGGTTCACTGTCACTTTCACTTTTGATTGATTTGCAGGTGTTATTTTACCAGAAGGTCTAATGTCGCTATTACAGTGAGAAAACGGCGGCTGTGGTTTCTGGAACAGGAACAGCGATCAGTTGTTCCGACATTATATTCTAGTACATTATATGTAAGTGTTGGTTTCGTAGGTCTAACATCCCGTGGTTTTGTTTGGTAACTTTAGAGGATCAGTTGTTTCCAGTCTTTAGAGCAATCGAGTTAATTCATAACACCCGAAATCCATGTGTTCCATTTGTCCTGATAATCTTGCTTAACAATTTGATGGTCAGATACATTTTAGTGACCAGCAGAGGCCGCAAGAAACGACGGATTACCAGCGGTACAGTGTCTCTGAGAGACGAAGAGGTGGGCAGTCGAAGAAAATCCATGGTCCTCCTGTTTCTTTTCTTTGCCAATCTTATGGTCATTCTTCACATTTTTTTTCACTATTATGGCTGTTCAGCAGTTTGGGCTATCAGTCTCTCTGTTCAGGATTTTGTGCAGGAATTGGGCTTCATGCTGCAGTGCCTCTGTTGCTGCACAAAGACAACAATTTATGCCGTGACTGAAAAAAAATGCAGATAGCAGTTGACGAATGCACTGAAATATCTATTTAAGCAGGTTTAACTAATAATTAAACACTTTTGATAATCTAACTTCTCAGGATTACCTTACCTTTTCACATTTACAGAAGGTAAATGATTTGATCCTGTGGTATTAGACGGCATACGGAAACCATTTCTCAGTGGTCATTACTGGTTGGCTATCTTCTTCGTAACAAATTGCGTTTAATCATTGGCATTCAAAATAAAAATAAAAATATTGCAGAAGCTGGAGATCTGAAAGAGAAAAAGAAGGTCATTGCAAATCTTACGAAACCTCACGCCATCTCGAACAAGGGAATCCGTTGACAATTTTGAGTTCAGTTAAGCTTTTTTTGGAACAGGATTGATCAATTTTGGAACGATGGAAAAGTGGAGAGAGCGGGTAAGCAAAAGACAGAGTGAACAGAAATGGTAGCACAGCAGCTGCATTTCTGCATGTATTCTTTGTTTCCTTCTGATGAGTAAAGCCCTGGCTACGGAGCAGCCAAAATAATGATTTCGTCGGATGACTCCTGCGATATTAGGACTGATGGATGAATAAAGATTGAATTGGTTACGTGTGTATTTACTGGCGTTTCGAAAAATGATGTGAAATCAAATAGAAACCACAACATTCCAACTGGTCAAGTTAAAAGCAGAAGGATCGCCAGGAAATCGAACAGAGGCACACAGTCTGGGATATGAAACATATGGGACTGAGTTGAGAAGAAATATCGTTACCTAGAAAATGACGTGCCTGTGGAATGCATAGGCACGAGAAACTGTTTACGTCAAAACATGGACTGTTTTCGAAATGGAGATAAATCTTAGTCTTCCGACTAAAGGGGTCAACGAAGCAGAGAAAACGTGCTGCAACAAGTACCTGAGTTGGATAATCATGAGTGCTCAGATTAAATGGCGGAAAAGGAGCAATCGGCCCACTGGCCATGTCCTATTCAATGTTTTCAGTTTCTCCAAAATACATGGAGATGAGAACATAGTTTTGAATACTTGGTTAAAAAAATAAACGCACATAAAATAAGCTCGCTTTCCACGGAAAGAAACACACCATTTGGAGTTAGGTCGTGAATTTAAACTGAAGTTAGATTTCATTGAAAGGGGAAAAACATGGGCATTAGACTCGATTCCGCCCTAACTCTGAATCGTGTTGTATTCTTACCAAAACCCGATCTTCGCAGCCTTTCTAATGTCCAGCCAACATATCGATCATCACTCTGCACTGTCGCTCGCGTGCCTCCAAGCAAGTTGTCCAGTCAAGATGGGTTGGTTAATAAGTTTGTAGAAATTAAAAATATCGGTGGAATTGTGTATATTTTAGAAAACCAGCAAAGGATGCATCGGAATATAATTCAGTTGTGGATTTGGGCAGAGAAATGTCAAATTGTGTTTCGTAGAGGTACATTCAAGGTGATGCACTTAGGCAGATTAAATCTTGAGGAGACGTATGTAGTTGATGGCAGAACCCTGAACAGCATTGATGTGCAGACGGAACCTATGCTTCATTTCCACTGTTTCCTAAATGTGGTCGCACAAGTGGAAAGGGTAGTAAGAAAGGCTTATAGTATGCTTACCTTCCTTGGTCAGGGAATGAATGAAAAATTCACGGTGATGTTTTGCAGATTTATCAGATTTTGTTTAGGCCACACTGGGAGTACTGCATTTAATTCAGTTTGTTACATTACAGGAAGAATGTAAGTGGTTTAGAAAGAGCACAGAAGACAGTTATGGGTTTGCTACATGGATTAGAGAATATAACCAATGATTTCACGTGGCCTTCTTTATCTCAGTGAAACCATCAGACCTTGTTTTAACTTCTCTTATCCCTTCCACGATTTCCTTTTCTCCTGTAATATGTTATTTTTCTGATTCTCACCAAGTCGTACGTTTCCCTGAATACGTGTGGATTTCACTTTGCCCTGATTCTTTTTCCTCATAGATTGAAATTAAGATTGGAATCAAGACGTAATCATCAGCCATTACAGACTCTAATTTTGCCGTTTCCACTCTCTGCTATTCCACATGACTTCTCTTTACTTCAAGAAGTGAATTTTTGAACTCCTCCAAAAATATTTTCTCTCTAAGAGAGTCATACATTTGCTCCATTTTAAGTCCCCTTTTCTTCTATGGAAATTAATTTTTTTGATCATTTCAAACGTAATACAGGTTTGACCAGGCTTCAGATTGCGAAATTGTTGTCAGTCGGCTTCTGGCAAAAGCTCATACATACCTAAAATAGCTTTCTTTAACTCCTCATATGTCTTAGATTACTCCACTGATAGTGCTACCAATATATCACTAACTGCATTTATTTGGAATAACAAAACCAGCATGGTGACTGGCCATTTGACTTGTTTTGTCACCTTCTCAAATGAGATGGAAACGGCTTCCAAGTCTTTCTTATCAAACGTAGGCTGAATATTTTTATACAGATCCCCAATAGGCATTTGCTTATCATCAGGCCTACTTGCCTACAGGCTTTATCTCCATTCTGTTTAGCTAAGTTTTTCTACCAAACCATCAATTTGTGAAGTTCAAACTCCTTTTCTTTCTTCCTTTCCTCTCTCTCCTTTCGTTCTTTTCTTTTTTGTGTGTTTTCGTTCTGCTAAAGCAATTCGTTCTTTTCCTCCTTCCTCTGCTTCACTGCATTGGAAACAGCTTCATAACTTTTGCCCTTTCTTTTCCTTTTTCATGTAAGTCAGGCTGTTGCATTGTCAATTGGATTTTAGCCCTATCCAAAGATTCTGAGGGCGTTTCCAGCAAACATAAATTCTGACTGATTGCTACAATTATCACTCCTTACCTCGCGCAAGATGGCAGCACCAAATCCAGCTTGACTGTCAATGCGAGCAGCTTTTCGTCGTTCACCTTTTGTAAAGCACCAAGAGTCAATTCTTTCACACACTATCACATTTTAAAATTACTGAATTGAAATACTGGTTAAAAATACATAAATACATACCATTCTCTGCCCTTGAGTCCAGTAAATTTAATCTGAAATTCTAAATATAGAACAAATCACGCTTACAGCCACAAAATCTAGATGGACCAAGGCAGACCCAATCAAAATATTTTAAGAAAGCAGCCTGGAACGTAACTGTTCTAGTTATTTTAAGTGAGTGCTCAGTGGATGTTCCACAAGTGATAGAGATGGCCCAATTAATCAGTTTTAACTAAAACAGAATTCATTTGCAAGATCAACGAATGAAACACACGCAAAAGCGTACAGCGTATTAAATAACTTAAACTACCCAAAAATCTAACAGATTACCCCAACTCTTTGATGTTGCCCCAAATACTTGAAAAAACGACCATAAACACCTTTTGACAAAACCAAGTTAATTTCAAACACAGGTTCTCGCATAAAAGATATCAAGACACAGGATCAGCATCGAACTCTGTCCTTGACTGGAAACCTGAAAACAAAGACTGCTTGCTAAAACCAAAACAAGCCAAACCAAACCAGAGTAAAGCTGAGCTGAGAGAAGGAGCCACGCCAGTTTCATTGTCTAAGTATTAAAAAAAAATAAAAGCTTCTTCATGTAGATAAACGCAGACACTTCAGAAACCCTATCTTTTTAAATCCAGTTTGAAAAAAAAATCAAGAAACATAATCTCGTTAAGGGAGCAGCATCACACTGCACTCTTCACCATTTATCACATGTCAACCATGTTTCCTCTCAATCTTCACTGCTCGACGTAAAACATCCAGGCATCTGTCCAATCTCTCTTCGATAACGGAAGTTTTTCAGTCCCAGGCAGCATTGTGTTGAACATCCCTTTTCATCCTTTTCAGTGTGATCACCTTCAGTGTGATCCAGTGTGAGATTTGGATTCCAGAACTGCACACAATATGTTCACTATGCAGTCTAACCGATGTTTTATCAAGTTTGCAGCCAAGCCATACGACTATTAAACTCTACGCCAGACTTAATAACACCAAATAACGAATATGGCTTCATAATCATTTTATTCATCTGTGCGAATATCTTAAGGGACTGATGTCGATGCAAACTAAAGTCCCTCTGATTCTTAGTGTTTCCCAGAATCGTACCATTCATTATGTATTCGCTTTCCATATTTGTTCTGTTCAAACAATATGAATTAATGATCTCACATTTATCGGGTAGAATTCCATTTGCCTCTGACCACGGTTTCCGTATGTTCTTGTAATCGACGGCTCGACTCCTAATGATTTACCACTTCATCAATTGTGTTATCTACCGCCAATTCATTCAATAGCAGAGCTAAATTCATTTCGAACCGTTTCATCATTTTCTCAACACTTCATTTTGGAAGATCTCAAATAACTATCTTCGTAGTTTGAAGTCTCATCGACCTGACATTCAACTGAATATGCACGTGTCAACAGCTCTTGCTAAAACCAAAACAAACCAAACCAAACCAGGGTAAAGCTGAGCTGAGCTTTATAAAAGATCATGTGATTAGGCTCTTCGTCTCCCAGAAAATGTGCTCTCATGCAAGGGTCACTTCCTCCGAAGACCAATCTGATCTCTGGCAGAAGATAAAAACTTTCATTTCTTGAAGCTGACAATATTTAGATGTATGTGTCAGCACAATCACATGTCAATTAATTGTTCACTTCCTCTTTTACTGGGGTTTAGTCACAGGTGAGATGCCAGAAGACTGGAGTTTAACAAATGTGGTGCCACTATTCAAAAAGCGTGGTAAGGTCAAGCCAGGGAGCTATAGACCGATGAGCCTGACCTCGGTGGTGGGCAAGTTGTTGGAGGGATTCCTGAGGGAGAGGATGTACATGTATTTTGAATAGTCAACATGGCTTTGTGCGTTGGAAATCATGTCTCACAAAATTGATTGAGTTTTTTGAAGAAGTAACAAAGAGGATTGATGAGGGCAGAGCAGTAGATGTGATCTATATGGACTTCAGGAAGGGGTTCGACAACATTCACTTGGGAGACTGATTAGCAATGTTAGATCTCATGGAATATAGGGAGAACGAGTCATTTGGATACAGTCATTTGGCTCAAAGATAGAAGACAGAGGGTGGTGTTGGAGGGTTTATTTTCAGACTGGATGCCTGTGACCAGTGGAATTCCACAAGGATCGATGCTGGGTCCTCTACTTTTTATCATTCACATAAATGATTTGGATGCGAGCAGAAGAGGTACAGTTAGTAAGTTTACAGATGACACCAAAATTGGAGGTTTAGTGGACAGCGAAGAGGGATACTTCAGATTACAACAGGATCTTGACAAAATGAGACAATGGCAGGGAAATAGCAGATGGAGATAATTCAGATAAATGCGAGGTGCTGCATTTTGGGAAAGCATTAAGTATACACTTAATGGTAAGGTCCGAGGGAGTGTTGCTGAACAAAGAAACCTTGGAGTGCAGGTACATAGATCCTTGAATGTGGAGTCGCAGGTAGATAGGATAGTGAATAAGGTGTTTGGTATCCTTTCTTTATTAGTCAGACTAATGAATACAGGATTTGGGAAGTCATGTTATGGCTGTGCAGGACATTGGTTAGGCCACTGTTGGAATATTGTGTGTAATTCTGGTCTCCTTCCTATCGGAAAGATGTTGTGAATCGTGAAATGGTTCAGGAAAGATGTACGAGGATGTTGTCAGGTTTGGTGGATTTGAGCTATAGAGAGAGGCTGAACAGGCTGGTTCTGTTTTCCCTGAATTGTCAGACGTTGACGAGTGACCTTATAGAGATTTACAATATTATAAGGGGCATGGATAGGGTAAACAGGCGAAGTATGTTTCCACGGTGTCGGGGAGTCCAGAAATAGAAGGCATAGGTTCAGGGTGAGAGGGGAAACATATAAGACCAGAAGACATAGGAGTGGAAGTAAGGCTACTCGGCCCATCGAGTCTACTCTGCCATTCAATCATGGCTGATGGGCATTTCAACTCGACTTACCTGCATTGTCTCCGTAGCCCTTAATTCCTTGTGACATTAAGAATTTATCAATCTCTGCCTTGAAGACATTTAGCGTCCCGGCCTCCACTGCACTCTGCGGCAATGAATTCCACAGGCCCACCACTCTCTGGCTGAAGAAATGTCTCTGCATTTCTGTTCTGAATTTACCCCCTCTAATTCTAAGGCTGTGTCCACGAGTCCTGGTCTCCTCGCCTAACGGAAACAATTTCCTAGTGTCCACCCTTTCCAAGCCGTGTATTATCTTGTAAGTTTCTATTAGATCTCCCCTTAATCTTCTAAACTCCAATGAATACAATCCCAGGATCCTCAGCCGTTCCTTGAATGTTAGACCAACCATTCCAGGGATCATCCGTGTGAATCTCCGCTGGACACGCTCCAGTGCCAGTATGTCCTTCCTGGGGTGTGGGGTCCAAAACTGGACACAGTACTCCAAATGGGGCCTAACCAGAGCTCTATGAAGTCTCAGTAGCACATCGCTGCTTTGATATTCCAACCCTCTTGAGAGAAATGACAACATTGCATTTGCTTTCTTAATCACGGACTCAACCTGCATGGTTACCTTTAGAGAATCCTCGACTGGCAATCCCAGATCCCTTTGTACTTTGGCTTTATGAATTTTCTCACCGTTTAGTAAGTAGTCCATGCTTGTATACTTTTTACCAAAATGCAAGACCTCGCATTTCCTCACATTGAATTCCATCAGCCATTTCCTGGACCACTCTCCCAAACTGTCTAGATCCTTCTGCAGCTGACCCACTTCCTCAGTACTACCTGCCTGTCCACATAACTTCGTATCATCGGCAAACTTCACTGGAAAGCCTCCAGTCCCTTCATCCAGATCATTAATATATAACGTGAACTGCTGTGGCCCCAACACTGAACCCTGCGGGACACCGCTTGTCATCGGCTGCCATTCCGAAAGAGAACCTTTTATCCCAAAGAACCTTTTATATAAAACAGACAGAAGCGGGCAATTTTTTCACGCAGAGGGTGGTACGTGCATGGAATAAGCTGCCAGTGGAAGTGGTGGAGGCTGGTACATTCGCAATATGTAAAAAGCATTTGGATGGGTAAATGAATCGGAAGGATTTGGAGGGATAGGGCGGGGTGCAGGCAGGTGGGACTAGATTGGGTTGGCATATGTTGGCGGCATGAACGGAAGGACTTTTAGGATCTATTTCCATGCTGTACACACCCGAATGACTCGATGGCTCGACTGTGGTGGACAGACCTTTCGACCCATTAACTCCAAACCGATCCTCCAAAGAGTGACCACACAGAACCCTACATTTTTTTTTAACTCTGACTAATGCGTGTAACCAACACATTTCTGAATAATTGCTGCACTGTGGCATGGCCAATTCACGTAGACTGCACACCTTTGGACTGTGGGGGACAACCGAAGCTCCAGAGAAAACCCACACAGACACGGGCAGAATGAGAAAACTCCACACAGACATTTGCCACAGGTTGGAATCGAAGGCGTATTGGCAGCGCTGTGACGCAGCAGTGCTAATCAGTGAGCCACGATGCCATTCCAAACTGAGATGAGCAGGCATTTGAACGTGTATCTTCCAGATCTTTACTATTTCACCAACCTTACATTTTTGTCCAGCAGAATTATTTTCTCGTTAGCTATCTGCATCAATGTAACTGGAGTTCTTACTCTGAAGTGTGCATGCTGCTTGTCGATCTCTGTATCAATTTCGTAATTCCACAATGGAGTGTCAGGCAATTTTAAAGTTCAAGTAAATGTTACTTCAATCACCACAAGAACGGTTCATTGAATATTAAAGTGATGCTGTCGCATTTAACACTCGAATCCCTGTGCAGGGTGACAGTCGGGAAATGTTCCTTCACCAGTTGAGACAAAGACGAAAAGAACAGGGACGTTATGTTGGACCTGCACAGGATATTGGTTCAGTCGCAACTGGAATACTGTGTTTCGTTTTGGTCACAGCACTGTGGGGAGCATTTGATGCACTTTCGGCGTTGAAAAGGAAATGCACATGATTGCTGCTTCGGTTAGAGCAGTTTAACCAAGAACACATAGGCCAAATAAGCTTGGGTTGTTTTCTTTAAAGCAGAGATTTGGGGAATAGAAATCAGTTGTACTCCTTCGTTGAAGCTCAAAAGCAGTTAGTACAATTTTAAGCTTAACATTCTGAGAACTTTTGATCACCTGGAGGATCGTTGGAATCTGCAGTGCCCTCCCCAGATGTGTAGTAGAGGCAGAAAACCTCAAAAGCTTTTTAAGAAAATACCTGGATGAGAAATGTCATAAAGTTCAAGGCTGTAGGCCAAGTGCAAAAAATGTGATTAATACAGATTTAGCGCACTTTTGCGCCAGAAACCCGATGTGTTGAAGACATTCCTCTGTGTTATTTCATTTTCTCATTACATTATACTACATTTTTGACGCTGAGGTGATTTTCCTTTTGTTTTTCGTTTGGGTAAATATTAACTCGTGTCAGTTCCAGCTATTGCTGAGGTCAATCTCAGCTTCGGGTTCTCTGTCAGAGTGTTAGTCCACAAATAGCCTTTCCCCAATTAATTTGTGAATTTTGTATAGAGCAGGCCCCTCAAAACATTTCAAGAATGGAGACCAGATACTTATTTTCTATGTTGTTTTTAGCAGATGGAATGTGGGTATTCTAAGGTAGAAGCAGTTGATCAAATCACTCAGTTTGAAACTTTCAGAATCTTTTTACAGACCACCGAATGAATCACGAACTAAAGAGAGTATCATGTACAATACATTATTCTATATTAAAAGCTAAAAGACTCTATTACAACTTAATGATGCCATTCCAATTTCACGCATTCGTCTTGGTAAAACCGTAAAATCAAACAGATTCCCAAAGGAAAGATGTCAGAGAGTGAGAGTGTCAGACAAATAAAAACACTATTGAATCCAGGAACCTTTCGTCCCTTTCACCCGAGCAGAGTTTCATTGACCGGCAGTTTCAAACGAAACCAAACTAGAATGACAAAGAGAGCTGGGAGAACTGGCCACTACCAATTCGTAGTACAACTGCTTAAACAAAACTGCTTAACTTAAGCTGTGCGTGTTGACCATTATTAAAGAAGCGAGTTGGAACAATCTGGCACCTCTGCCTTCAATAATCATTTCGACAAATAACAAGTGCAAAATAGCTTTGTCAACGGGCCAGCATCATCACATACTGAATTGACAAGGAAATTATTGTCTGACAGTGTGCAGCAAAAAAGGCTCTCTCAATGTGCTGTCCATGTATTATAATTAGTCACTGAAATGTCGCAACAAATTTAAAGTCATCTCTGAAACGATTATTAAAAGTATTTGGATATTGCTTGGAATTAAAGCGCATGAAAATAGTGCAATATTGCTGCTTGGAGACCATTGCAATGAACATTTCAGGATCATGACTACGTTGATCCATTCCTTGTGGTATTGAAATACGAACGCAAATCTAAATATGTGACACTGCATCATTACGGAAAATCTGTCGTAATGTGTTTGTTCAAAATAATTAGAAAAATATTGCAGTTCTAATTACAGCTTCCCAGTGGACATAGCAGACAATATAAAATAATATTTCTGAATTGTGGCATCACCAATTCCGTGGACGTACTGAGACATTACCTACAGCAGGAGGGGAGACATTGTTTTACAAGCAACACAATGCATCTTCCAAGGCAAATGGTGGCAAAAGTATTCTACACTTTTCTTGCTATTGTTGGTGTTCCTGGTAGGTCTTGTAACAATCTCTGTTGTATAAGTCAAGGCATTGAACGTACTCACTTCCATGCTTGGACTGATTATTAGTTTTTGTATCCTTTTCAGCAAATTAAATTGCAATAGTAAACGATAGTGTCCTCCCATACTCAGACTTAAGTGAAATGTTTGACTTTCAGAAGACTCCTCAGTAATGAGCAGCTTTGTCTCTTTCTCTATACTGCATAGAATGTGTTTGCTTGAGGCCACAGTGATGGTGTTTCGCTGAGTACCAATTATGGTGTTTCAAGAAACTGTTGAGCAAAATTGGGCTCTCAATGGTTTTTCCAAGCTTACTATCGGTAAATGGGTTTTATTACAACCACTTCCTGTTGACATTTAATATTTCTAATTTCTTGATCTAAAGGGCGTTGCTGGTGCTCAGGCGGCTTTCTCTACAAGGAGAGCAGGTACAGCATGAACAATAAGGTAAAAACAATGACTGCAGATGCTGGAAACCAGATTCTGGATTAGTGGTGCTGGCAGAGCACAGCAGTTCAGGCAGCATCCAAGGAGCCTGAGCTGCTGTGCTCTTCCAGCACCACTAATTCACAACATGAACAATAACTGAGTTGAGCAGGTCATTGTGAAATGAAAAGCGAAGTTCACATGGATGGCTTTGAATACGTGGTGGTTGAGACAATGGATGCTTGGAGATATGATATTTGTAAGAGTAGATACCTGTGCGTATTGTTGAGCATTGGGTTCCAATTATAACATGCTTTGCTGAAATTATTTGATCTAAAGTTATCATGTGAACTGTGACATTACAACAAGCTGCACGCTAAACTGTTGTGGAATTTAATAGGAGAAGAGTTGAGAGTGGTGTGGCGGCAGAGCCCCAGATTGGTTCAAACAATTTTGATGAAAATAACGTTTCTCATCATGTCCTTAATTGTCCTCCGAACATTAATGGTTTACAGAATGTTCTTAACAAATCATACGTCTGGGAGTATCACTTTGTCCTTGGTTAGCATGTATCTTTGCATAGTGCTACTGCCACACGGTGCCAGAGTCCCAGGTTCGATTGCAGCCATGGGTGATTGCATGGAGTTGTCCATGAAAGATGTGCATATTCGATGGAATGACCATGGCAAATGCGGAATATAGGGGATAATGTGTGGGAGTGTGTGTCGGTGTGTTTCTCTTTGGAACGTCAGTGCAGGGTCGATGGATGAAATCGACTCGATTTGCACTGTCAGGGTTCGATCATTCTATTAATTTAAATAAATTATTGCTATCATTTTTATGAAGACTTGTGCGGTTAGGTTCCCTGAATGGTCATCGTCATCCAGCAGAAGTTCTCGTCATTACTGACTTCATATCCAAAGAATACAGTCGAGCTCTCCTTCCTGTTGCTGCTGATAGCATACTGACATATTGGAGATGAAGACTCTGGATATATTTGTAAACAGAATTACAGTGAGACATGCTGTTCACAGCCCGGTTTGCAGTACTCGTCAACGCTGCAGTATCCCTGTTATCACACCTGGGGCAACGCGCTCAGAAAGGCAAAGAACCTGTGACGGAATAGCTTTTTTTCACAGACCAAAGGAGGCTTGGTTTGGGAGGACTGCTACACTGTTTCAGGCATTTGATTGAGTTCGTTCTTCTCAAAGTTGACGAGTTAGCATAATGCAGATTCGGTAATAATGAGAGAAAGTCACCCATGCTGCTATGACGTTCGTTTGACCTGCTTTGTGACTTTGAGCGACTCAGTGACTTAAAGATTTTCCGTGGTCTGCAAATGATCATCTTCCTTCAGCCGAGCTCTTCTAAGAAAGAAAATGAGTCATTCATTGATCCTCAGGTGGCAAGATGTTATTTGCCTTTTGGCTCAGAGATGTCATTTCCACGGTTAAAACAATTCTTGCATGAGGCTCAAGATGTCGCTGCTCAATGTTATTGACACCGTTTCTTAGAAATTCTGCTGCATCGTCCTTACAATTTTGAGGATTGGAAAGAGAATGCGTGTGGGAAAGACAGCTAGATCGTATTCTTTGGATATGGAGTAAATGATGACTAAAATTTCTCATAGTTTAGGATGAACGTTCAGGGAACCAAACCGCACAGATCAGTTAAGGATGTTCGACTTTTTTTCTGGTTGGATAATTTATCTTCATGATTTTCAGACGGCTGTATCAAGTTGAGGTTGTTTATTGACGATTATAAGTAGATGAGTTGCAATGGATCAAACATACTTTAAGGGACCAGAGTGAGGACGTGTTGAAAATATTTGATGTTGTCTGCTGGCATGTGCCAGGTTTTAAATGTTTGCCGTAATGATAAGGCTTAGGTAAACATTGTCAAAATACATTGCCCTTCTCGGTTGCATTAATAGTACCATGTGGCCATGTGTAGCTTGGCTGTCTTTTGTGTGGCAGGAGTTACGCAGTGAATCACGATCATTGACGCAATAACTTCCTATTTCTTCAATGCCAAAATGATAGAACATATTTTGATGGAGTGTTGGGTGGCAAGATATCAAAAGAGATTAATTTCAAAGCAAATAACCTTCGGAAGATTCAGAGAATACCCGCTATTGTCACAAAGCATTCAATTCTTTGTTTTAACAATTTAATGTGCATTTGTGGGGATGTTTGTTTTGAAGGAGAATTCAAGCCTTTCAAACCAACCTATAAAACAGAAAAATCAGCTGCTACTTACCCCAGTAAAATATTGCATCTATTACGGTAACCATGTTCTACACTATTCCGTTTTGAAGTGTGCAATGGATTAATTCAGAATTTGCTTCTGTGTTTCAGATTCTTAAAACTTGATATGACACCGAACATCAAATATGTTCATGCTAATTCCGATAACTAAGAATCTGGGTCAGTCACAGAAAATATGTTATCGGTAACTTCAAGTCCACTTTCCTTTTCTGTCTCTTACAGTTAATCTAGTGGCGATTGTATTGTTATCTGGGGGCAAGTGTGGACTTTCTACCTGCACAATTCGCTATCTGGTGGCCATGGCAGCATCAGCTTTCCTGTTCATTGTATTTGATGTTATACTTGATCGGTTCAGTTACTACTACTATCCACGGTGTTTCCTGGACATAACTCCTGTTTGTAGTATTATTTATGCCCTGAACCACTTATCCATTGATTGTTCTGTCTGGTTCACTGTCGCTTTTTCTTTTGATCGTTTTGTGGCCATTTGTATTCATCACATGAAAACTAATTATTGCACTGCGAAAACAGCGATGAGAGTTACAGCAACAATAGGCATTTTCTTTTTTTTTAAGAACATTCCTATTTATTTTCGATTTGAACCTAAAAAATATAACAACAATGTTCCATGGTACTGTTCTACGAGGGACAGTTATTATGATGAACCTCAATGGATTAGTTTCCGATATTTTGAAAAATTCTTAACACCAATTTTACCATTCGCTTTTCTTCTCTTGCTCAACGTTCTTACAGTGCGACGCATCTTCCATACCATTCAGGTGCGGAAGGGACTCAGGGATCAGAGGAAAATAGAGAATGATCCAGAAATAGAGAGCAGAAAGAACTCTGTCATTTTATTGTTTTCCATATCAGGCTGCTTCCTACTTTTCTGGCTGATGTATATTTTATATTTCTTTGATGTGACTTATCATTTGGATGAGTATGCTTTTGATCTCTTTGTACAAGTCGCATATATGCTTCGAAACTTAAGTTGTTGCATAAATGCATTTATTTATGTGGTGACACAAAAGAGTTTCAGAGACCAGCTTAAGTATGCTGCGAAATATCCAATTGTAAAAGTAATTAATTTGATTTTTAAATCTAAGTGATGGAGAGTCAACATTAAATGCTTACAATGGAACAAGTTGTCCAGATGAGGAATTGCAAGAACGGAAAAGGAGGACTAGCGATGGATTAGCATTCCTTTTAAATTGGGTGAGGAATGAAACTGAGGAGAATGACATCAGAGGATAAAGCATGTTGAAGTGTTGCTCCCAATGAACAATAGTCAGGAGAAAGGTAAAGAGCACCACCAAATATAATGGAGTGTGCAATCAGATATTCGAAAAATGAAAATAATTCATCCCATTCAATCGGTATTCAGAGAATGAACCAGACAAAGAAAACAAGAAAAGTGACCCACAACGTGGTATCGTCGTTCATTTGGGACGTTGATCAGGCAAAGGCAGCCTCATTCTCGCTTAATTGTCTGATGCAAAACTCTGTGTAAATGTAATTAGAACAAAGTCGGCATATGTGTAATTTAAAAAGGTAAATAATGTATTTCATACTTTGGCAAACATCCCATAGATTATAAATGCATTTTCAGAAATAATTAGTTTGTTTCCATTTCATTGCCACTAATCTGATATTACTTAACTTTAATTGTTTCTTTCCACGAATCGGGTGATGGGTTGTTGGGAGAAGTTCAAGCCCAATCAGATGGTGTGCTGGCGACTCGAGTACAAACATTTGGAATGAGGCTGAATGTAACAGATAAGCTAGCGTGAATATCTCAACTACATTATTTTGTGATTCTGACTCAATTCATTGAGCCTAGCGGGAATTGACTCAGGATGAATTTCAAAAGACATTCGCACAAGCACTAGACTTATTGTCTGAGTCGTCCATTCGCACCTAAATTCGCTTTTGAATCAGCTCATACTGGTGAATCAGTCATTCATTCAAACTGCTGGAAATCTGATGTCTGAACCACAACACACTCCCTGCGCAGCTCATTGGTACAGGAAAGAAGAACTATCTCTGTCTTTTGGTCTTCCTCGTGGATAATTTTCTACAGCTGTTCTCTGACATCTTTGATCATGTATGACAATGCTGATCCTTCAACATAGTGTCATTGTCCTTGATTCTTTTCCAGGAGATGTTGTAAAGTAAAAAGGGTCTGAAAATGTATGGCTTTAGGGTTTAACTGATACTGCCTAAGGAAACAATCAGGCAGGAGACATTTTTAGTTTTTTTTTTAATAATCTTTGTACTATGAGAGGAGAATGGCTAGTTCTCCCATTTGGGTATTTTCTAGTTTGTTTTTTGGTTTTAGCTGGAGATCGAGAGAAGCTGCTGATGTGGAAAAGTGTTCCCACGCTTCAGTCAATGAAAACTGGGTGATCCTCCCTCTCACTGGCGTCTCTCTGGTAAGAACCTGTGCTTGAATGCACCTTTCATTTTACACCACGAGATGCATTTACGGGAATGTTGTAGGAAATTGGAACAGCTTTAATTTGCGGGGAATCTAATGACGATTGGGTTATCGAATAGTTGTTATTCTACATTCTGTTCTACTTTGTTTGTGTTACCTTCGGTGGTGTGTAAATAAATTCTGATTTATAGGATGACGAGTGGTTTAACCAGATGCATCACTACTGCGATATCCACCATACTTATACTCGAATCAAATGGAAATGTTCGGGTCTGGGCTGCCTTCTTGTAGGTGTCTGGCCTGGTTCAAACCACCAGGCAGCAGAGATATTGACATGTCATTCTAAAGATATGTTTATTTACTGGTAATGGCAACCATGTTATCTATCTGAAGCATCCTCCATCACTTCAGGGTGTTCACCATTCTTCTGAGCTTAGAAAATAAAGCTGAATGACCTGCGGATGTCAGTAATCAAAAACAAAAGAAAAGCCAAAATGAATGATCCAATGACGCAGGTCTTACTTCTGAAGAAGGGTAACTTGGCATGCATTAATAACTCTAATTTTCTTGTGCAGATGCTGGAAGACCTCCTGAGCTTTCCAGAAATATCTGTTTCTTTTTGTCTTCTTCCTGCCTTCCTATTCAGCGGTGAAACATATGGATCAGTCTTCACTCATCTGATAAGTCATCAACATCTCAAGTATCCAAACAAAGAAACAGATTCATGACAAGGGACTCCTGAACAACTTGGACATTCAGTATTTACCAGCCAACTCCTGACTCTGGTGTCACAATTCTCAAAATGTGCGTTGCGGTCATCCTCAGTCTCATGGATGGCATACAGATATTCCAGATCTGGAAACTGGAGCCTCAGGGATTGTAGACGATGACACTTCCTAGTCACAGATATGTTTGCTGCAACACATTGCCCATTGCCCATTCAAGTAGCTCACTTTGCACAAGCTGACTTTTTTTGCAGCCAAGTGGACAAATGGTAAGTAGTAAATGCAAAAGCATGTTTTTACAGGCTGGACAGATTTCCCCGAGAAGAATCCGGCCAGAAACATCTTTGAAAGCATTGAAGCCGTTTTCACTGTAGCAGGTTATCTGCTGCAAACGGTTTTTCTGTCGAACAACTAAAATTAAATCATACTGGAAAAATAATATCTGAGCTGGGAGGCCATTCCCATGTCATAATTGTACGTAGTCCTTCCAGGCATATCGACATTTCTGCCTTGATGACAACTTTTGAAAGAAACCCAAGGATAACATAACTTTATTAAAGGAACATAACCGTCACAATTAACATCATACAACTGTACTAAAACATTTCTTGGTCTCACTTTAATAAAGATCAGAGGGAATTTCTCGCTGATATTGTCACATATGGTTAAATTCTATGCAGTTCAAAACATTTGCAAAGCACCGTAGTCTACCCTATTGTACTGAGTTGGGATTCCCCTATTTCCATATTTGCACTGACGGCTCCTCTGCTACAATAAAATGATGATATCGAGAATGAGAGGTACTTAGCAGTGCAGTTAAATTCTATGCAGAATTTTACTTCATGTCCACGTTATAAACACAATATGGCTGTTCCCAAAGAGATACACAAATATTAGCTACAAGCTCTCATTGTCAACCATTCAAAATCATTAACGGCAACTCAAGTGAAAAAAATTATGATACCCGCAGCCCATATTTTCTAACAGTGAAGATGGAAAGATGCCGGTGTTGGATTGGAATGAATAGGGTCAGAAGTGACACCACCGTACTACAGTTCAGCATTTTTATTTGAAATCACACCTTTCGAAATGATCCTCCTTCCTCATGGTGAAGTCTCCTGAACTTGGCAAAGGAATAGTGCATCGAAAACATGTGGTTTCAAATAAAGCTGTTGGAGTGAAACTTGGTGTTGTGTAACATCTGGCCATTTTTTTTGAATGTCCAACGTACATCTCTAAGCCCGACTTTAAGATTCAAGTGAAAACAAGCTTGTTCTTAATAATGTTGTAAATGTTTCCAAGAAGGTTACATATTTGAAAAATAAGTATTTTTCCTATAATCCACGAATCTCTCAGTCATTTATTTCGTCATTCTTCATTGATCAATATTCTGAATATTGTGACGACACTATTTGCAATAGTTTGAGGACACTGTGCCCTTAAGAGGCGCTCTGACTTGTTTCTCTGGCAAACGAATCTTGTCACATTCACGACGAACGGTCTCCTCTGACAGGCACTTTCTAAACAGCTGGGACTTGTTCCATGGTTGGCTTTTTTCCTAAGAAGGCAAAACAATCATGTGTGAGCACCATTACGCTGACATAGAATCAATTTACTTGATTTCACATTGTTTCCTGGCACCTGGAACTGAATGGCTGCGTCCTCTGTTGCGAGAGTGACGGCTCAGGCAGTGAGACGTCCGCTTATGGATCAGAAAGCAAAGAATGCTTCTTTCGTTATTTCTTTCTGCTGGACAAGACAGAATTATAATCAGAATCCCCACAGTGTGGAAACAGGATCTTCAGCCCAACAAGTCCACAGCGACACACCAAAGAATAACCTATGCAGATCCATGCCCTATATTTGCTCATTGTCCAGAACTTACATGCATTCGAAAAGTATGGTAAATTTAGGATAGCCAATTCACTTATCCGGTGCATGTTTGCGTTGTGGGAGGAAGCCAGCGCACATGGAAAAAAGGCACGCAGAGAGAACGTGAAAACTCCTCACCTGCAGCTTCCCGGGGGTGGAATTGAATTTGTGACCCGAGCACTTAGTGAAGTAGCAGCGTCAACCACTGAGCCAGCGTAGCACGACAGCTACTGTGCTGAACTATGATTGTGTTAGCGAATTTCCATTGTAAGATTCGTGTTTATGTGATGATACCTGCATTGACAATATTGATAATTCCGGTTTAAATAATGTGATGACTTATTCAAGCCATCAATAAATAAGATATTCTTCTTGTTGTATGCTCTGTTGTAAGGATGAATAAAGTTTTCCAGAAAGCATCACTGTAGACGAATTGAATCATATCTGAAATTCAGTGTCTTATACTTGCCTTTGATCTATGCCATCCGCATAACATACTTTGGGGTAAGAGTTGTTTCGGGGGTGGTTGGGGTTTGATCTGCTGTCGTCCACAATAACGGATAGGGAGAAGCTGAAGAGGCTGGGGTTGTTTTACCTGGAGCGTCGGAGGCTGAGGGGTGACCTTATTGAGGTTTACAAAATCATGAGGGGCATGGACAGGGTAAATAGACAAATCTTTTCCCTGGCGTCCGGAAGTCCAGAACTAGAGGGCATAGGTTTAGGGTGAGAGGGGAAAGATATAAAAGAGACAGAAGGTGCAAAGTTTTCACGCAGAGGGTGGTACGTGTAAGGAATGAGCTGCCAGAGGAAGTGGTGGAGGATGGTACGATTGCAACATTTAAGATGCATTTGGATGGGTATATGAATACGAAGGGTTGGAGGGACATGGGCTGGTTGCTGGCAGGTGGGACTGGATTGGGTTGGGATATCTGGTCGGCATGGACGGGTTGGATCAAAGAGTCTTTTTTATGCTATCCATCTCTATGACTCTATGTGCCTTGACACTAAGTCCTTCAGGCACACTCCCGTGACGGGAGCCCACTTACAGTAACCGTTAGGTTTTGAATCATCTCTCTATATTAGAGGTATTTTCAAAATAGTAAGCAGAATTCTTGCTTCTATAACCGACTCTCAGCTTTTCAAGTTAAATCTCGAAATAATTTGAGAGAGCTTCTTAACCATGGCCAATCTCTCTGGCTATACCTTCGTCCAAAATCTTTCAGTTTTCAAAATGAAATGCTTTGCATTACAAGCATCATTCCGTATTGCATCTTTATTATTCAACACATACGGGCTTCATCTAAATTGTTTAATCTGTCAAATGATTCTTGTTGTAATACATAAAACTCACCGTAGTTTCGCGAGACAGTGAAATAATCCGAGATGTGCGGTGGAATTGAGGGGAGCAGGCGGTGTTGTGTGTGAAATGTAATTTCACATTCGGAAGTGAAACACTGACAGTGTGTACTTTCTGCAGCTTAGCTGCACAGCCACGAAAGTCTTTCCCCACTCCACCGTTAACATCCCTCCTCCTCACCAAACAAGGCACCATCTTACTAAAGAAATTGTCAGGTTTAATCTAAATGGTCTTGGTCCAGTACCTCTTTAGATAGTACATTGTAGAAAAACCTAATTTTTCTGCAAGGTCGACAGAGGGATGGATTAACCTGTAGAGTGAGATGGGCTTATGGCTATGTTTAGTAGTCCATTATAGTTACTGGTGTAATTAGCATTCGTAGTGTCAGCTGAATAAAGATTAATCAATAGCTTGTGGAATAGGACAGTGTTAGGCCGTGATTTTTTTTTTGTAGTTGTGGCATTGGATAAAATCGCAAATAGAACTGTTTTATACAGTGTTTTGTCATCAAATTCAACATTGGATTTATGGGGAGGTTTTTAATTAGTGTTACGGCTGGCATTAGGATCAACTTCGATTTTCAGTAATAATGAGAACCTTGGTTTAATTTACTGGTGGGTTTCTGTTCAGAATGGATTTACATTTTATCAAGAGCATACAGCTATTCTTAAGGTGAGGTTTAGTGTTGAGAATGTAACTGGAATTATTCATTTTGTGACTTAGTCTTTGTCTCATTTGAGATATAACATTTGATTCTGAGGAAGATCATCGATAGTTTTCGTGTTGCATGAATTATAACACGACAATTTGTGAAAGAGGGAGATGCTACTGCAGCCATGGTGACTTAAGGAAAGCTATGTATCATGAATGTTGATACTTTAATGAGAAGACACATTGAGAAGAATGGTGCGTGAAATGTTGACAACAAACCTATTTAAAATGAGACTCATGGAAGAACTTTGAAAAAAGAAGTTGAGTGAAAAATGGGCATAAACTTGTTTTATCCAGACGCTGAGTTTTTGCCAGAAGATTTTGAATATTAGAATTGCCAGTAGAAGAAAGGTTATAACGTTAAGACCGAAAATTACAAGCCAGATAGTTTAACAAACTCTAAAACCAAGACATATTAGAACTGATACTAGTCACATGTAGATTCTGGATCGGTGGTGCTGGAAGAGCACAGCAATTCAGGCAGCATCCGAGGACAGGCAAAATGGACATTTCGGGCAAAAGCCCTTCATCGAAGGGCTTTTGCCCGAAACGTCAATTTTGCCTGTCCTCGGATGCTGCCTGAATTGCTGTGCTCTTCTAGCACCACTGATCCAGAATCTGGTTTCCAGCATCTGCAGTCATTGTTTTTACCTACAGTCACATGTAGAGTCCACCAAGGATCGGTGCTGGGTCCGCTACAGTTAGTCATTTATATAAATAATTGGATGTGAGTGTAAGAGGTAGTAAGCTTGCAGAAGACATGAAAATTGGAGTTATAGTGGACAGCGACGAGTGTTATCTCAGATTTCAATGGGACCTTGCTCAGCTGGGCCAATGGGCTGAAAAGTGGCAGATGGAATTTAATTCAGATAAATGCGAAGTTCTGCATTTTTTTGAGATTCGAGTGTGGGAACATGTCCTTCAAACCAACCAGTCCACACCTACCCTCCGAAGACGGACCCACTCAGCCCATCTTCCCTTTAACTAATGCCCCGAAAACTATGGACAATTTAGCATGGCCAATTCATCTGACTTGCACATCTTTGGACTGTGAAGAATCTGGAGTACCCGGAAGAAACCCACGCAGACACAGGGAGAATGTTCAGACTCCAGACAGTCACCCGAGGGACCGTGGTGTGTGAGGCAGCAGTGCTATACACTGAGCCACCGTGCCACCCATTTTGGGAAAGCAAATCTTAGTAGGACCTACACACTTAATGGTAAGCTAGTAGGGAGTGTTACTGAACAAAGAACACTTGGAGTTTAGGTTTATAGCTCATTGAATGTGGATTCGAAACTGGACCGGATAATGATGACGGCATTTGGTACGCTTTCCTGTATTGATCAGAGTATTGACTACAGGAGTTGGAAGGTCATGTTGCAGCTGCACAGGACATTGGTTCGGCCACTGTTGGAATAGTGCGTGCAATTCCTGTCTCCTTCCTATCGGAAGGATGTTAAAAAAATTCAAAGGGTTCAGAAAAGATTTATAAGGATGTTGCCAGGGTTGGAGGATCTGAGCTATAGGGAGATGCTGAACAGGCTGGGGCTGTTTTTTTAGATGAGATGACTTACAGTGTTGAAACAAACCCTTCGGCCCAACAAGTCCACACCGACCCTCTGAAGAGCAACCCACCCAGACCCAATCCACTAAATGTAACCATTCACCTAACAGTACGGTCAATTTTGCGTGGCCAATTCAACTAACCTGCGCATTTTTGGACTGTGGGAGGAAACACACGCCTTTACGGGGAGAATGTGCAAACTCCACGCAGACAGTTGTTGTGAGGCAGCAGCGCTAACCACAAAGTATTCATGCCTCTTTCGAGTGTCGAAGGGTGACCTTAAAGAGGTTTACCGATCATGAAAGGCATGGATAGTTTAAAAAGACAAAGTCTTTTTGCTGGAGTGCAAAGGTCCAGAACTAGAGGGAAAGTCTGAGGGTGAGAGGGGAAAGATGTAAAAGATACTTAAGGTTAAACATTTTCACGCAGAGTGGGGTACGTATCTTGAATGAGCTGCCAGAGGAAATGGTTGAGGTTAGTACAATTGCAACATTTCCAAGGCACTGGATAGGAATATGAATAGGAAGGGTTTGGAGGAATATGGGCCGGGTACTGGCAGGTGGAACTAAATTGAGTTTGGATATCTGGTCAGCATGGAGGGTTTGGAGCGAAGGTTCTGTGTCCGTGCTGTACATCTCTATGACTCTATGTAAAAATGCAGCTTTGTTACAAAGACACAGTGTGGGTTTTCGAAATGGAATTCATGTACAACAACGTTACTGGAGCTTTTATTTGAAAGTGGTAACAGAAAGACGGGATGAGCATTTAAATGTCATCTAACATACTTGATAGATGGGCAAATTTCATTACCATGTATTTAATTGAGAATCTATCATGCAGTTGATGGGATTGGAATAAAAGCACGAGGGTATTTTCTCCGCTGATGTCTGTTGTCCTAATTCTTAATTAGGCAAAACACTGATTTGAATGGATATTAATTTGCACTTTTAAGCTGCTTTCTGAATCTGGACGGACTCATATCATGAGTAAGTGTGTTCGTGCAGTAACTTAGATTGTGCAGCATGAACGTAAGTGTTTGTACTCTGAAAACAGAGTGGCTACAATGCCTAATATTTACTACTGTTGTGTATTAATACAAGAAACCTATGAAATATACTAACCACAGAAGAATATGTTGAAGATCAAAGTCACAGATCTCCTCTAGTACTCCATTTCTATGGAATTACAGTAAACTTTGATATTCCCATCTCACCGTGTCTTACAGATGTGACTACTGACTAATAAATGCCGATAAATCAGGGTTCAGCAACAAAAAAATGAAACAAATGGGTGCAATGGAGTTAAAACCATACCAAAACTATCAAATAACACTAGCAAGGATCAGTACAATAGTTCATCTTTCCAAAATCAACATTTTCTTTTGCATATAAAAGTTCCTCTGTTAAGTAGTGAGGCTATTTTAAGCAGCGGTGAGAGGTGAGCAGCAGTTGTTGTGAGCAATAACGTTGCCGTTGATGCGCTTTAACATTTTGACTTAAACATTGACAGCATGTGACCAGAAATCTCTCAACATTTAAATTAACAGTGGACGAGACAAAATATTCTTGCTGCGCAACCCAGATCCTGAATAACAGTAGAAACAGGTGCAATGAAAAAGAAAGACGATGGGAAATCATAATAATGGATATGCCATAGTACAACCATTGAGCAAAGGATTTCACAGCGAATAGATACACTGAGCAATCGCGCACAAGATGTGTAGATAGACAAAGAGGGAAAAATAGAAACAGAGATGAATAGCAGCAGAGATAGGGACTGGAGAGCCAGACAGGAGATTGACGAGGTGAGACAGATTGTGGGAGACAGAGCATGAATAGAGACTCGGCAAGACAAATTGGGGGGGTCACTCTGGGTCACGGACTCGACGAGACACAGTGTTTGGAGAGACTGCGAGAGTCAGGGTGGAGGGAAGGCGTGGACGATAGACTGTGAAGAAATTAAAGGAGGCGGGCAGATTTAAATTGCAACACCCAATCAGTGTTCAAAAGCTCACTGCAGATCAAAGGAAATATTACTATAACCCTCCACTCAGGGAGCAACCTGATAACGTGATCTGATGTAGCTGAAGCCAGCTGCTCCTTACTCAATCGGGCATTTGGTGAAATGCACAGCTTTTCATTATCGCCATTGTGGCTTGAGCTAAACATTGATCGAAAGTCCTTCCAACTGTCATGGCCCTTGATTTATGGACTGTCACCAAGCTTTCACATTCCACAGAATGAACACCCCATGCCTTTGTGAACTTGATGCTGCCCTTCACTTTATCACCTGAACTAACCAATATGATTAGACAACTAATAATCTCTGGTCTATCTTTTGATATCGCTTGGAAGTTCATTTACATCACACCTTACTACAGGAACAAAGGGAAGGACAAATACTGAGGAAGTACCCACGTGAGCAATTCTTGAACCTTTTGTGATGCCACACATAGCTCGTCAATGAAAATCAAACATTTTGTAAAGGAGGCTGTGAAATGCTCAATCGTTCTCTTTCTCGCTAATATTTTAAGTGTTAACCTTTTACCCTGGACTTAAAATGCTCCGATAACTGATCCCAATTCATATCAAATCAATTCTTGTAAGACAATGGACCTGCATTAAATCTAAAAAGGTATTTTCCCTTAGATTTGATACCTATTTTCACCAGTGCTTTTCTTTCAGATTCAGTTAAATAAGTGGAGATTATCATTCTGAACAGCGGGCATCGTTTCCTCCCAAAACGTATCACACATTACCTGGTGAGAATGGTTGTGGTGTGAGTCATTTATGTCATATTCAACTGAAACCTTCCAAGCTATTGTTGTGTTTAGTCCTGAACTACATGCCAGTGCTATATCTTGTTCACTACCTTGGCTTTGAAGTCAAAGAGTGTTTTGTTCTGCTTCGTTGTCGCTTTTACCTTTGATTGATTTTGAATCATAGAGTTACAGAATAATACAGCATGGCAATAGTCGCTTTGGCGCAAACTGCTCCAGACTGACCATGGTGCCCACTTAGCTATTTATAATGTGGTCCCTATTTAAATTGCAATACCCAATCAGTGTTTAAAATCTCGAAACCCTTGTCAACCATGTACCTGTTCAAATGTTGTATTTTTAAAATGATATTGTTGTACCTGTATCAATCAATTATTTTCAGGCATCCAATTCCACTTATGTGCCACTCCCTACTTGATAAATTTGCCCCACAAGTCCTTCTTAAAATTTTCCCCACTCATTTTAATCCTGTGCTCTCTCGTTTTAAACTCCCCATCCTGGGTAAAACGTCGATATGAATTCAAACTCTCCTTACCTTTCATTACTTAATACAATGAGGTAACCCTTCATTCTCATTTGGTTCCAGCAATAAAGTGCTAACCTGGCGAACATCTCCCTCTAACTCAGGCCTACTAATCATGGCAGTATCCTTGTAAATGTTTATCACACTCTTTCCGCTTTAAATGTGTATTTCTTAAATCAAGGTAACCAATTCAGAACACAATAATGCAATTGCGGCCTCACCATCGACTTATGCAATTACCAACGACTTATGCAGTTGTAACATAACTTCCAAACTCCTGTATTCACTGCCTGGAACGTTAAAAACCAGCATGCTAAATAGCTCCTTCACTATTTTATCTACCTGTGACGCCACCTTCAAAGAACTATGCACTTGTGCTCCTAGGACCGTCTGATCGCAGAAACCCTGGAAGAATTGACAATTCCATCCATAAGAGTGATAGAATCATAGAGTCATAGAGATGTAGAGCATAGAAACAGACCCTTTGGTCCAACCCGTCCATGCCGACCAGATATCCCAACCCAATCAAGTCCCACCTGCCAGTACCCAGCCCATATCTCTCCAAACCCTTCCGATTCATATACCCATCCAAATGCCTCTCAAATCTTGCAATTGTACCAGCCTCCACCACTTCATCTGGCAGCTCATTCTCTCCACATACCACCCTCTGCGTGAAATAGTTGCCCCTTAGGTCTCTTTTATATCTTTCCGCTCTCACCCATACCTATACCCTCTATTTCTGGACTACCTGACCCGAGGGAAAAGACTTTGCCTATTTATCCTTTTCATGTCCCTCATAATTTTGTAAACCTCTACAAGGTCACCCCTCAGCCTCCGAATCTCCAGGGAAAACAGCCCCAGCCTGTTCAGCCTCTTCCTATAGCTCAGATCCTCCAACCCTGGCAACAACCTTATAAATCTTTTCTGATCCCTTGCACAACAAGGGATCACAACATCTTTCCGATAGGAAGGAGACCAGAATTGCATGCAATATTCCAACAGTGGCCTAACCAATATCCTGTACAGCCGCAACATGACCTCCCAACTCCTGTACTAAATACTCTGACCAATAAAGGAAAGCATACCAAACACCTAATTCACTATCCTATCTACCTGCGACTCCACTTTCAAGGAGCTATGAACCTGCACTTCAAGGTCTCCTTGTTCAGCAACACTCCCTAGGACCTTACCATTAAGTGTAGAAGTACTGCTAAGATTTTCTTTGCCAACATGCAGCACCTCCCATTTTTCTGAATTAAACTCCATCTGCCACTTCTCAGCCCATTGTTCCATCTGGTCCAGATTCTGTTGTAATCTGAGGTAACCCTCTTCGCTGTCCACTCCACCTCCAATTTTACTAACTGTAACTTATATGATCGCATTCAAATCATTTATGTAAATGACAAAAAGTAGAGTCTCACATTGGTTTGATTCTCCAGTTACTTGTATTTTTGAATTGCATTAACTAAACATCAGCCCACTGGTCCACCTGCTCGAGTGTCAGGAAGTGTGGTCTGTAAAATACACAACACGTCAGGAAGCATCCGGGGAGCAGGATAGTTGACGTTTTAGATATAAGCCCAGGATTTGCCGGCGAAACATCGACTCTCTTGCTCCTCTGATGTTGCTTGACCTGTTGTGCTTTCTTCAACCCCACGCTTTTCAAAGCTGACACACCATCATCTGCACTCCGAGCTTCTGCATCTCATCAAGAAGCCTCTGAATTTTTTGATAAGCCTCCAATGATGCCACCTAATTTTGAATTCTTTGCAAATATACTTTTCATGCCCTGTACATTCTCACCCAGATCACTTCTTTAAATAACAAAAGGCAAATTTCCCAGCACTGACAACTGTGGCAAACTAGTCACAGGACCTCAGCCCAAGAAGCAACTGCAACCAAAACCCTCTGGTTCCTACCATCCAGCCAATTTTGAATCCGATAAGGTAGCTCTCACTGGATCCCAAGTCACCTAACCTGCATGACTCGTCTGCCATTTGGGACCTTGTTAGAGGCCTGAGTGTAGTCCGTATTGCAAAATCCCACCACCCAAACTCCACCGATACTCCTCGTTACTTCTCTGAAAAAGAATCTCCAGTACGTCTGTTAGACATGAATTCCCGCGCATAAATCCATAATCAAACCAATTAAGATGATGCTTCATCCGGCCCTTAACACTTTCTCCAACAATACGCCTACCCCGATGTCAGACTCACTAGACAATAGTAGGTATGTTTGTATTTGCTACATTGACTAAACATTGAAATAGCATGAGAAAACCTCCAGAAATCCAGAACTTTACCAGGAGCTAACGACGAAGCAGAAATGTCTGCAAAGGTCTCTGCAGTCTTTCCCTAGTCTCCCACATCTTCTGACTTGACCGGTGAAGGGGATTTAACCAGCTCAATAAACAGTAAGGTTGAAAACATCTCCTGTCGTGGTAAACTGTCCAAAATAGCACAATTCTTTCCCCTGTTTCCTTCGTGTACACGATTCTCTCCTGAGTAAACAACGATAAGAAATGCTCGTTAAAAATCTCGGCAATCTCCTGTGGTTCTACGCATAGACAGCGATGTTGACATTTAAATGCACCTAATCTCTCCCTTTTCACCTTTTTCGCTTAATATAGCAACGGAAACTCGAAGAATTTTCTATAACCTTATCTAATACATCCATTACACGTAAACGATTTGCAGCCATTTGTAGTCAGAAGCTGAAGGCAAATTATTGCATCTACTAAATGTCCGAAGATGCAGAGCAGAGAGCTGGGGTTTGGGGGTTGGTGGAGGTGGGCAGTTGGTTGTGCCTATAATTGTGAACACTTCCTTAACTGTCACTGGCTTTCTTGTGCGCAGAACAGTCTCTTCGGGACATGCGTGAGAGGCTTAAAATTATCAAGATAGCAAATTCGGTACACAGGAAGACACTGTTCGTATTTGTAGAGGGATCACAGATGGGTAGAAAGATTAACATTGAAAGGCAGTTATGTGAAGAGGAAAGTCGTTTAAGTATTCTTTTCACTCAGAGGGTAGTGGGAGTGCGGAACACACGGTGTAAGTATAATCATTGTCACCGTGAGAAGGAGTTAAATATGTTTTGGTTGTTATTCAGAGCGATGGCTCGAAACCAAGAAAATGGCATGTGGATCTTCAAAGAACGAACAAAAAGCAAATAAAATTACAGCGCAGTTCCAGGTTCTTCAGCCCTCGAAGCTGCGGCGATCAAGATCCTCTATCTGAACCTGCCGTCTATTTTAGAAGCATCCATATCCCTCTGCTCCCTACCCATTCATGCAACTGTCTTGATACATCTTATTTGACGTTATCGTGCCCGTCTCTACCACCTCCCCCGGCAAGGCGTTCCTGAAATCCACCAGCCTCTGCGCAAAGATCTTTCGAAGCTTATCTTTCTTAAACTTTTACACTCATTCTATGAAATCGTGAGCCCGAGCATTTGAGTCCCAAACTCTGGGAAAACGCTCCATTCTGTCTTAAAGTCTCGTGATTTTGTCGACATCAATCTGGAACCCTCTCAGCCTCCGTCTAATGAAAGCAATCCTTATCTACTCAATGTATCTTCATAGCTCGGACCCTCCATACTCGGCCAGAACCTGGTGAAACTTTTCTGCACCCTCTCCTAAGTGTCCACATCATTGTCACATAGAATTGTACGCAGTTACTCTCTCCTGTCCTGACAAATGACATTATCTCCATAACCTCTTGCAGCCATTACAATGTTCAGTAAATGTCCAATATTCTCCAGCAGCGAAAAATCCACCCATCTCTTTAACTTCCTCGAGTCCCTACAATTTTTCCCGTTGTGTAACATACTCCAAATCGCGATCGGTTGTGTAAATTCTTCTATTTCCTGCTCCACTTGGTGAAACATCCTTCTGCACCGACACAGCTCACTATCTCTGTAAACTCCGCCCCCTAAATCCCTCCCTATCTGTGGAAACACGTCCTGTCCTCCCGATCTCTGTGAGCACCACCAGATGTCAAAACTCTCCATTTATCTCTCACCTTCATTCGACCCTTCAAATCTATAAATCTCTCAAACCTCTGCCAATTACAACAACTCCATCTCCGCAAAATCCTTCAAATGAAATCACGTCCTTTACTCGCAAGTCTTCTGTCAATCTCCTATAGAATTAATGCAATTTTATTTTGTTTTCTGCAAGCTCTGGACCTCATACTTCCCAAACTAAAGTGTCTTTTGCACTCTCTAACCTCTTCCATAAACTCGATCCAACTGTACTTCTCTTGCCTTCTCCCACAGCAGGAAGGGGTTTTCCAGACAGGGGAGCTGCTGAGGTTTGGAGCATGTTCGAAATGTAGGGATATTTACAGAAACTGAACTGTTTACAGAAGGAGGATGGGTGAAGCAACATGAGTGATATCACATGGACTGGCAATTGTCGCCAGGGAGAAGATAATCTGCATGTTCCCTGTCTGGCTGTCGATTTAAAGAAATATATGCTTTTAAGCTGCAAATGCGTAGGCCGATAATCGAGCCTGGGACATGTCTGTTCTGATTGAGGGAATTAGGACTGGAACAGGTACCCGCAGCCTATCCTGAACAGTTTGGAAGAGTCTGAATTTCATAATCGGATTTGGGAGCTCAGTTTTAGAATGGATACGAGAATCTATAAATAACTAATATCCAGGGTCTTGTTCAGTTTAGAGTGTATTGACCTATTCTATGTTTGTGTCACAATGTGATTGTGAAATGAAACTGTTAGAACAGAAATGACACCCACAGACAATAACTGCAAAGTATGAATTCTTCACTCGGGGCAAAGACAACACAGCCGCCGATTAGAATCAGTTCTTACTTCCTAAAATGTTAGAATTGAGAAGTATTTGTGACTGAACGGATTTCATTTCTACTGCTGGGAATTGTATCTGCATCATTGACAATGATCTGTGATGTAGGGCAGTTCAGTTCACCTGTCACAGTGTGGCTTCCATCTAGCAGCATTTTGTGTCTGATAAAACTCTTACACCTCTACCTGGTGAAGATTGAAAAATGATGGTCAGAACTCACTCGGCGAGGATTTTATCCCAGCATTGTCTACCGGCCGGGGACATTGTGTCAGCCACGTCAAGGACGTGAATCCCCTTCACAATTACACTCCCTCACATTTTAACTTTAATATTTCACAAAACAACGCCTGGAAACACCTTCCTAGTTTGGAACAGACAATGGTTTGAATCTTATTATACTTTGGTCAAGTTTCATTTTGGTCGGGTTTCATGGATAGAATAGCCGTGAAAAACTACGTTAATTTTTTAAAGATACCAACCTAAGTCTGTCTCATAATCTACCTTCCGTGGCCCTAAGGTCATCCTTTAATCTGACAGTCACCCGATTCTTTTTCATTCAAACATATCTCTAAAATTTGTCCACTGCCTGGATTTCCCAGGATAGGCTGGACTTCCTGTTGCAGCGGCCAGCTTTTAGATGTCATTACACTGTTGTCTTCCCATCCAAAACTGCCCTGGACATGGCAGAGGGGATGAAACTCAAGCCACACTTTGTGGACAAGCCCCTGAGGTTCTGCTGGATGGCCTGGTGCAGGAGAGGGACATTTTGGTAGGGGAGGCGATGACAACAGACGCTGCCAGCTTCGTCCGAGGTTGACCTAAGGGTCAGTGAGGTGCCTGCCTTCTGTGTCAATGCCCTGCAGTATGCACGGTGGTCAGTGACCTTCTCCACTTCAACATATTAACTGCCACCATCGACATTTTTCGAACTCGGATTCACTCTATTTCTATTACTGCACCCACCTCTCGCCAAGACTTATGTTCTCCCACTCCCACTGCATGCAGCCCGTTCTCTCATTATGTCTCTAACCTATTTGCTAACTCTGTCTGATGTCTGTGCTTGGAGAAAGTGAGGACTGCATATGCTGGTGATCAGAGTCGAGAACTCAAGTGCCGAAAAAGCGCAGCTGGTCAGTCACCTTCTGAGGAGCAGGAGAGTTGACTTTTCAACGACAGGTTCATCATGAGGAATGTGGTGGAAGTCCAAGCGGCTGAAAGATAAATGGAAGGGAGATGGGGCTCGGGTGAAAATAGGTGGAAGGGGAAATTCCGATGGATGTGGGGGTCATGGTGATAGGTTGGAAAGGTCTTTAACGGATGTGGGAATGAAGATGGATAGGTTGGACAATTCATGAGGGTGATGCTAATTTGGACGTTTTGATCCGGGATTTAAAGTTGGGGAAATTCGTTTCCCTGCTTACTGATCTATGTCTCACTTAGCCCTTAAACATTGCCATTTCTCCTCTCCTCTATCAGCACTCTCCAGGCACTTTCACATTCTGGAACAGAAATATAAACACGCTCCTCATATCTGCGAGAATCTTTCCCCCTTTTACTTGTGGCTCCTCGTAGTTTGATACTTGTACCCTCATTAAAAGGGTAAATATTTATCAAGTGGCTCCATAACCATTGATATCCAATTTAAAGCAAACGAAGTTTGTCCAGTTTCTTCTCAGGGCGTACATTCTGCAAACCAGACAACATCCTTGTAAACACTTTTCAAATTGTCTCCAACACCTCGGAGATTGTTTTACTGATCTGGTAACCAGTCCTGTCCATAATATTTCAAATGTAGCCGAAATAAAGTTCTATGCAGCTGCAAAACGGCATGCCAAGTTTTACACTTTGTGTTCTGATGCGTGTACAAAGTTATGCGATAGGCCTTCTTAATCACCCGAACCACCTGTATTGCCTATTTCAAGCAACAGTGGATCTGCACGCCTAGCTACATTGTCTTCTTCCATTTACTGCATACCTCTCTCCTACAGCTGACGTTTTAAATGCGTTATCTCGAATTTGCTCAGATTATCTGACATCTTTCTTTTTTCCACCCCGGTCTCCAGCCGACCTAGATCCTGCTGCATTCTTTGGCAATCATCTTTATGATCCGCAGCACACCGAAACTATTCACAGATATCCAGTCACAAACACCTCTTCAAAACGCCTCTCTCTACTTTGATCAAACAGTTCTTTTTTCCCTGAGTTGAAAAAGTGTTGCTGGAAAAGCGCAGCAGGTCAGGCGGCATCCAAGGAACAGGAGAATCGACGTTTCGGGCATAGGCCCTTCTTCAGGAATGGATTCCTGAAGAAGGGCTTATGCCCGAAACGTCGATTCTCCTTTTCCTTGGATGCTGCCTGACCTGCTGCGCTTTTCCAGCAACACATTTTCAGCTCTGATCTCCAGCATCTGCAGCCCTCACTTTCTCTCAAAGTTCTTTTTTCCATCTGACTGAATAAATGCTGCTCCCATTTGTCATCAGCTTCTGTATGAGCCTGCCAAAGGGAACCACATCAAGGGCCTTGCTAAGTCCTTACCACCAACATCCAGCCCCATAGCCTCATCAATCACCTTTGTCTCTTTCTTAAAACATTAAATCAAGTTTGTAAGTTCTTTTCGCTAATGTGTCCACATGTTTTGCAAAGTGTGATTCAGTCCTATTGGAAAGACTCTTGGACCACCCACGTAAGGCTCAGGAGCTGAAATTTCTTGGGTTAACTCTGTTGCCCTTCTTCAACAAACAAGCAACATTAGCTGTTCTTTAGTTCTCTGGAACATCTCCTGCGACTGAAGAGACAGCAAAGCGTTTGCACAGGGCCCCAGCAATTTACACCTGCTTTTTCATCTGAATTCTGGGATTTACCCATCATATCCCAGAGACGTGTTTACCTTAATGCTTTTCAAATCATCTCGCACGTTCTTATTTTTTTTTAACATCGAAATGTTCTGGAATATCAATATGTCCTACTCTTGACTCAGTACCAAAGCATTCTTCCCCTTTGTGACTATCGATGCAAAGTGTTCCTTAAGGACTTAACCCACTTCCTCCAGCTCGACGCATTAATTCCATCCTCTGTCATTCAATGGACCTACTCGTTCCCTGATTACCCTTTTAAAACTGATAAACTGGTTTGGGATTTTCCTTAATTTTGTTTAGTGAAGACATGTTATTGTGCTTTTTACCTCTCCGAACTACTTGTTTACATTCTTACAGTTTTTGTTTTAAGATTTTTTGTGGCCTCCTATCGACTGTCTTCATTTTCCAAACACTTAGATGTGCTTGCTTTTTCTTTTAGACTGAGCTCACAATTTCTCTTGTCATCAAATGTTCCCAAATTTGCCATTCTTACCAACTTGTCTCGAATGCTAGATTTCATGTTCCTGAATGCAACAACCTCGAGAAGTGTCTGAAGGGCTTCTCAGACAATTCTCCCAGATTCTCCAAGAAGTATACTCATCTACTTTCAAGGCATTTAAATTGTCATTGCAAAAATCCTATGGATGAAAACAAATCGTGTATGATAGATATTTGTCAGACTGAATCCATTGGTCGGTGCAACAAAGAGGACCGATGAGCCAGTACTAAGCTGTAGTATTCTATATTCTATGCTGTATTCATAACTATAGCCCACGTGGGGAGGTCCCTATAACTTCCAATTCAATTAAAAACAAATATACAAACCTTTTACATCTACATGTGGTTTCTATTGCTTGCTTCTTATGTTCCTTATTAAGTTTATTTTTGTTCTCTGTGTTGGAAAGAAATCTGCTGAAAATTACTTGTTGTTTCTCGCCAGCATCATCATAATCACAGTTTGCTTTCCTTTTTCATTTTCGATTTCACCGCTCCACATTCCACACACCCCTCAGCCTTCTGTTGCATTGAGCACCCACTGCCTGATGTAAGCTTTGCTGTTCTCTCTCTGTCTATTACTAGACATCTAATGAGCTCTGCATTTGGCAGCCAGACCATCTTTCCTTTGTGAGAACACATGTTCTGGGAGCCACATTAATTTCCTCTCAGAATGCCTGCCACTGCACTGCTTCTGATTTATCTGTTCGTCTTATTTCCTGTTCACTTGAACGTAATCACTTTTCGTCTTAATAAAATTAGACAGAACCATACAAAAACTCCAACTCTTAGTCCAGCTTTGTCCTTCACCATACCTACTTTTGAATCAAATTAATTAGATCTCTATTCCCTTAATATTGTATTTTACCTTCAAGATGGCAGTGCTAATAAGCGTGGAAGGTACCGCATTAGGTGTGTAATGAGACTCACACATTCTGCTGAGTGAAGGTGTTGGAGGGAGGGCGTGATTGTGGATGCGAATCATTCAAGTGAACTGCTTCGCCTTCAATTTTTCAAACTGTTTCCATACTGCTGGAGCTAAATTCATCCAGAGTGGTGGAGATTATACCACCGTATTCCTGACTTAAATCTCGGAGGTAACGGAGACTTCGAAAAGACAAGCGAAATGTTACTAGCTGCACGATTCATACCTTCTGATACGATGTTCTATTCATAACAGTTGTATAATCTTGGATAAACATGAGAATGTTCGTATCATTGGATTCAGCAATGCTAATGGATGCTGAATGGCGAATATGAGCTCGTTTATGATGGTCATTTCCAGATATTCGTGTGCACAAATGTTACTTGTCACCTGACAGGCTATGCCTGACTGCTGTCCAAGTTTTGTTGCTGCTTGGCTGGTTTTGTAATCTGGGGAGTTGAGAATTATAAACTCATGAGCAAATATCACTTCATCTGAGCGAATGAAGGAGCGACCTTGCAGATAGCTGGTTTTGCAAAGTACCTGATGCCTTTGTTCTTCCAGATTTTGTTGGGTTTAGAAGGTGTTGGTACAATGAATCTTATAGATGGTGTACAGTCCTACCACTGAGCATCAGTGGTGAAGCGAATGGATGTTCGTTAAAGTCATAACAGTTAAGTATGCTGGTATTGCCCAGGGTTATTATTGGAACGTAATCCATCACAGTCACGGGGGAGGCAGCAGTTGAGTTACTCACTGCCGAACTCCTGGTTCTTGAAGTTTAGATTAGAGTGGTGCTGGAAAAGCACAGCAGGTCAGGCAGCATCCGAGGAGCAGGAAAATTCACGTTTCGGGCAAAAGCCCTTCATCTGGATTCCTGATGAAGGGCTTTTGCCCGAACCGTGGATTTTCCTGCTCCTGGGATGCTGCCTGACGTGCTATGCTTTTCCAGCGCCACTCTTATCTCAACTCTGGCATGCAGCATCTGTAGTCCTCTCTTTTACCTCCTGGGTCTTGAAGACAATATTATTTATATGGTGATGCTAGGGCAAGTTCTGACCATAATAGAACCCAGGATGCTGATTGACACCACGTTCAGATATGAGTGATGGCAATATCATTGAAAATCAAAGTATAATGAGTTGACTCTTTATTGTCCTGTTTGTGTAATACTTCTCGTGGCTTGAACGTTCGTTCTTTGTTTTTGAGACAAAACCTAGATATTTCCAAGACATGTTTCATTTAACATGTTCTATTCCAGGAATGGTATAATCGGTGAACATTACCTGGTCTGACCTGATGATTGGACGGGGTCATTGTAGCAGTTGAAAATTGTTGAGCCAAGAACACTCTCTATCCTGCGGAAGGGCTTCAGAACTGTTCCACCTTGAGGTTCAGAGTAATTAGTCTCAGTGCCCCTTTGGAATTTTGCTGTTTTTTAACGAAGCTTGCAATGGTGTCAGGAGCTGAATGAGCTTGATGGGACACTAACTGAACATCAGTGATCAGGTTATTGCTGATCGATCACAATATTGCTAATATCTTCCTTCACATTTAAATGATACACCATCCACCGATGGATCAATGACTCGCTGCAATGCAAGTGCCCTGCTTTTTTGTCGACAGGACATAATAGGGCAATTTATCACATTGTTGGTAATTGTCAGTGCTGTTGCTGGAATGGAACATCTTGGCTAGTACGTGACAATCTCAGGACTTAAATCACAGTTTCCAGTGTTTCCAGCCATTTCTTAACGCTGTGTGGTATGAAGCAAATTGACTGAAGATTGGACTGTGAGATGCTGGGGCCCACTCAAGGAGACTAAAATGGATCAGCTGCTCAGCCCTTCTGGCTGAAGATTGTTGCAAATAGAGAAACCTTTTTCGTGATGTGCTGCTGTCCCCCATAATTGCAGATTTCCTTTTTTGGAGAGCAGTTTCGTCCGCCAATGTTTTTTTCATTGTATCCTATAATTTACAAATAAAGTGGCAGAAATAGATCTGAACCTTTGATGGTGGGATCACGGAGCTTTGTCCACCAATTGCTGCCTATGGTAATCAGCATGGAAGACATTCTGTTTGGTAGGTGAAGACAACAGCTTCGCCAGGTTGTCCCTTCATGTCTAGGTCTGCCTGCTGCTACTACTCACATGTCCTTCTGCTCATTGAACAAGGGCGAATCCCTGGATTGATGCTACCGATGGAGTAGGAAGTACGTCGGGTCATGTGATTGCTGTCTGAATGAGTTATACAGACTATGATTCTGTTGCTGCCCATGCTCCCTGTCCCTCAATAACACCTCGTGAATGATGCACGATCTATTTGAAGTCTGTCGCACTCAGCACACAGTCCTAAAAACATAGGACTGCGTGTTGGTCTACACCCAGTACAACATTTGTAAAATCTCATCTGACAGCAAACATGTCCTGCAAGTTTATCTCTTCTGATACGCCACTTGAGCTTTAACTCTGCACATTGAACCCGATCCTGAATTATTGTGATATGAATGTGATGGATATCTGCAGCATTTGGTAATTACGTTGTCTCCTTCATAAATCACATCCAGTGAACGTCAGTTACACAACATCAGAATTGAAGCAGGATTGTGGAAGTCTATTGTTGTCAGCATGTTCCCAACCCAAACTCGTTGTGTGCGACTGAGCTGGAAATGTCTGAGTCGTATTATTTGTAGAATTGTTCTGATAATTAACAGCAAAGCCTCTTCACACAAGATCCGACATCCATGGATAGTCCCTAAATTTGAATTGTTCAATAAGCCATTGATCACCCATTTATTCGGTTCACTTTTATGACTAAATATGATGAACACGATGCACAAATGAGAGTAAGGGGTTTTGAAATGAGTCAGGTCACCACACCCAAGGACTAATTATTGTTAAGTGTTCTCTGTATTGAAAAATAAATCTGCTGAAAAATGCTTTATGTTGCTTGCCATCATCATTTCACTCACGCTGTTTGTTTTCTAATTTGTTTTTGGATTTCACCCCTCCACATTTCTCTCACCGCTCAGCTTTCTGTTGCATTGATTTCCCACGGTCTGATATAAGCTTTTCTGTTCTCGCTCTGTGTTTATGGACATCCAGTGAGCTCTGGCTTCAGCCGCAAGACCATTTTTGCTTTGTGAGAACAGATTTTCTGGGAACAAATTTAATCTCTTCTCAGAATGCCTGCCACTGCTCTGATTCTGATTGATCTTCTCGTTCCTGTTTCCTTTTCCCTTGAATAAAATCTCAGTTCAGCAGGAAAAAATTAGGCAAGTCCATACTAAGACTTCATTTCTTGTTCTCCATTTGTCCCTTACAATCTTTAAGTACGAATCAAATTAAATTGATCACTATTCCCTAAGTACTGTCCTTTACGTTCCAGATGGCAGTGGTAATTAGAGTAAGGAATGCCATGGCATTCAGACCTGTTGCTGAGTGACGGTAGTTGAGGGAGGGAGAGATTGTGGATGGGTACCATTCAAGTCAGCTGCATAGTCATTCATCGTTCAAACTGTTTGAGTACTGTTGGAGCTGAACTCATTCAGGCAAGTGGAGATTTTTCCATCATATTCCTGACTTAAACCTCAGAGATCATGTGCAGAGTTTAGCACGACAGGAGAAAAGTTATCAGGTGCAAGATTCATAACTTCTAATCTGATGTTATTACCATCGCAGTTGTTTCATCTTGGATAAACCTGCGAATGCTGGTGTCAATTGACTCAAAATTGCAAAATCTTTGGATGATGAATGGCGAAGATGAGATGCTTTATGGTAGTCAATGTCTAATATTTGGGTGGCACAAATTTTACTTGCCACTTGTTAGCCCAAGCCTGACTGTTGTCCAAGTCTTGCTGCATTTGACTGATTTTGTGATCTGAGGAATTGAAAAACATAAGCTCATGAGCAAACGTATGTTTATCTGAATGACTGAAGGAACGACCTTGCAGATTGCTGTTTTTGCAAACTGCCTGCTGCGATTTGTCTCCTGTATGGCAGTGAGTTTAGAAGGTGCTGGTGCAGCGAATCTTGTGGATTGTGTGCATTGCTACCACTGAGGGAATTTCTGTTCGTGAAAATAAGAGCAATGAAATCTGCTGTTTGTGTCCTGGATTAATCCTGGGATGTAATCTATCAAAGGCTTTGGAGAGTCAGCAGCTGAATAACTTACTGCCGAACTCCTGGCTATTGATCTACTCTTGAAGAAGTGTAATAAATATAGCGATGCCAGGGTAATTTGTGATCATGTTAGGACAACGGATACTGATTAATACTACGTTCAGACATCAGTGATGGTAATGTTTTTGAAAATCAAAAAGCCCTGACAAGCCTTCCTTTCCCTGAAAACGACTCCAGCACCGGCCCCCTTCATATCCTGTAACGATGTCCAGGAACAGCATCGACTCCTTATCCGTGTAAACCCATTCAACGACACACCTATCCCCAACCCTGTAACATTCTCCAGCACCTACACCAACTCCTATCCATGTCACATTCTCCAGCACGTGCACCCAGTCAATACCTCGTAACACTATCATGCACATACACACAAAACCTATTCCTGTGACCTTCTCAAACAACGGCCTCCCCATCCCTGTAACATTTTCCAGCATCTACATCCCTCCTTATCCCGTTAACATATTCAACCACTACACCCACTCCTTATTCTTGCAACATTGTCCAGCAGCTTCATCCGCTCCCCATCGCTATAAAGATTGTCCAGCAACTACACCCAAACTTTATCTTCGTAACATTCTCCAGCACCCACACCGTCCACTATCCCTGCGACATGCTCCAGAAACTATACCCCGCACAATTCCTGTACCATTCTCCAGCACACACACACACTCGTTTTAACTGCAACGATCTCCAGCAGCTGCACACTTTCCCTATTCTTATAATATTCTCAAGCACCTACACCGAATCCCTGTCATGGTCGCACTGTCCAAAACCTACACCTCCGCCCTGTTCCTGTGACATTCTTCAGCATTTCCACCCACTCAATATTCCTGTAACATTCTCGAGCACCTGCACCGGCTCACTATCTTTCCAACCTTCTCATACATCTACACACCTCCTAATCCCTGCAATATTCTCTTGCACCTAAAACCCTCCAAATCCCTGTAACAACTCCAGCCCCTACAACCATGCCAATATTCTTATACTATTGCCCCAGAACCTTCACTGGCGCCCTATACCTGTAACATTCTCCAGCGGTTACACCCACCCCTTACCCTGATATTATTGTCATGAACTAACGACCGTTCCTATCACTGTAACATTCTCCAGAGCATAACCTGCTGACTGTCTCTGTAACATTCTCCTGCATCTACAATCATCCCTATCCCTGTAAACATTCTCGAGCACCTGCTGCACTCTGCATCCCTGTAGTTATGTCCAGCACGGACAAATGCTCCCACATACAGAAACATTCTCCAGCCCTTTCGCACCCCTGTATTCCTGTAACATTCTCCAGCACCGACACCCATTCCCTATCCATGTATTATTCTGCAGCACCTTCACCCTTCCATATCACAGTACGATTCTCCAGCACTTATACCCACTCCCCATCCCTGTACTATTCTGCATTCCCGACACCCTCTCCCTGTCCCTGTAACATTCTCAAGCACAACACCCACTCCAGTCACATTCTCCAGCACCTGCACCCACTCTGTATTCCTGTAACCATGAGGCGTTCTTCCTCATTCCTGAAGAAGGGCTTGTGCCCTAAACTTCGATTTTCCTGCTCCTTGGATGCTGCATGACCTGCTGCGCTTTTCCAGCAACACATTTTTCAGCTCTAATCTCCAGCATCTGCAGTCCTCACTTTCTCATAGATTCCTCAGCACCACGACCAACCCCCTATCCCTGTAACATTCTGCAGTAACTGCACACACTCCCTATCCTTGTAACATTCTCAAGCACAAACACGAACTCTCTATCACTGTAAACATCTCATCTACTGATACAACTAATCCTTGTAAAATTCTCGAACACCTATAAACCGCCATAACCCTATAGCTTCGCCAGCTTCTACTCCCTCTCATTCTTCCAGTTACATTGTCCAGAACCTCCAACTCCTACCTACCTTGTAGCATTCTCCAGCACCTATACCCATCCACGTACCATTCTCCAGAAATTGCACGTTTCTATATCACTGTAGTGTTCCCCAGCACCTACACCCTCACACTATTCCTCTAACATTCTCCAACCCGTTCGGAACTCCCCATCTCTGCCACACTCTCCAATACCTACACCCAAACCCTGTCACTGTAATCTTCTGCAGCCGCTACGCTGACTCACTATGTCTGGAACGTTCTCCAGCACCTGTAACCTAATCCCTATCTTTGTAAACTTCTCTAGCACCAACACACACTCTCTATCCCTGTAGCATTCTCCAGCACCTTCACCCACTCCATATTTCTGTAAGATTCTCAAGTACCCACAATGATCAGCTGTTCCTCTCCTTTGCTCTAGCACCGAAAGCTACTCCCGACCTCTGCAAAATTCTCCAACAACTATACCCACGAGCAATCCTTGTACCATTCTCAAGCATCATCACCCACTCCTTACTCCTGGAACAATCTTACGCCCCTGCATCTGACCCCAATCTTTGCAACCACCTCATCCACCTGCACTCTTCCATATCCCTGTTACATTGTCTAACACCTACATCACTCCATATTCCTACAATGTCTCCAGCACCTAAACAGATGTCCTCGTCGTGTACCATTGCCAGGACCGTCACACACGTCCTATCTCTCCAACCTTTTTCCAGCAACTGCACTCACTCCCTCTTCCTGTAACATTCCGAAGAACCATTTCCCCAGTCCCTATCCCTGTAATGCTGTGCAGCACCTGTGCTAACACCACATCCATGTCACATTCTCCAGCACGGATAGTCAAAGCCTATTCGTGTTATTCTGTCCAGCGTCGACGCACCCCTTCACATTCTACACATAATAATTCTATGGCATCGACACCGCTCCCTATCCTTGAAACATTCTCCAGCACCCACAACCACTCCCTATCCTTGTAACCTTCTCCAACCACGACACCCTCCCTCTTCCAGTCACATTCTCTAGAACCTGCCACTCTCCAATTCCCTGTAACATTCTGCAGCAACTACACCCCTCCCCATTCCTTCAACTTCCCTAGGACTTCCACCACGCCCTATCCATGCAACATCTCCAGGCCCTATAAGCATGCAAAATTCCTCGTATCTTTTTACACACCCTCACCCATTTCTTCTCCCTAAAACATTCTGCAACAGCAACAAACGTCCCTATCCCTCGTGCAGTCTCCAGCAACAACCCCAGCACTATCTCTGTAAAATTATCCAGGACGTACACACACGCCCTATTCCTGCAATACAGGGAGACTGATTCCGCCCTACCCGTGTAACTATGTCAAACACCTCCTCACAAGCCAGATCCCTGTCACGTTTTCCAGAACCTACAAATCTCCCTATCGCTGGACCGACACACACCCCTTGTCCATTTTACAATGTCCAGCATCTATGCAACTTCCTAGCCATGTAACATTCTCCAGCACCTCCACCCCTTGATATCCGTGCAACCTTCTCCAGCCCCATGAATTCACCTTATCCCGGTCACTTACTTCAAACCCTGTGCACATCCGCACCTGCACCATTCAATATTCATGCTCGATCTCCAACCGTACCACTCACTATTGGTATAACATTGTCTGGCACATCTACCTACTCCCTGTCACTGTGACACTGTCTGGCATCTACACTTCTCCATACCTGGAATATTCACCAGCACCTACACTATTCCATGCACATTTAACATCTCCAAACTCTACACTCACTCTACATTTCTATAAAAATCTGGCGAACCTATACCTCCCTCTATCCGTGTAACAACGCCCAGCCCCTACACCACTCTTTGGAAAATTCTCCAGCACCTACACTGCTACCTATTGCTGTAGCATTATCCAATGCCTACGCCCAATTCCTATACCTATAACTTTCGCCAGCCCCTACACTAATCCCTATCCCTGTAAAATTCTCCACCACAAACACCCAATCCGTGGTCATGTTACATTCTCCTGCACCGACACTCCTCCATTTCAATGTAACGTTGTTGAGCACCTACATCCACTCAATATCACTGTAACATTCTCCAGCATGAACACCAACTCCTTTCCATGTCACAATATCCACAACCTGCACACTTCACTATCCCTGATACATTTTCCAACACCTCTACCCACTCCCTGTCCCTGAAACATTCTCAAGTACCGACACCCGCTCTCCGCCCATGTCACATTCCTCAACATCTGCACCCAATCTCTACTCCAGAAATATTCTCGAGTACCAACACCCGCTCTCTGTTCATGTCGCACTCTCCAGCACCTGAACCCCATCCTGTAACATTTTTCAGCGCCTATAACCACTCTTAATTCCGGAACCTTCTCCAGCATCTGAAACCACTGCCTATCGCTGTAACGTTCTCCAGCACCCACAGCCACACACTATACCTGTCACATTGTGAAGCACCTGCACCAATGCACTACCATAAAAATATTATCCTGCACGTACACCCACTCGCTAGACCTGTAACACTCTCTAGCAATTATAATCAATCCGTATTCGTGCAGCATGCTCCAGCGACTACACGAGTCCCGATCCCTGGAATATTCTGAAAAACCTACACCCACTCCATAGCCCTGTTGTCTTCTGTAGCACCCAAACACACTGACTCTCCCTGTCAGTTTCTCCAACATTTACACCGCTCAATATCCTGGTCATATTCCCTTGAAACTATACACCTCCCTTTAACTGAAGACATTGTTTAGCACTGATATACAGTCGTTCTCCATGTTCATTTGTTCAGCACCTGTGGCTCTTTCTATCCCTCTCATAGTCTCGAGAAACTACAACACAACCTCCCCCTGAAAACCTCTCCAGCACCTACATATCTCTCCAGTCCTTTAGTTTTCTCTACATCCACACGTTTCTTATTCCTGCAACATTCTCCACTCACTTTGCACATCTATATCACTGTCACATTCTCCAAAGTCTCCAACCATTCCCTCCCCCATATCATTTCGTAGCCATTTTCCTCTAACATTCACCAGCAACTACATCCCTCCCTAAGCCTGTAAATCTCGCCAGCGTCTACATGGCTCCCCATCCCTGCGATTTTCTTCAGCAACAAAGCCCTCCCGTTCCCGGTTACATTCTCCAGCACATACACAACTCTCCATCACTGTAACGTTCTCCAGGCCCTATACCTACTCCCTATCAGGTGATATACTCTAGCGTCTTCACTCCTCCATATCACTGTAACCGTCTCCAGCCCCGACCATCCCTCGTTAACCTTGTAACATTCTTCATCACCTAAGCTCCTCCTGCAGCAGCTCCAGCACACTATATCCCTGTAACCTTCTCCAGAGTGTATTCCCCACGAATCCTTGTAACATTCTACAGACCCTACACCTCCTCAAGATCTTGCGACATTCTCCAGCACCTAACCCCTCCAAAATCCTAAAACATTCACCGGTATCTACCCCCTCCCTGTCCCTGCAACATTCTTCAGCACTGGCACACCACCCTACCTCTGTAACATTCTCCTGCACCTAAAGCAACTCCATAATCCCTGAAGCATTCACCAGCAGTAATGTTCCTTCATAACCCTTTAAAATTCTCCAGCAACTGCAACCATTACCTTTCCCCGTAACATTCTCCAGCACGTCCATCCAGCCCTTTCCCTATAACATTCTCCATGGCCTAAAACCCCTGCTATCCTTGTAACATCTCGAATACTGAAACAAATCCCTATCCCAGTAACTTGTCCAGCACCTTGAAACAATCCATGTCCCTGCAGCATTTTTCAGCAAGTACCCTCACTCCCAATCCGTGTAACCTCTCCATCATGTACAGCCCAACATTTCCCTGTCACATTCTCCACCACCGAATTCTCTTCATGTCCCTATAACAGTTTCCTTCACTACTTCCACTCCCTATCCATCTCGCATTCTCCAGTTCCTACAAATCTCTGTATTACTTTATCATTATCCAGCATCCACACCCACACCGTATTCAAGTATCCTTCCCCTGCAACTGGGCCCACTGTCTGTCCCTGCAACATCCTCTGGAAAACATGCCAACTCTCTCTCCTTGTACAATTCTCCAGCATCTAAACACACTCCCTATCCCTGTGATTTGCACCAGCATGGACACATCTCCCATTCCCTGTAACGTCCTCCAGCCCCGACAATTACTGACTCTCCGTGACATTCTCCAACAACTTCACTCCATCCGTAAAGTGTAACTTTATCCAATCCCTGAAGCCCTCGCTATCCTGTAAGCATCTCCAACAACTATTCCCCCACAACTCGCTGTGACCTTCTCCAACCCCTACCGCCCATACTACTCCTGAAATATTCTGCGGCACCTACACCCAATGCCTATCTCGAGATATTCTCCAGTCCCTTCACATCCACCCTATCCTACGGACTCTCCAGCACCTGCACCCTCACAATCCATGTGAGCTTCTCCAACTCTGTCAACTCTCGCGAGCCCTGGAACATTGTAAAGCAAATGCACCCACTCCTTATTTCCAAATTTACTATCCCCTATATGCACTCCATATTCATTTGAATTTCTTCAGCCCTGGAACATACTCCCTATACCTGGAAATTTACAATCACGCCAACGTTTTCGTACTCCTGTAACATTCTCCAGCCCCTAAGCACACGCTCAATCACAATAACAATCTCCAGCATTTACATGCTCTCGCTGTCCATGAAAGATTTTCCAGCACCTTCTCGCATCCCTATCCCCTTAACATTCTCCAGCAAGAACAACCCTCCTTATTGCTGTTTACGTCGCCAGCACATGCACTCCTCACTATCCCGGTTATGTTTTCCAGCACGTGTATTTCAGTAACATTCTCCAGTGTCAAAAATCCTCACTTGCTCTATAACATCCTTCACCACCTGCACCTTCCCTGTCCCTGTAACATTCTTACAAGCCTAAACCCGTCCCCATCCCTGTGACATTCTCAAGGGCCCAAATCCCTCCCAATGCCTTTACCATTTCAAGCCGGACCCCCCACACTCTGTAGCACCGAAACACGTCCGTATTATTTTAATATTCTCCAGCACATACACACCGCCCTAGTCATGTAACAGTCCCCAGCACGGACACCCACTCCCTGTTCTCGTAAAATTCTCCAGCACCTATGCCCCTTCCTATCCCGGTAACAATCACCAGCATCTACATCCGATGCCTATTCCTGTCAGCCTGTCCAACCCGACATATCTCATCCTCTATCCGTGATCATTCTCTGACACCTGAGCGGCTCTCAATGCCAAAAACATTCTCCAGCACTTCCACTCACTCCCTATCGTTGTAACCTCCTCCAGCCATGACAATCCTCCCTCTTCTGGTCAGACTCTCCAGCTTCTGAACCTCTCCCAGTCGTTGGAACATTCTGCAGCACCAACAAACGTCCCTATCCCTCTAATGTTATCCAGCAACAACTAACCTCACTATACGTGTAAAATTGTGAAGCACCAAGACGCATTCACGAACCCTGTCTCGTTTTCCCGCACCTGCACATCTGCCTATCGCTGTATTGTTCTCCAGAACGTACACACATTGCCTACCCTTCTCCATTTTCCAGCACCAACATCAATCCCTATCCATGTAACAGAATCGAGCACCTACATCTCTCGATTCCCGTTTATCATTCACCAACAACTGTACCGTTCTCTGTACCTGTAACCTTCTCCAGCCCCGCCACCTCACCTTGTCCGATAACGTTCGGTGACTCCTAAACCCTCCCCGATCCCTCATAACTTCTCCAGCACCTGTACCACACGTTTATCCTGTAAGAACTCCAAACCGTACCAAAACTTCCTATTCCTGTACATTCTCTAGCTCCTTCACTTGCTCCATGTCGCTGTGACATTGCCCACCATCTCCACCCCGTCTTTCGCTGCAACATTCACCAGCATCTACACCACACTGTATCCATTTAACATCACTGAACCCTACACACACTCCAAATTCCTGCGAAATTCTGCCACACCAAAGGTCTCCATATTCATGCTACATCGTGCAGACCGAAACCAGACCGTATCCTTGTACTGTTCTCTAACACCTTCACTGCTGCTTATCTCTGTAATATTCACCACACAGACACCCACGCCATATTCCTGTAACATTTTCTGGCAGGTACATGCACTCCATTTTCCTGTAACATTCTACTGCATCTCCCCACACTACCGATCACTGGAACATTCTCCAGCGCCTACAGCCACTTCTTATTCCTGTAATTCGTTCCAACCCCTACATATCCCATCCTCTATCCATGATCATTCTCTCGCACGTGTAATGCTTACTCTGTCTGAAACATTGTCCAGAATCTACACCCTCTCCCAATCCTAGTAACCTTCCCCAGCCACGACAGCCGTCCTCTGTCACATTCTCCAGCACCTGCAATTCTCCCACTCACTGTGACATTCTGCAGCACCTCCATCCCGCCCATTCCTGTAACCTTCTCGAGCACTTACACCTAACCCTTTTCCTGTAACATTTTCCAACACCTGCTTCCCTCCCTTTTCATGTAACTTCTCCCGCCCCTCCAGCGATCCACTATCCCTGTTAATTTGTTACGCACCTCCGCCCAATGCCTCTCCCTGTATCGTTCTGCTGCACCAACATGTGTCCAACTGCCTCTGACATTCTGCAGCAACACCGCCCATCTCTGTAACATTGTCCAGGACGTTCACACATTCCCTTTCCCTGTAACATTCTCCTGCACCTACTACCTTTCCCGATCCCTGCTACTTTTTCCAGGATCTACACATCACCTTATCACGGTATCGTTCTCGAGAACCTGCACACATTCCTATCACTTTTCCATTCTCCAACAGCTTCATCTCTCCTTTTCCATGTAACATTATTCAGTGACTTCATCTCTCCATATCCCTGTTGCATTCTCCAGCACCTCTACTCCTTGTTATAACAGGAACATTCGCCAGCCCCGCTACCTCACCTTATTCCGGTCGCGTTCTCCAACACGTAATCCACCCTTATCTCTGTAAACAACTAGCCCAACTGCATCACTCACCATTCCTGTAAGATCAGCAAATTGTACAACTACTGCCGATTGTTTTAACACTGTCTAGCACCTTCACCGACCCCCTGCCTGTAGCTTTCTCCAGCCTCGCTACGCCCTCTATAACTGCAACTTTCAGCAGCATCTGCACCACAACGTTAACATTTGACATCTCCAAACCATACAGTCATTCCATATTCTGCCGCAAAACTCTAACACAACTAAATCTCTCTCTATCTTTGTAACATTGCACAGCACGTTCACCACTCCATATTCTTGGAGAAACATTTTCCAGCTACTACACTGCTGCCTATTAGATTAGGTTAGATTACTGTGTGGAAACAAGCCCTTCGGCCCAACAAGTCCACACCGACCCGCCGAAGCGAAACCCACCCATACCCCTACATTTACCCCTTACCTAACACTACAGGCAATTTAGTATGGCCAATTCACCTGACCCTGCACATCTTTTGGATGGTAGGAGGAAACCGGAGCACCGGGAGGAAACCCACGCAGACACGGGGAGAACGTGCAAACTCCACACAGTCAGTTGCCTGGGCGGGAATTGAACCCGGGTCTCTGGCGCTGTGAGGCAGCAGTGCTAACCACTGTGCTCTCTGCTCATTCCTGAAGAAGGGCCTGTGCCCGAAACGTCGAATCTCCTGTTCCCTGGATGCTGCCTGACCTGCTGTGCTGTTCCAGCAATAAAGTTTCAACTTTGATCTCCAGCATCTGCAGACCTCACTTTCTCCTCCTAACCACTGTGCCACCGTGCCGCCCAACACACGTCCCTATATTGCTGTAACACTCTCCATACCTACTACTCCTTATTCATACAACATTCTCAAGAACATTCATCCACTCCCTATGCCTATAACATTCTCCAACCACTGCACAAATTACCAATCCCTGCAACGTTCTCTCGCACCCAAACACGCTGCCGTGTCTGTGATATTCTCCAGCACATGCAGCCACTCCCTATGCCTGCAATCCTCTCCAGCTCCGTCACACCCCACCCCCTATTTGTGAAACTTTCTCCAGAACCTCAACCGACCCCTTTACCCATGACATTCTCCAGGAGCTTCACCCACTCACTGTTGCTGTAACATTCTCCAGCGCCACAACCTTTTCCTTTCCATGTGACATTCTACAGCACCAACAACTTTCCATATCCCTGTAATATTCTCCAGAATAATCTCCCCTGATGGGCAGTAGTTGTGGTAGTGGCCTTGCTCCTGGCTCATATTGAGGTGCAGGCTGGCTATGATTGGGTTATACAGGGCACGTCCCTGGAGTGAGGTCGGTTAGCTCAGTTGGCTGGGCAGTTAGCTTACCACACTTGCTAGAGTTACTCTGAAGGACTCTCCTTCCCAACCTCTCCCCTCACTGGGGCATGGTGACCCTCTGATTGAAACACTACCAGACACCGCTCTCTAATGAGGAGCTGTCCCATGCTCTGGTAAGACTATGGTGACATTACATTGTTTTGCAGTTGAAGCACTGTGTGCAGGACTAGTCACTGCACAGCCAGAGGGATGTTAGTGTGTGGGGAAGGTTTACTGGATGAATCCCCACTGGAATGAACAGCACTCTCTTTCCCCCAGTTAAGTCACTCTTTGAGCTTTTGTGTTTTTGGAGACACAAGGACCAATTCACCTGAAACAGCAGTTGGGCACACAATAAGACTGGCTAGTTTACACACACAGAAACACTCTCTCTCTCTCTCTCTTTCTTTCTCTCTCTCTCTCTCTCTCTCAGACACTCACTCCCTCAAACACATACACACACTCTCACTCCCTCAAACACATACACACACTCTCACTCCCTCAAACACATACACACACTCTCACTCCCTCAAACACATACACACACTCTCTCTCACACACGCACACACTCAGACACATATACAAACACATACTCTCTCACACACACATGCAGACACACAGAAATACACACACATGCACTCTCTCTCACACACGGACACAGACTTGCTCTCTGTCTCTCTCTCTCACACACACACACAACCACAATTACTGTACAAACATGGAGGAAAGTTCGATGGAGAGATTACTTCTCCTAGGACTGAACCCTGATCTCGCATGATGACTGCTCGAGGGAGACAGGCAGCAACGGCAAATGACTTGTTGGATCTTCCTGTGCACCTCTTCTTGCATCGACAGCGTTGTTCTGTTTGGGTGCCTGATTTTATAACGCGTCACCAAGCAACAAGTGACCATAGATTTACAACAGTTTTCCTCCAATCCATGTTTAAGACACATGGTGATGCTATTTGTCACTGATTGTTTAAAAAGATCTGAATCTTCTAAAATGGACGTGGCCTCCACCCCAAATTACGACACCAGTGTGCCTTGCGGACCCTGAGGAAATGATCAGGGAAGTGTTCTGTACCTTCCTACCTTCTGCACCTTGTACCACCAGATAGTGCTCCCTCATACCTCAGAAAGCACTACTCTATTGTATTTACCCCCAACGTCCCTCAGACAGTACCTCCACAAAACATTCATACCCTCAACACCTCAGAACACAGCCAGCCCACCCCTCACACTGCGTTCATCCACAAACCCCTTCAGATTGTAAGGACCCACGTCCACCGCAGTCCAAGGTTGGAGCCCTGGTCCTCAGAACATTATTGGGTCCCTGGATTAATCGTATAATTCCTACAGTGTAAAATCAAGCCGTCCGGCCCATCAGGTCCGGCACCGACCGTCTGAAAAGCATCCCACCTACACTCACAATCTCTATTCTATCTCTGTAATTCTGCATTTCCCATGCCCACCCACCTAACCTGCACATCTTTGGACTGTGGGAGGAAACTGGAGCACCCGGAGGAAATCCACAGATACAGGGAGTATGTGTAAACTCCACACAGACAGTGGTAGGGAGCTGGAATCAAAGTTGCATCCTTCATGCTGAGGAAGCAGTGCTAATCACTGAGGCACCATGCTGTCCTCTCTCCCTGGATATCATGTCATCTAACCTTTTACTAAGCAGTCTCCCATGTGAAACCTTCTCATCTATCTTCTCGGTCAACACATCAAAAACTCAATCAAGTTAGACAAACCATTTCCACAAGCCATACTGACCATGCCTAATCAATTCTTGCTTTTCCAAATGCATGTAAATTGTCTCTCAGAATGCCCTCCAACAGCTTACCCACCACTGCCATCAGGCTCACAGCTCCATAGTTCAATGGTTGTTCCAAACAGCCTTACTTCAATAATGGCCCATCATTAATCACCCTCCAGTCTTCAGGCACCTCAACCGTTGTCACTGATCAGTCCATCTGACAAGGCCATCTCCATCCTCCTGTAACCTAAGGCTATCCTCCTCAGTAGTTATCACCCCACCAAACTTCATATCATTCATGAACCCAATGATTAACCCTCCACCATTCAAATCTAAATCTTTTCTTCCAACCACATCAGCAAGACCCCAGCAGTGAGACATGAACGGACAGAGATTTCTAATTGGGTCATCATTGTCTGCTTCCTGCCACTCAGCATTCTGCGCCAAATTCCTTGGATCTGGAGTTTTTATGTTCACTATCAGTTTCCAGTATGAGTCCTGATAAAAGCATTACTGACCTCCAATCAGACGACAGGAAAGTATTGTCCTTATTTACACACCTGGTCACCTCCTTAAAAAGTGCAATCCCATTAGTCAGACCTGACCCCCCCCCCCCCCCCCCCCCCCCTTAACACAACCATTCTGACTGTTCATCATGAACTCCAGTCTCTTTAAATGTTGATTAATTCTATCTCCCAAAATTGCTTCCAACAGACGTCCCACCCACGGTATTAGCCTGACTGGCCTGTAGCTGCCTGGTATATCTCATGTTCCTTCTTGAATAACAGTACCACATGGTCAGTCCGACGACACCTCTCCTGTGGCCAGTGGAGATTTGAAAATGTTTGCAAGTGTCCCTGCTACTTCCTCCATCCCCTCATTCGGTAAACTGAGATACATTTCCACCGTCTTTGGAGATTTATTGGGTTGTAAGAAGGCCAGACCACTCAGAACCATCTCTCTCTCTCTCTCTCTCTCTCTCTCTCTCTCTCTCTATATATATATATATATATATATATATATGCTAATTCATTTAATTGTCTTAAAGAGTATCTCCACGATTTCATATCAACCCTGTCCCAATGAGCATTGACAAAATGCATCCATTCACTATAGCCTCTGGGTACATGCACAACTTCTCACTGTGTTCCACAACCTACTCTTTCTCTCATTATCAATTCACCCTTAATGTGAAAGTAAAGTCCTTTCAGATTTTTATTTCCTCTCTTAGCACTCCTCTCTCCCATACAATTAGCCTGCGATATGATTTGGAGGCGTGAAGGGTGTCATTCTGGATGTGGATTGGCATTTGGAAGCTCAGAAGTAAGGAACACACGACTGTGCTGAGTGTGGAGCACTTGGGATTAGCACACAGAAGCTGACGAAGAAACCTCAGCCCTGCAGCATGAAAATCTCCCTTTGAGCTGGCAGGTCAGTCACGCGAAATGAAAACTCGATCCCTGGGAAAAGAGGGTGGAACTCTTCAGGTTCAAGAAACAAATGAAGACGGTCTGTTTGAATCTAGAATCTGGACGTGGGAATCATTGCTGAGCAGGGTATGAAGGAAGCAGAGGCAGAAATGTAGTGAACAATTTCAGACATTCCTCTTAGACCATAAGACATGGGAGCAGAAATTATGCCATTCAGCCTATCTGATAGTGTGGCACTCTCTCAGTACTGACTCTCTAACAGTGCTGGTATCCCCCAGACTGATACGCTGACAGTGCAGCACTCCATCAGTAATGACCCTCTGACAGTGCAGCATTTCCACAGTACTGATCCTCCGACTGTGCTGCACACCCGCAGTGCTGACTCTCTGACAGTGTAGCCCTCTGTCAAACCGACCTTCTGACAGTCCAGCACTCCCTCAGTACTGACCCTCTGACAGTGCAGCACTCCCTCAGTACTGACCCTCTGACAGTGCAGCACTCCCTCAGTACTGGCCCTCTTTTTTTTTCTATTTCTTGGAGTCCCGTGGAAATTTGGAGACATAGGGTTTGCAGATTCTGAGGAAGCATGAGAGAGACACACAAACCAAGCCCTGTCTAAAACTCTCTGCAATAGACTATTCAGAGGCACAGAGTCACAGAGATGCTCAGGTTGGAAACAGACCCTCCTATCCAACTCGTCCATACCAACCAGATTGTCTCATCTCATTTCATTCAATTTGATATCACTTGGCTGATATCCCTCTGAAACCTTCCTGTTCACATACTCATTCTGATGCCTTTTAAATGTCACAATTGTACCAGCCCCCATCACTTCCTCTGGCAGCTACCTGCATCCTCTTGAATAAGTGCTCAAACACTCATACTGTCGATACAAACTCTAATAAACACCAACCTACAAAAGGCTGTCATTGTCATTTTCAACCCACCCTTTGCTTCTTCATTATGCTGATTTCAACATAGGTAAAGAAACAGTCTTAGTTTCAATGGTGGGATTGTCACGGGGGCTCAGTGTTGTGTCACCCCACCCGGGCTTCGATTCCTGCCTTGGGCGACTGTCTGTGTGGAGTTGGCACATTCTCCCCGTGTCATCCAGTGTGACCCTGTAATAAAACTTATTTTCAAATGTGGCTTGCATGTGATTACAACACTCTCTAATAGTTGCATGGAAGATGGGGGAGAGCTGTACTCTCCTGCTGCTGTCCTTGCGTATCCCACAGTGATGTTAGTGAGGGAGCTCCAGGATATGACCTGAACCATGTAAAGGGCTCTCTTTCTGGAGTGCTCTTTTAAAGTTGGGAAGTTAATATAGACCAGGAGGACCCGAGAGCTGCTGTCTTGTCAGAGAGAGAGGCCTGGTGGGTCACACACCTCCGATGAGGGGCGAGGTTGAGAAGCTGGGACCTTCATAATAATTTCAGACATGATAGAGATTGAGCCAGCAATGTTGGTATCACGAACCAGTTAGCTGTGATAACTGCCCCCCTCCCCTCCACCTCCCCCCCCCCCCCCCCTTTGTAGCAGAGGGATTCAATCCCTTTAATAGAGCAAGCTTGAGAATTCAACACGAAAGTCAATCTGTCCAGACGCGCTGGAGACCTGAAACATCAATACAGAGCTTGCTGAAGGAGCTAAGCATGTCCGGCAGCATCTCTGAAGGGAGAGGGAGAGAGAGTTCATCTTTCAATCCAGTGATTTCTGCGGGAAATTTCCTTCAGAACAGACCGTTTTGAGGAAGGGACCCTCGAAATGCAAGTTGTTCCTCTCTCTCTCTTCACCGTTGCTGCCTGATTTGCTGAATTTCCTCAGCCATCTGTTTGCTTGGAATTTGATCTGACCTGATTCAAGCATCACTGAGTCTGTGCTCAATGCCCTGAGGCTGCTTCTGCTGAAAGTTAACAAACAGGTTTAAGGCTTTGTAAGGTATTGTATTCGGAGGGCGGGGTACATGGGAGAACAGATACAGAACACAGGCACTTCACGAAGATCCTTCTCAATGTAACTTTGTGATGTTAATTCAGAAGGAACAGCTCAGACCTAACATTTCAGTTAATCAGCCAAGGGGAGGATATATGTCATGACAAAAACTTGTTTTAAAGACTGTACCGAACCGAACTTTAGTGACTATGTTTGTACGAAAAGTTTTTTTGTGAATAAATTCTCTGTTTGAAACTGATATCAATATTTTTTCGAGGGGGACTAAGCATCTTGAGCTTGTGGAGGCATTGCCCTTGTCCCTAATCTTCCTTAAATAAACGCTAGACAAGTTCGATACTCCCCGGGTATAGACATCAAACTGTCATCAACGTGGAGGAGATGGTGGGATGGTCACCGGGGCTCAGTGTTGCCTCACCCCACCCGGGTTCGATTCCAGCCCCGGGCGACTGTCTGTGTGGAGTTGGCACATTCTCTCCGTGTCAGTTGCAAGTGTACCTGCTATTTCCTCCATCACCTCATTCGGTAAACTGAGATAAACTCCGTGCCAGTTTCCTCCCACTGCACAAAGATTAGCCAGAGGAAATGAAGGGATCCAGGGATAGAGTTGGGGGCAAGGGCTGCTCGGCCGAGGGTCAGTGTGAACCTGATAGACCGGATGGCCTGCTTCCACATTCTATGATCAATCCAGAGACCCAAATAATGTTCTGAGCCCTGGGCTCCAATCTTGGGGGTGGCTGTGGGTCATCACAGGGAGAACAGGTTTGGGGATGAACACGGTCCAAGGGGTAATAGGTTTGCTTTCTGAGGTGTTGAAGGCATGAATGTTCTGTCGAGGTTCTTTGGGGATAAATATACTGAGGAAGTGCTTTCCGAGGTACCAAGGGAGCACTATCTGGTGGTATAGGTGCAGAAGGTGGAATGGTACAGATACAAATCCCTAATCATTTCCTCAGGGTCCCCAAGGCACGCTGGTGTGGTCATCTGACTTGGAAGCCACTCCCCATTTTAGAAGATTAGATCAACACTCAGTGAAAAGTAACACAAACACATGCCTTAAACAGGGATTGGAGGAACACTATTATGAATCTATCATCACTTGTTGCTTGGACACGGTTTAGAAAAGCAGGCACCCAAACAGACCAATGCTGTCGATGCAAGAGGTGCTGCACAGGAAGATCCAAGAATTCATTTGCAGTTGATGTCTATCTCCCTGCAGAGGTCATCATCCGAGATCAGGGTTCAGTCCTGGGAGAAATCATATCTCCATAAAAACCTCAAACGTGCTTCTGTGTGTGTGTGTGTAAGGTTATATTGTGTATCCAAGAAGATAAATTCCTGCTGCTGTTTCAGGTTGATTGGTCCTTGATTTAAAAAAAAACTGGCAAAGACACAAATGTGACCGCTTTTAAAAGCTGCAAAACTCACTTAACTGGGGTAAAGTGAATGCTGTAAAGCTCCTAAAAGAGGTTGGGATGGAAGGAACAAGCAACATTAGATTGAGAAGAGATAGTGCCATTCAGCTGCAGAGGTATTGTTGGAATGTCTATTCACGATTAACTAAGTCATTTCAGGAGAGGAGAAAACAATTCCAGGTAGATCAAAAACACCTTGGAGATAGTTTCTCAACAAACCTGCTCAGTGATGGTACGATATTCCTCTGGACGAGGTGGGACTTGAACCTGGATCTCCTAGCTCAAAGGTAAAGACGCTACCACTGTCCCTTTCTACCTTCCCCAAGCTGCACAAGAGACCTAACACTTAGCTGCAAACATCAATTAAAAACAGCCAATGTGACAAGGTCTTCAAGAAGGAAGGAGGGAGAAACCAGGAATCTACAGGCCAATCAGTCTGACGGTGGGGAAACTGTTGGAATGAATACTTAGGGACAGAATGAATCTGCACTTGAAGCAGGCAGGGGTTAATCAAGAACAGAAGGTGTGGTTTTATTAAAGGAAGGTCATACCTGACCAAGCTGATCAGATGTATAGGTGACAGCAATGCATTTAGTGTAGGCTACTTGGGATTCAGTGGGGCTTTTGATAAGGTCCTGCATGGGACACTGATGGCAAAGACAAGAGCCCATGGCATCCAAGGAAATTTGGCAAATTCGATCCACAATGGGTTGAGTGGCAGGAAGCAGAGGGTGATGGTTGAGATGTGCTTCTGTACCTGGAAGCTTGTGCCCAGTGGGATCTTGCAGAGGCCAGTATTGGGTCCTCGCAGTTTCTAGGTTTATAGAAATAACTTTCACTTGAAAGTTGGAGGATTGATCAGTAAGTTCACGGATGATGTGAAAACTAGTGTGCTGGCAAACAGTGAGGAAGATAGAATTAGACCATAGGAGGACAAACATAGTAAGGGAATACATGATGAACTATCGGACCCTGGGAAGCACTGAAGATCAGAGGGACCTTGTTGTACATGTCCACCAGTCACTTAAACACCGGGACAGGTGGTAAAATCGCCTTTCCTTGTTAAGCACAGAGTTTGAGCTGGGAAGTTCTGTCGGAACTGTCGAAAACATTGGCTCGGGGACAGCTGGCTTGTTGTCTGCATTTCTGGAATTCACATTTAAGGAGGGATATGCTCGCAGTCGAGACTTGGAAGGATGTTGTCTGAGCTGGAGAGCTTCAGTTATCAAGAGAGACTGGAAAGATTGGGTCATTTTCCTTAGACCAGAGAGATTGAGAGGGGAGTCGCAGGTCGATAGGATAGTGAAGAAGGCATTTTGTATGCTTTCCCTTATTGGTCAGAGCATTGAGTAAAGGAGTTTGGAGGTCATGTTGTGGCTGTACAGGACATTGGTTAGGCCACCTTTGGAGTATTGTGTGCAATTCTGCTCTGATTCCTGTAGAAAGGATATTGTGAAATTTGAAAGGGTTCAAAAAAGATTTACAAGCATGTTGCCAGGTTTGGAGGGTTTGAACTACAGGGATGGCGGAATAGGCTGGAGCTGTTTTCCCTGGAGTGTTGGAGGCTGAGGAGTGACCTTCCAGACGTTTATAAAATCATGTAGGCACGGATCGGGTAAATAGACAATGTCTTTTCCCTGGTGTGGGGGAGTCCAGAACTAGAGGGCATAGGTTTAGGGTGAGAGGGGAAAGATTTACAAGGTCCTTAGGGCCAACGTTTTCATGCAACAGGCCGTGCGTGTATGCAAGAGGAAGTGCAGGCCAGTACACGGCTAGTAACATATTAAAGGTATCAGGAGCGGTAGAAGAAAACTCCACCACTACCTGATGAAGGAGCAGCGTTCCAAAAGTAAGTGGTTCCAAATAAACCTGTTGGACTATAACCTGGTGTTGTGTGATTTTTAACTTGAATTGGAAGGGATTCGAGGGCCAAGTGTTGGGAAATGGGACTAGGTTAATTTTGGATATCTGGTCGGCATGGACGAGTTGGGCTGAAGGATCTGTTTCTGTGCTGTACATCTGTTTGACTCGATGACATCATTGAGATGTATAAAATAACGAGAGGTGGTGATTGGGTAGACAGGAAGGAAATATTCCCCTTGATGGAGGAACCAGTTAAGACAAATGCTGTAAAGACTGGAATGCAGTGCAGATATTTAAGGTAAGGGGCAGGAGACTTAAGGGGAATGCCAGTGATAAAGTCATACAGCATGGAAACAGACCTTTTGGTTCCCCCCAAGTCAATGCTAACTTTCTCCTCTCACTTTAAAAATATATATCCTCTCGTCCTGAAGTCCAGGGGGGAATAAGCTCCCTAGTCCAAGGGGAAAATTTCCTCACTATCTACCTTATGAACACCTCTCATTATTTTATACATCTCAAACATGTCATCGAGAAATAGAGACGTACAGCACAGAAACAGATCCTTCGGCCCAACTCGTCCATGCTGACCGGATATCCTAATTTACCCTAGTCCCATTTACCAGGACTTGGTCCATATCCCTCTAATCCCTTCCTCTTCAAATGCAAGCCCTGAAGTCTATCACCCGAGGGAAAATACATCTGACATTCACCTTATATATGTCCCTTATTATATAGTAAACCTCTGTAAGGTCGCCCCTCAACCTTCAAGCTCCTTTCCATATAAGTCAAACTCTCCAGTCCTGGCAACATCTTGTAAATATTTTCTGAACAGTTTAAAAATATCCCTCCTATAAGAGGGAGACCAGAATTGGACACAGTATTCTAGAAGAGGCCTGTACAACCTCAACATGATGTCCTAACTCCGATACTCATGGTCTGTGTAATGAAGGAAAAAGGCTTTCACCCAGAGGGTGGTGAGAAACTGAATTCACTGCCGCAAGGGTATTGCAGACAGAAGCTCTCAAATCATTGAAGAGGTTTTCAGAAGTGCACTTGCAATGCCAAGACATACAAGATGATGGGTCTTGAAGGAGAACCGTTGCTGGTGTTTTTGAATCTGTCGTCTGTACTGTTTGCCCGAAACATCAATTTTCCTGCTCTTCGGAAGCTGCCTGAGTTGCTGGGCTTTTCCAGCATCACTCTAATCTAGACTCTGGTTTCCAGCATCTGCAGTCCTTGTTTTTACCTGATATAAGGTGATGGGCTGAGGGCTGAGAAATGAAGTTACCATAGTTTGATGGTGGTTTTTGACTGGCACAGAATCAATGGGCTGAAGGGACTTGTTCTGCACTGTAGACCGCTGTGATTTGAAAAAAAAGATAATGAAGAGACTTTCATTGAGGTGTTGGCACGAACAATTGTCAATGTGGCAGTGCCACAAGATTGAGCTTTATTCTGACACACTGTCAGACCTGGATTTGAACTCTGTTCACATTATCTGCAGATGCTTCTGGACCTGCTACATTTCTTCAGCACTCAGCGTTTATTCATGGTTACAGAGAGGGTCTGAGGCTGCAGAGGTGAAATCTGATGGTTTGTTAGATATGGGAAGGCAAAGCAGACACTTCCTGATTGAAAATGAAAACTCAAATATAGAATTGTGAGGCTGTTAATGTATATTTTGTTCCACAAATCCAGACGACACAGGTTTCAGTACAACAGCAGATACTTTATTATCGGAGTGCAGCGCGAGATTCTCCATGTCCCTGAAAGTAGTCGTGTGTCTACTTGTGGTGACACTTCTCCACGAATCTCTGCTCTCCACACAAAGGCAGTACTTTTTATGGGAATAATACAAAAGGTCTCTCAGCCACATGGTTGATTGTCGATACATTGTTTAAGATGGGCAATTATCATCTTACAAGGCCCGGTGAATGTCGATGTCCTGCGATAATGAGTGAATGGATTACAGCGACTGATTATCGGATTCTTCATGATCATGTGTCAATGGGAAGAGATTAAAACTGAAGGGTTTTGCCTGTTTTCAACGGGGAATTCACATCCCTATGGTAATACGGAGAGGAAGCAAGATAATGGGAGCAGGAGGCAGTTTAACAGGGTTGCGGCCAAGGCTATCAGTGTTGGCTGGGGAGGACACATACCTTTGCCTGAGGCTGCAGAGGAATCCACATGTGTGGCTGCAATGGATTCCTTCTCTAAGATTCAGTTATCCTACTGAGATGTTCTGTCTATTCTGTAATTGATACGTTAGTGAGTCTGTTTCACAGTGGAATATTTAACCCTTGAGTGCCCAGAATGCCTTGAAAGAGAATTAAAAAATGGAACTGATCTATTTCCGGCTTTATAACGTCCTCACAACAGTCAGTGACAGCAATCTTCCCCTGTAGTATATAGACTAGCGTTGAAACTTTATTGCTGGAACAGCACAGCAGGTCAGGCAGCAGGCCCTTCTTCCCTCTGTCTGATACAAACCCACCCCACAGACACTGACGCCAATCTCCCCCTGTATGATATAAACCAGCTCCACAGACACTGACGCGAATCTCCCCTTGTCTGATATAAACCATCCCCACAGTCACTGACACCAATTTGCCCCTGTCTGCTATAAACTAGCCCCACAGTCACTGACACCAATCTCCCCCTGTCTGTTATAAACCAGCCCCACAGTCACTGACACCAATCTCCCCCTGTATGATATAAACCAGCTCCACAGACACTGACGCGAATCTCCCCTTGTCTGATATAAACCAGCCGCACAGTCACTGACACCAATCTGCCCCTGTCTGACATAAACCAGCCCCACAGTCACTGACACAGGAATGCTGCCTAAATTGCTGTGCTCTTCCAGCACCACTGATCCAGAATCTGGTTTCCAGCATCTGCAGTCATTGTTTTTACCAATCTCACCCTGTCTGATATATACCAGCCCCACAGTCCCTGACACCAATCTCTTCTTGTCTGATATAAACCAGACCGACAGGCACTGACACCAATCTCCCCCTGTTTGATAAAAACCAGCCCCACTGTCACTGACTCCAAACTCCCCCTGCCCAATATAAACCAACCCACAGTCACTGACACCAATCTCCCCCTGTCTGATATAAACCAGCCCCACAGACACTGACACCAATCTCCCCCTGTCTGATATGAACCAGCCCCACGGATACTGACCACAATCTCTGCCTGTCTGATATAAACCAAACCACAGTCACTGACACCAATCTTCCCTAATCTGAGAAAAACCAGCCACACAGACACTGACACCACTCTCCCCCTGTCTGATATAAACCAGCCCCACAGTCACAGACGCCAATCTTGCCCTGTCTGATGTGACCCAACCCACAGTGCCTGACACCAATCTCCCCCTGTCTGATATAATCCAGCCCCACTGTCACTGACAACAATCTCCCCCTGTCTGTATATAAACCAGCCCCACAGTCACTGACGCCAATCTCCCCTTGTCTGATATAAACCAGCTCCACAGTCACTGACACCAATCTCCCCCTGTCTGATATAAGCCAGCCCGACAGTCACTGACAACAATCTCCGACAGCTACCTGGACTACACCTCCTCCCACCCTGCCCCCTGTAAAAACGCCATCCCATTCTCCCACTTCCTTCGAATCCGCCGCATCTGCTCCCAGGAGGACCAGTTCCAAAAACGTACAACCCAGATGGCCTCCTTCTTCAAGGACCGCAATTTTCCCCCGACGTGGTCGACGATGCCCTCCACAGCATCTCTTCCACTTCCCGCTCCTCCGCCCTTGAGTCCCGTCCCTCCAACCGCCACCAGGACAGAACCCCACTACCACCCCACCAACTCCATGTACAGCGTATCATCCGCCGTCATTTCCGCCACCTCCAAATGGACCCCACCACCAAGGATATATTTCCCTCCCCTCCCCTATCAGCATTCCGTAAAGACCACTCCCTCCGTGACTCCCTCGTCCACACCCCCCACCAACCCAACCTCCACTCCCGGCACCTTCCCCTGCAACCGCAGGAGGTGCAAGACTTGTGCCCACACCTCCCCCCTCACCTCCCTCCAAGGCCCCAAAGGAAACTTCCATATCCGCCACAGATTCACCTGCACCTCCACAAACATCATCTATTGCATCCTCTGAACCCGATGTGGCCTCCTCTATATTGGGGAGACAGGCCGGCTACTTGCGGAGAGTTTCAGATAACACCTCTGGGACACCCAGACCAACCAACCCAACCACCCTGTGGCTCAACACTTCAACTCCCCCTCCCACTCCACCAAGGATATGCAGGTCTTTGGACTCCTCCATCGCCAGACCACAACAAAACGACGGCTGGAGGAAGAACGCCTCATCTTCCGCCGAGGAACCCTCCAACCACAAGGAATGAACTCGGATTTCACCAGTTTCCTCATTCGCCCTCCCCCCACCTTGTCTCAGTCAAATCCATCGAATTCAGCACCGCCTTCCTCACCTGCTATCTTCTTCCTGACCTCTCCGCCCTCACCCCAGTCTGACCTATCACCCTCACATTGACCTCTTTCCACCTATCACATTTCCGACGCCCCTCCCCCAAGTCCCTCCTCCCTACCTTTTATCTTAGCCTGCTCGACAAACTTTCCGCTTTCCTGATAAAGGGCTTATGCCCAAAACGTCGATTCTCCTGTTCCTTGGATGCTGCCTGACCTGCTGCGCTTTTCCAGCAACACATTTTCAGCACCAATCTCCCATTGTCTGATATAAACCAGCCCAACAGACACTGACACCAATCTCCCCGTGTTTTATATAAACCAGACCCACAGTCACTGACACCAATCTCCCCCTGTCAGATATAATCCAGACTCACAGTCACTGACACCAATCTCCCCCTGTCTGATATAAACCAGACCCACAGTCACTGACACCAATCTCCCCCTGTCTGATATAAACCAGCCCCACAGTCACTGACACTAATTACTCCCTGTCTGATATAAACCAGCCCCACAGTCACTGACACCAATCTCCTCCTGTCTGATATAAACCAGCCCCAAGGACACTGACCCCAATGTCCCCCTGTCTGATGTAAACAAGCCCCACAGACACTGTCACCAATCTCTGCCTGTCCGATATAAACCAAAACACAGTCACTGACACCAATCTTCCCTTATCTGAGAAAAACAAGCCACACAGACATTGACACCAATCTCTGCCTGTCTGATATAACCCAGCTCCACAGACACTGACACCAATCCCCTCCTGTCTGATATAAACCGGCCCCACAGTCACAGACGCCAATCTCCGCATGTCTGATATAAACCAGCCGAACAGACACAGACGACAATCTCACCCTGTCTGATATAATCCAGCCCCACTGTCACTGACAACAATCTCCCTCTGTCTGATATAAACCAGCCCAACAGTCACTGACACAAATCTCCCCTGTCTGATAGAAACCAGCCCCACAGACACTGACACCAATCTCCCCTGTCTGATTTAAACCAGCCCCACAGTCACTGATACCAATCTCATTCTGTCTGATATAAACCAACCCACAGTCACTGACACTCATCTCCCCGTGTCTGATATAAACCAGCCCCACAGACACTGCCACCAATCTCCCCCTGTCTGATACAAACCAGCCCCACAGTAACTGACACCAATCTCCCCCTGTCTGATATAAACCAGCCCTACAGTCATTGACACCAATCTCCCCGTCTGATATAAACCAGCTCCACAGACACTGACACTAATCTCACCCTGTCTGATATGAACCAGCCCCACGGACACTGACACCAATCTCCCCCTGTCTAATGTAAACAAGCCCCACAGACACTGTCACCAATCTCTGCCTGTCTGATATAAACCAGACCCACAGTCACTGACACGAATCTCCCCCTGTCTCATATAAACCAGACCCACAATCACTGACACCAATCTCACTCTGTCTGATATAAACCAGCCCCACAGTCACTGACACCAATCTCCCCCTGTCTGATATAAACCAGCCCCACGGACACTGACACCAATCTCTGCCTGTCTGATATAAACCAACCCAGCACTGACACCGATCTCCCCCTGTCTGATATAAACCAACCCACAGTCACTGACACCAATCTTCCCGGGTCTGATATAAACCAGCAACACAGACAGTGACACCAATCTCCCCCTGTCTGATACAAACCAGCCCCACAGTCACTGACACCAATCTCCTCCTGTCTAATATAAACCAGCCCCACACACACAAACAGCAATCTCCCCCTGTCTGATATAAACCAGCCCCACAGACACTGACACTAATCTCCCCCTCTCTGATATAAACCAGACCCACAGTCACTGACACCAATCTCCCCCTGTCTGATATAAACCAGCCCCACAGTCACTGATACCAATCTCCCCCTGTCTGATATAAACCAAACCACAGTCATTGTCACCAATCTCCCCTTGTCTGATTTAAACCAGCCCCACAGAGACTGACACCAATCTTTGCCTGTCTGATATAACCCAGTCCCACAGTCACTGACACCAATCTCCCTCTGTCTGATACAAAGCAGCCCCACAGACACTGACACGAATCTCCCCCTGTCTGATATAAACTAGCACCACAGTCACTGATACCAATCTCCTCCTGTCCAATATACACCAGCCCCACAGACACTGATACCAATCTCACTCTGTCTGACATAAACCAGACCCACAGTCACTGACACCAATCTCCCCCTGTCTGATATAAACCAGACCCACAGTCAATGACACCAATCTCCCTCTGTCTGATATAAACCAGCCCCACAGTCATTGACACCAATCTCCACCTGTCTGATGTAAACCAGCCCCACAGACACTGACACCAATCCCTGCCTGTCTGATATAAACCGACCCACAGTCACTGACACCAATCTCCTCCTGTCTGATATAAACCAGCCCCACACACACAGACACCAATATTCACCGGTCCGATATAAACCAGCCCTACAGACACTGACACTAATCTCCCCCTGTCTGATATAAACAGGACCCACAGTCACTGACACCACTCTCTCTCTGTATGATATAAACCAGACCCACAGTCACTGACACCAATCTCCCCCTGTCTGATGTAAACCAGCCCCACAGAAACTGACACAAATCTCTGCCTGTCTGATATAAACCAACCCAGTCACTGACACCAATCTCCCTCTGTATGATATAAACCAGCCCCACAGTCACTGACACCAATCTCTGCCTGTCTGATATAAACCAGACCCACAGTCACTGACACGAATCTCCCCCTGTCTGATATAAACCAGCCCCACCGTCACTGACACCAATCCCCTCCTGCCTGATATAAACCAGCAACACCGACACTGACACCAATCTCCTCCTGCCTGATATAAACCAGCAACACCGACACTGACACCAATATCTGCCTGTCTGATATAGCCCAGCTCCACAGACACTGACACCAATCTCCCCCTGTCTGATGTAAACCAGTCCCACAGTCACTGACACCAATCTCCTCCTGTCTGATATAAACCAGCAACACCGACACTGACACCAATATCTGCCTGTCTGATATAGCCCAGCTCCACAGACACTGATGCCAATCTCCCCTTGTCTGATATAAAACTGCCCCACAGACACTGACACCAATCTCGCCCTGTCTGATATAAACCAGTCCCACAGTCACTGACACCAATCTCCTCCTGTCTGATATAAACCAGCCCCACCGACACTGACACCAATCTCCTCCTGCCTGATATAAACCAGCAACACCGACACTGACACCAATATCTGCCTGTCTGATATAGCCCAGCTCCACAGACACTGACACCAATCTCCCCCTGTCTGATGTAAACCAGTCCCACAGTCACTGACACCAACCTCTGCCTGTCTAATATAAACCAATCCACAGTCACCATCACCAATCTCCCCTTGTCTGATATATCCCAGCCCCACAGACACGGACACCAATCTCCCCCTGTCTGATATAACCCAGTCCCACAGTCACTGACACCAATCTCTCCCTGTCTGATATAAACCAGCCCCACAGTCACTGACACCAATCTCCCCCTGTCTGATATAACCCAGACCCACAGTCACTGACACCAATCTCCCCCTGTCTGATATAAACCAGACCCACAGTCACTGACACCAATCTCCCCCCGTCTGATATAACCCAGACCCACAGTCACTGACACCAATCTCCCCCTGTCTGATATAAACCAGACCCACAGTCACTGACACCAATCTCCCCCTGTCTGATATTAACCAGCCCCACAAACACTGACAACAATCTCCCCCTGTCGGATATAAACCAGACCCACAGTCACTGACACCAATCTCCCCCTGTCTGAGATAAACCAGCCCCACAGTCACTGAAACCAATCTCCCCCTGTCTGATATAAACCAACCCACAGTCACTGACACCAATCTTCCTGGGTCTGATATAAATCAGCAACACAGACACTGACACCTTCTCACCCTGTCTGATATAACCCAGTCCCACAGTCACTGACACCAATATCCCTCTGTCTGATATTACCAGCCCCACAGACACTGTCAAGAATCTCCCCTTGTCCGATATAAACCAGCCACACAGTCACTGACACCAATCTCCCCCTGTCTGATATAAACCAGACCCACAGTCACTGGCACCAAACTCCCCTGTCTGATATAAACCAGCCCCACAGACACTGACAACAATCTCCCCTTGTCCGATATAAACCAGCCACACAGTCACTGACACTAATCCGCCGCTGTCTGATATAAATCAGCCCCACAGTCACTGACACCGATCTCCCCCCGACTGATATAAACCAACCCACAGTCACTGACACCAATCTTCGCGGGTCTGATATAAACCAGCAACACAGACAGTGACACCCATCTCCCCCTATCGGATATAAACCAAACCACAGTCATTGTCACCAATCTCCCCTTGTCTGATATAACCCAGCCCCACAGACACTGACACCTTCTCACCCTGTCTGATATAAACCAGCCCCACAGTCACTGACACCAATATCCCTCTGTCTGATACAAAGCAGCCCCACAGTCACTGACACCAATCTCCCCCTGTCTGATATAAACCAGCCACACAGTCATTGACACTAATCTCCCCCTGTCTGATATAACCCAGACCCACAGTCACTGACACCAATCTCCCCCTGTCTGATATAAACCAGACCCACAAACACTGACAACAATCTCCCCCTGTCGGATATAAACCAGCCCCACAAACACTGACAACAATCTCCCCCTGTGTGATATAAACCAAACCACAGTCACTGACACCAATCTTCCTGGGTCTGATATAAATCAGCAACACAGACACTGACACCAATCTCCCCTGTCTGATATAAACCAAACCACCTTCATTGTCACCAATCTCCCCTTGTCTGATATAACACAGCCCCACAGACACTGACACCTTCTCACCCTGTCTGATATAACCCAGTCCCACAGTCACTGACACCAATATCCCTCTGTCTGATATAACCAGCCCCACAGACACTGTCAAGAATCGCCCCTTGTCCGATATAAACCAGCCCCACAGTCACTGACACCAATCTCCCCTGTCTGATATAAACCAGCCCCACAGACACTGACAACAATCTCCCCCTGACTGATATATACCAGCCCCACAGTCACTGACATCAATCTCCCCCTGTCTGATATAACCCAGTCCCACATTCCCTGACACCAATCTCCCCCTGTCTGATATAAACCAGCCCACACACATAGCCACCAATCTCCCCCTGTCTGATTTAAACCAGCCCCACAGACACTGACAACAAACTCCCCCTGTCTGATTTACACCAGCCCCACAGTCACGGACACCAATCTCCCCCTGTCTGATGTAAAGCAGCCCCACAGAGACTGACAACAATTTCCCCTTGTCTGATATAAACCAGCCCCACAGTGACTGACACCAATCTCCTCCTGTCTAATATAAACCAGCCCCACACACATACAGACACCAATCTCCCCCTGTCTGATATAAACCAGACCCACAGTCACTGACACCAATCTCCCCCTGTCTGATATAAACCAGCCCCACAGTCACAGACACCAAACTCCCCCTGTCTGATATAAACCAACCCACAGTCACTGACACCCCCAATCTCCCCTTGTCTGATATAAACCAGCCCCACAGAGACTGACACCAATCTCTGCCTGTCTGATATAACCCAGTCCCACAGTCACTGACACCAATCTCCACCTGTCTGATATAAATCAGCCCCACAGACACTGACAAGAATCTCCCCTTGTCAGATATAAACCAACCCCACAGAGACTGACACCAATCTCCCCCTGTCTGACATAAACCAGACCCACAGTCACTGCCAACAATCTCCTCTGTCTGATATAAACCAGCCCCACACACACAGACACCAATCTCCCCCAGTCTGATATAAACCAGCCCCACAGTCACTGACACAAATCTCCCCCGTCTGATATAACCCAGTCCCACATTAACTGACACCAATATCCCCCTGTCTGATATAAACCAGCCCCACACACATAGACACCAATCTCCCTCTGTCTGATATACACCAGCCCCACAGACACTGACAACAATCTCCCCCTTTCTGATATAAACCAGTCCCACAGACACTGACAACAATTTCCCCTTGTCTGATTTAAACCAGCCCCCCACACACAGAGACAAATCTCCCCCAGTCTGATATAAACCAGCCCCAAAGACACTGATACCAATCTTCCTCAGTCTGCTATAAACCAGACCCACAGCCACTGACAGCAATCTCCCTCTGTCTGATGTAAACCAGACCCACAGTCACTGACACCAATCTCCCCCTGTCTGAGATAAACCAGCCTCACAGTCACTGACACCAATCTCCCCCTGTCTGATATAAACAAGACCCAGAATCACTGACACCAATCTCCCCCTGTCTGATGTAAACCAGCCCCATAGTCACTGACACCAATCTCTGCCTGACTGATATAAAACTGCCCCACAGACACTGACACCAATCTCCCCCGTCTGGTATAAACCAGTCCCACGGACACTGACACCAATCTCCTCCTGTCTGATATAAACCAGCAACACAGACACTGACACCAATATCTGCCTTTCTGATATAACCCAGCTCCACAGACACTGACACCAATCTCCCCCTCTCTGATATAACCCAGTCCCACAGTCACTGACACCAATCTCCCCCTGTCTGATATAAAGCAGCCCCACAGTCACTGACAACAATTTTCCCTTGTTTGATATAAACCAGCCCCACAGTCACTGACACCAATCTCCTCCTGTCTCATATAAACAAGCCCCAACACACACAGACACCAATCTCCCCCTGTCTGATATAACCCAGCCCCACAGACTCTAAACTAACCTCCCCCTGTCTGATATAAACCAGACCCACTGTCACTGACACCAATCTGCCCCTGTCTGATATAAATCAGCCCCACAGTCACTGACACCGATCTCCCCCCGACTGATATAAACCAACCCACAGTCACTGACACCAATCTTCGCGGGTCTGATATAAACCAGCAACACAGACAGTGACACCAATCTCCCCCTATCTGATATAAACCAACCAACAGTCATTGTCACCAATCTCCCCTTGTCTGATATAACCCAGCCCCACAGACACTGACACCTTCTCACCCTGTCTGATATAAACCAGCCCCACAGTCACTGACACCAATATCCCTCCGTCTGATATAACCAGCCCCACAGACACTGTCAAGAATCTCCCCTTGTCTGATATAAACCAGCCCCACAGTCAGTGACACCAATCTCCCCTGTCTGATATAAACCAGCCCCACAGTCACTGACACCAATCTCCACCTGTCTGATATAAACCAGCCTCACAGACACTGACACCAATCTCCCTCTGTCTGATATACACCAGCCCCACAGACACTGACAACAATCTCCCCCTTTCTGATATAAACCAGTCCCACAGACACTGACAACAATTTCCCCATGTCTGATTTAAACCAGCCCCACACACATAGACACCAAACTCTCTCTTTCTGCTATAAACCAGACCCACAGTCACTGACAGCAATCTCCCTCTGTCTGATGTAAACCAGACCCACAGTCACTGACACGAATCTCCCCCTGTCTGAGATAAACCACACCCACAGTCAATGACACCAATCTCCCTCTGTCTGATATAAACCAGCCCCACAGTCACTGACACCAATCTCCACCTGTCTGATATAAACCAGCCTCCCAGTCACTGACTACAATCTCCCTCTGTCTGATATAAACCAGCCCCACAGACACTGACAAGAATCTCACCTTGTCAGATATAAACCAGCCCCACAGAGACTGACACCAATCTCTGCCTGTCTGATATAAACCAGCCCCACAGATACTGACACCAATCTCCCCCTGTCTGACATAAACCAGACCCACAGTCACTCACACCAATCTCCCCCTCTCTGATATAAACCAGCCCCACAGACACTGACAACAATCTCCCCTTTCTGATATAAACCAGCCCCACAGACACTGACAACAATTTCCCCTTGTCTGATATAAACCAGCCACCCCCACACAGAGACAAATCTCCCCCAGTCTGAAATAAACCAGCTCAACAGTCAGTGACACAAATCTCCCCCTGTCTGATATAACCCAGTCCCACAATCTCTGTCACCAATCTCACCCTGTCTGATATATACCAGCCCCACACACATAGACACCAATCTCCCTCTGTCTGATATAAACCAGCCCCACAGACACTGACAACAATCTCCCCCTTTCTGATATAAACAAGCCCCACAGACACTGACAACAATTTCCCCTTGTCTGATATAAACCAGCCCCACACACATAGACACCAATCTCCCTCTTTCTGATATAAACCATCTCCACAGACACTGATACCAATCTCCCTCTGTCTGCTATAAACCAGAACCACAGTCACTGACAGCAATCTCCCTCCGTCTGATGTAAACCAGACCCACAGTCACTGACACCAATCTCCCCCTGTCTGAGATAAACCAGACCCACAGTCAATGACACCAATCTCCCTCTGTCTGATATAAACCAACCCCACAGTCACTGACACCAATCTCTGCCTGTCTGATATAAACCAGCACCACAGTCACTGACACCAATCTCCTCCTGTCTAATATACACCAGCCCCACAGACACTGACACCAATCTCCCCCTGTCTGATATAAACCAGCCCCCCACACACAGAGACAAATCTCCCCCAGTCTGATATAAACCAGCCCCACAGACAATGACACAAATCTCCCCCTGTCTGATATAACCCAGTCCCACATTCACTGACACCAATCTCCCCCTGTCTGATATAACCCAGCCCCACACACATAGACACCAATCTCCCTCTGTCTGATATAAACCAGCCCCACAGACACTGACAACAATCTCACCTGTTCTGATATAAACCAGCCCCACAGACACTGACAACAATTTCCCCTTGTCTGATATAAACCAGCCCCACACACATAGACACTAATCTCCCTCTTTCTGATATAAACCAGCCCCAAAGACACTGATACCAATCTTCCTCAGTCTGCTATAAACCAGACCCACAGCCACTGACAGCAATCTCCCTCTGTCTGATGTAAACCAGACCCACAGTCACTGACACCAATCTCCCCCTGTCTGAGATAAACCAGCCTCACAGTCACTGACACCAATCTCCCCCTGTCTGATATAAACAAGACCCAGAATCACTGACACCAATCTCCCCCTGTCTGATGTAAACCAGCCCCATAGTCACTGACACCAATCTCTGCCTGACTGATATAAAACTGCCCCACAGACACTGACACCAATCTCCCCCGTCTGGTATAAACCAGTCCCACGGACACTGACACCAATCTCCTCCTGTCTGATATAAACCAGCAACACAGACACTGACACCAATATCTGCCTGTCTGATATAACCCAGCTCCACAGACACTGACACCAATCTCCCCCTCTCTGATATAACCCAGTCCCACAGTCACTGACACCAATCTCCCCCTGTCTGATATAAAGCAGCCCCACAGTCACTGACAACAATTTTCCCTTGTTTGATATAAACCAGCCCCACAGTCACTGACACCAATCTCCTCCTGTCTCATATAAACAAGCCCCAACACACACAGACACCAATCTCCCCCTGTCTGATATAACCCAGCCCCACAGACTCGGAAACTAATCTCCCCCTGTCTGATATAAACCAGACCCACTGTCACTGACACCAATCTGCCCCTGTCTGATATAAATCAGCCCCACAGTCACTGACACCGATCTCCCCCCGACTGATATAAACCAACCCACAGTCACTGACACCAATCTTCGCGGGTCTGATATAAACCAGCAACACAGACAGTGACACCAATCTCCCCCTATCTGATATAAACCAAACCACAGTCATTGTCACCAATCTCCCCTTGTCTGATATAACCCAGCCCCACAGACACTGACACCTTCTCACCCTGTCTGATATAAACCAGCCCCACAGTCACTGACACCAATATCCCTCCGTCTGATATAACCAGCCCCACAGACACTGTGAAGAATCTCCCCTTGTCTGATATAAACCAGCCCCACAGTCAGTGACACCAATCTCCCCCTGTCTGATATAAACCAGCCCCACACACACAGAGACCAATCTCCCCCTGTCTGATATAAACCAGCCCCACAGTCACTGACACAAATCTCCCCCTGTCTGATATAACCCAGTCCCACATTCACTGACACCAATATCCCCCTGTTTGATATAAACCAGCCCCACAGACACTGACACCTTCTCACCCTGTCTGATATAAACCAGCCCCACAGTCACTGACACCAATATCCCTCCGTCTGATATAACCAGCCCCACAGACACTGTCAAGAATCTCCCCTTGTCTGATATAAACCAGCCCCACAGTCAGTGACACCAATCTCCCCCTGTCTGATATAAACCAGAACCCACAGTCACTGACACCAATCTCCCCTCTCTGATTTAAACCAGACCCACAGTCACAGACACCAATCTCCCCCTGTCTGATATAAAACCAGACCCACAGTCACTGACACCACTCTCCCTCTGCATGATATAAACCAGACCCACAGTCACTGACACCAATCTCACCCTGTCTGATATAAACCAGCACCACAGTCACTCACACCAATCTCCTCCTGTCTAATATACACCAGCCCCACAGACACTGACACCAATCCCCACCTGTCTGATATAAAGCAGACCCACAGTCACTGCCACCAATCTCCCCCTGTCTGATATAACCCAGTCCCACAGACACTGACAACAATTTCCCCTTGTCTGATTTAAACCAGCCCAACACACATAGACACCAATCTCCCTCTTTCTGATATAAACCAGCCCCCCACACAGAGAGACAAATCTCCCCCTGTCTGATATAAACCAGCCCCACAGTCACTGACACAAATCTCCCCCTGTCTGATATAACCCAGTCCCACATTCACTGACACCAATATCCCCCTGTTTGATATAAACCAGCCCCACACACATAGACACCAATCTCCCTCTGTCTGATATAAACCAGCCCCACAGACACTGACAACAATCTCCCCCTTTCTGATATAAACCAGCCCCACAGACACTGACAACAATTTCCCCTTGTCTGATTTAAACCAGCCCAACACACATAGACACCAATCTCCCTCTTTCTGATATAAACCAGACCCACAGACACTGATACCAATCTCCCTCTGTCTGCTATAAACCAGACACACAGTCACTGACAGCAATCTCTCTCTGTCTGATGAAAACCAGACCCACAGTCACTGACACCTATCTCCCCCTGTCTGAGATAAACCAGACCCACAGTCAATGACACCAATCTCCCTCTGTCTGATATAAACCAGCCCCACAGTCACTGACACCAATCTCCACCTGTCTGATATAAACCAGCCTCACAGACACTGACACCAATCTCCCTCTGTCTGATATAAACCAGCCCCACAGACACTGACACCAATCTCCACCTGTCTGATATAAACCAGCCCCACAGAGACTGACACCAATCTCTGCCTGTCTGATAAAAACCAGCACACAGTCACTGACACCAATCTCCCCGTGTCTGATATAACCCAGTCCCACATTCACTGACACCAATCTCCCCCTGTCTGATATAAACAAGCCCCACAGACACTGACAACAATCTCCCCCTGACTGACGTCAACCAGACCCACAGTCACTGACACCAATCTCCACGTGTCTGAGATAACCCAGTCCCACATTCACTGACACCAATCTCCCTCTGTCTGATATAAACCAGCCCCACACACATAGACACCAATCTCCCCCTGTCTGATTTAAACCAGCCCCACAGACAATGAAAACAATCTCCCCCTGTCTGATTTAAACCAGACCCACAGTTACAGACACCAATCTCCCCCTGTCTGATATAAAGCAGCCCCACAGAGACTCACAACAATTTCCCCTTGTCTGATATAAACCAGCCCCACACACACTGACACCAATCTCCCCCTGTCTGATATAACCCAGCCCCACAGTCAGTGACACCAATCTCTCCCTGTCTGATGTAAACCAGCAACACAGACACTGACACCAATATCTATCTGTCTGATATAAACCAGGCCCACAGTCACTGACACCAATCTCTGCCTGTCTGATATAAACCAGGCCCACAGTCACTGACACCAATCTCTGCCTGTCTGATATAAACCAACCAACAGACACTGTCTCCACTCTCCCCTTGTCTGTTATAACCCAGCCCCACAGTCACTGACACCAATCTACCCCATGTCTGATTTAAACCAGCCCCACAGACACTGACACCAATCTCCCCCTGTCTGATATATACCAGCCCCACAGGCACTGACACCAATCTCCCCCTGTCTGATATAAACCAGCCCCACAGGCACTGACACCAATCTCCTCCTGTCTGATATAAACCAGCCCCACCGTCACTGACAACATTCCCCTCCTTTGTGACATAAACCAGCCCCACAGTCACAGACATCAATCTCCTCCTGTCTGATATAAACCTGCCCCACAGTCCCTGACAAAAATCTCCACCTGTCTGATATAAAGCAGCCCCACAGAGACTGACAACAATTTCCCCTTGTCTGATATAAACCAGCCCACAATGACTGACACCAATCTCTGCCTGTCTGATATAAACCAGCCCCACAGTCACTGACACCAATCTCCTCCTCTCTCATATAAACCAGCCCCAGACACACACAGACAGCAATCTCCCCCTGTCTGATATAAACCAGCCGCACAGACACCGACACTAATTTCCCCCTGTCTGATATAAACCAGACCCACAGTCACTGACACCAATCTCCCTCTGTCTGATATAAACCAGCCCCACAGTCACTGACACCAATCTCCCCCCGTCTGATATAAACCAACCCACAGTCACTGACACCAATCTCCCCTTGTCTGATATAAACCAGCACAACAGAGACTGACACCAATCTCTGCCTGTCTGACATAAACCAGACCCACAGTCAATGACACCAATCTCCCTCTGTCTGATATAAACCAGCCCCACAGTCACTGACACCAATCTCCACCTGTCTGATATAAACCAGCCCCACGGACACTGACACCAATCTCCTCCTGTCTGATATTAACCAGCAACACAGACACTGACACCAATATCTGCCTGTTTGATATAAACCAGCCCCACAGTCACTGACACCAATCTGCCCCTGACTGATGTCAACCAGCCCCACAGTCACTGACACCAATCTCTACCTGTCTGATATAAACCAATCCACAGTCACCGTCACCAATCTCCCCTTGTCTGATATAACCCAGCCCCAGAGACACGGACACCAATCTCCCTCTGTCTGATATAACCCAGTCCCACAGTCAATGACACCAAACTCCCCCTGTCTGATTTAAAACAGCCCCACAGGCACAGTCACCAATCTCCCCCTGTCTGATATAAACCAGCCCCATAGTCACTGACACCAATCTCCCCCTGTCTGAAATCAACCAGCCCCACAGACACTGACACTAATCTCCCCCTGTCTGATATAAACCAGACACACAGTCACTGACAGAAATCTCCCTCTGTCTGATGTAAACCAGACCCACAGTCACTGACACAAATCTCCTCCTGTCTGATATAAACCAGCCACACACACACAGACACCAATTTCACTGGTCCGATATAAACCAGCCCCACAGACACTGACACCAATCTTCCCCTGTCTGATATAAACCAGACCCAAAGTCACTGACACCAATCTCCCTCTGTCTGATATAAAACAGTCCCACAGTCACTGACACCAATCTCCCCCTGTCTGATATAAACCAGACCCACAGTCACTGACAACAATCTCCCCCTGTCAGATGTAAACCAGCCCCACAGACACTGACACCAATCTCTGCCTGTCTGATATAAATGAACCCAGTCACTGACACTAATCTCCCCCTGTCTGATACAACCCAGCTCCACAGACACTGACACCAATCTCCCCTTGTCTGATTTAAACCTGCCCCACCACCCTGACACTAATCTTCCCCTGTCTGATATCAACCAGCCCCACAGACACTGACACCAATCTCCTCCTGTCTGATATAAACCAGCCCCAAGGACACTGACAACAATCTCCTCCTGTCTGATATAAACCAGCAACACAGACACTGACACCAATATCTGCCTGTCTGATATAACCCAGCTCCACAGACACTGACAGCAATCTCCCCCTGTCTGATGTCAACCAGCCCCACAGTCACTGACACCAATCTCCCCCTGTCTGATATAAACCAGCCCCACACACACAGGTACCAATCTCCCCCTGTCTGATATAACCCAGCTCCACAGACACTGACAGCAATCTCTCCCTGTCTGATGTCAACCAGCCCCACAGTCACTGACACCAATCTCTGCCTGTCTGATATTAGCCAGCCCCACAGACACTGACACCAATCTCCCTCTGTCTGATATGAACCAGCCCCACAGTCACTGACACCAATCTCCCCCTGTCTGATATAAACCAGCCCCACAGTCACTGACACTAATCTCCCCCTGTCTGATATAAACCAACCAACAGTCACTGACACCAATCTCCCCTTGTCTGATATAAACCAGCCCCACATTCACTGACAAAAATCTCCCCGTGCCTGATATGAACCAGCCCCACAGTCACTGACACCAATCTCCCCCTGTCTGATATAAACCAGCCCCACAGACACTGACACCAACCTCCCCCTGTCTGATATAAACCAGCCCCACAGACACTGACACCAATCTCCCCCTGTCTGATATAACCCAGCCCCACAGTCACTGACACCAAACTCTCCCTGTCTGATGTAAACCAGCAACACAGACACTGACACCAATATCGACCTGTCTGATCAACCAGCCCCACAGTCACTGACACCAATCTCCCCCTGTCTGATATAAACCATCTCCACTGTCACTGACACCAATCTCCCCCTGTCTGATATAAACCAGCCCCACAGACACTGACACCAATCTCCCCCTCTCTGATATAACCCAGCCCCACATTCACTGACACCAATCTCTCCCGGTCTGATGTAAACCAGCAACACAGACACTGACACCAATCTCCCTCTGTCTCTTATAACCCAGTCCCACAGGCACTGACACCAATCTCCTCCTGTCTGATATAAACCAGCCCCACCGTCACTGACACCATTCCCCTCCTTTCTGACATAAACCAGCCCCACAGTCACAGACATCAATCTCCTCCTGTCTGAAATAAACGTGCCCCACAGTCCCTGAAACCAATCTCCCCCTGTCTGATATAAACCCACCCACAGTCACTGGCACCAATCTCATCCTGTCTGATATAAACCAAACCACAGTCTCTGACACCAATCTCCCCCTGTCTGATATAAACCAGACCCACAGTCACTGACACCAATCTCCCCCTGTCTGATATACACCAGACCCACAGTCACTGACACCAATCTCCCCTGTCTGATATAAACCAGCCCCACAGTCACTGACACAAATCTCCCGCTGTCTGATGTAAACCAGCCCCACAGACACTGACACCAATCTCCAAATGTCTGATATAAATCAACCCCACAGGCACTGACAATAATCTCCCCTGACTGATATAAACCAGCCCCACGGACACTGACACCAATCTCCTCCTGTCTGATATAAACCAGCCCCACAGGCACTGACACCAATCTTCCCCTGTCTGATATAAACCAGTCCCACAGGCACTGACGCCAATCTTCTCCTGTCTGATATAAACCAGACCCACAGTCACTGACACCAATCTCCCCCTGTCTGATGTAAACGAACCCACTGTCATTGACACCAATGCCCTAATGTCTGACATAAACCAGACCCACAGTCACTGACACCAAACTCCCCCTGTCTGACATAAACCATCCCCACAGTCTCTGACACCAATCTCCCCCTGTCTGATATAAAACAACCACAGTCGCTGACACCAATCCCCTCCTGTCTGATTTAAACCAGCCCCACAGACACTGACACCAATCTCCCCTGCCTGATTTAAACAAGCCCCACAGTCACTGACACCAATCTCCCCCTGTCTGATATAAACCAGACCCACAGACACTGACAACAATCTCCCCCTGTCAAATATAAACCAGCCCCACATTCACTGACACCAATCTCCCCCTGTCTGATATAAACCAGCCCCACAGACACTGACACCAATCTCCCTCTGTCTGATATAAAACAGTCCCACAGTCACTGACACCAATCTCCCCCTGTCTGATATAAACCAGACCCACAGTCACTGACACCAATCTCCCCCTGTCAGATGTAAACCAGCCCCACACACACAGACACCAATTTCACTGGTCCGATATAAACCAGCCCCACAAACACTGACACCAATCTCCCCCTGTCTGATATAAACCAGACCCACAGTCACTGACACCAATCTCCCTCTGTCTGATATAAAACAGTCCCACAGTCACTGACACCAATCTCCCCCTGTCTGATATAAACCAGACCCACAGTCACTGACACCAATCTCCCCCTGTCAGATGTAAACCAGCCCCACAGACACTGACACCAATCTCTGCCTGTCTGATATAAACCAACCCAGTCACTGACACCAATCTCCCCTTGTCTGATATAAACCAGTCCCACAGTCACTGACACCAATTTCTGCCTGTCTGATACAACCCAGCTCCACAGACACTGACACCAATCTCCCCTTGTCTGATATAAACCTGCCCCACAGACCCTGACACTAATCTCCCCCTGTCTGATATAAACCAGTCCCACAGTCACTGACACCAATCTCCTCCTGTCTGATATAAACCAGCGCCACGGACACTGACAACAATCTCCTCCTGTCTGATATAAACCAGCAACACAGACAATGACACCAATATCTGCCTGTCTGATATAACCCAGCTCCACAGACACTGACACCAATCTCCCCCTGTCTGATGTCAACCATCCCCACAGTCACTGACACCAATCTCTGCCTGTCTGATATAAACCAATCCACCGTCACCGTCACCAATCTCCCCTTGTCTGATATAACCCAGCCCCACAGACACGGACACCAATCTCCCCATGTCTGATATAAACCAGACCCACACACACAGAGACCAATCGCCCCCTGTCTGATATAAAACAGCCCCACAGTCACTGACACCAATCTCCCCCTGTCTTATATCAACCAGCCCCACAGACACTGACACCAATCTCCCCCTGTCTGATATAAATCAGCCCCACAGACACTGACACCATTCTCTGCATGTATGATATAAACCAGCCCCACAGTCACTGACACCAATCTCTGCCTGTCTGATATAACCCAATCCACCGTCACCGTCACCAATCTCCCCTTGTCTGATATAACCCAGCCCCACAGACACGGACACCAATCTCCCCATGTCTGATATAAACCAGACCCACACACACAGAGACCAATCTCCCCCTGTCTGATATAAAACAGCCCCACAGTCACTGACACCAATCTCCCCCTGTCTTATATCAACCAGTCCCACAGACACTGACACCAATCTCCCCCTGTCTGATATAAATCAGCCCCACAGACACTGACACCATTCTCTGCATGTATGATATAAACCAGCCCCACAGTCACTGACACCAATCTCTGCCTGTCTGATATAAACCAGCCCCACAGACACTGACACCAATCTCCCTCTGTCTGATATAAACCAACCCCACAGACACTGACACCAATCTCCCTCTGTCTGATATGAACCAGCCCCACAGACACTGACACCAATCTCCCTCTGTCTGATATAAACCAGCCCCACAGACACTGACACCAAACTCCCTCTGTCTGACATGAACCAGCGCCTCAGTCACTGACACCAATCTCCCCCTGTCTGATATAAACCAGCCCCACAGTCACTGACACCAATCTCCCCCTGTCTGATATAAACCAGCCCCACAGTCACTGACACCAATCTCCCCCTGTCTGATATAAACCAACCAACAGTCACTGACACCAATCTCCCGTTGTCTGATATAAACCAGCCCCACAGTCACTGACACCGATCTCCCCGTGTCTGATATGAACCAGCCCCACAGTCACTGACACCAATCTCCCCCTGTCTGATATAAACCAGCCCCACAGATACAGACACCAATCTCCCCCTGTCTGATATAAACCGACCCACAGTCACTGACACCAATCTCCCCTGTCTGATATAAACCAGCCCCACAGACACTGACACCAATCTCCCCCTGTCTGATATAACCCAGCCCCACAGTCACTGACACCAAACTCTCCCTGTCTGATGTAAACCAGCAACACAGACACTGACACCAATATCGACCTGTCTGATATAAACCAGCCCCACAGTCACTGACGCCAATCTCCCCCTGTCTGATATAAACCATCTCCACAGTCACTGACACCAAACTCTCCCGGTCTGATGTAAACCAGCAACACAGACACTGACACCAATATCGACCTGTCTGATATAAACCAGCCCCACAGTCACTGACGCCAATCTCCTCCTGTCTGATATAAACCAGCCCCACACACACAGACACCAATTTCACTGGTCCGATATAAACCAGCCCCACAGACACTGACACCAATCTTCCCCTGTCTGATATAAACCAGACCCAAAGTCACTGACACCAATCTCCCTCTGTCTGATATAAAACAGTCCCACAGTCACTGACACCAATCTCCCCCTGTCTGATATAAACCAGACCCACAGTCACTGACACCAATCTCCCCCTGTCAGATGTAAACCAGCCCCACAGACACTGACACCAATCTCTGCCTGTCTGCTTTAAACCGACCCACAGTCACTGACACCAATCTCCCCCCGTCTGATATAAACCAACCCACAGTCACTGACACCAATCTCCCCTTGTCTGATATAAACCAGCACAACAGAGACTGACACCAATCTCTGCCTGTCTGACATAAACCAGACCCACAGTCAATGACACCAATCTCCCTCTGTCTGATATAAACCAGCCCCACAGTCACTGACACCAATCTCCACCTGTCTGATATAAACCAGCCCCACGGACACTGACACCAATCTCCTCCTGTCTGATATAAACCAGCAACACAGACACTGACACCAATATCTGCCTGTTTGATAAAACCAGCCGCACAGTCACTGACACCAATCTCCCCCTGACTGATGTCAACCAGCCCCACAGTCACTGACACCAATCTCTACCTGTCTGATATAAACCAATCCACAGTCACCGTCACCAATCTCCCCTTGTCTGATGTAACCCAGCCCCAGAGACACGGACACCAATCTCCCTCTGTCTGATATAACCCAGTCCCACAGACAATGACACCAATCTCCCCCTGTCTGATATAAACCAGCCCCATAGTCACTGACACCAATCTCCCCCTGTCTGAAATCAACCAGCCCCACAGACACTGACACTAATCTCCCCCTGTCTGATATAAACCAGACACACAGTCACTGACAGCAATCTCCCTCTGTCTGATGTAAACCAGACCCACAGTCACTGACACCAATCTCCCTCTGTCTGATATGAACCAGACCCACAGTCACTGACACCAATCTCCCACTGTCTGATATAAACCAGACACACAGTCACTGACAGCAATCTGCCCTGTCTGATGTAAACCAGCCCCACAGACACTGACACCAATCTCTGCCTGTCTGATATAAATGAACCCAGTCACTGACACTAATCTCCCCCTGTCTGATACAACCCAGCTCCACAGACACTGACACCAATCTTCCCTTGATTGATATAAACCTGCCCCACAGACCCTGACACTAATCTCCCCCTGTCTGATATAAACCAGTCCCACAGGCACTGACACCAATCTCCTCCTGTCTGATATAAACCAGCCCCACGGACACTGACAACAATCTCCTCCTGTCAGATATAAACCAGCAACACCGACACTGACACCAATATCTGCCTGTCTGATATAACTCAGCTCCACAGACACTGACAGCAATCTCCCCCTGTCTGATGTCAACCAGCCCCACAGTCACTGACACCAATCTCCCCCTGTCTGATATAAACCAGCCCCACACACACAGATACCAATCTCCCCCTGTCTGATATAACCCAGCTCCACAGACACTGACAGCAATCTCCCCCTGTCTGATGTCAACCAGCCCCACAGTCACTGACACCAATCTCTGCCTGTCTGATATTAGCCAGCCCCACAGACACTGACACCAATCTCGCTCTGTCTGATATAAACCAGCCCCACAGACACTGACACCAATCTCCCTCTGTCTGATATGAACCAGCCCCACAGTCACTGACACCAATCTCCCCCTGTCTGATATAAACCAGCCCCACAGTCACTGACACCAATCTCCCCCTGTCTGATATAAACCAACCAACAGTCACTGACACCAATCTCCCCTTGTCTGATATAAACCAGCCCCACATTCACTGACACCAATCTCCCCGTGCCTGATGTGAACCAGCCCCGCAGACACTGACACCAACCTCCCCCTGTCTGATATAAACCAGCCCCACAGACACTGACACCAATCGCCCCCTGTCTGATATAATCCAGCCCCACAGTCACTGACACCAAACTCTCCCTGTCTGATGTAAACCAGCAACACAGACACTGACACCAATATCGACCTGTCTGATATAAACCATCTCCACTGTCACTGACACCAATCTCCCCCTGTCTGATATAAACCAGCCCCACAGACACTCTCTCCAATCTCCCGCTGTCTGATATAACCCAGCCCCACAATCACTGACACCAATCTCTCCCGGTCTGATGTAAACCAGCAACACAGACACTGACACCAATCTCCCTCTGTCTCATGTAACCCAGTCCCACAGGCACTGACACCAATCTCCTCCTGTCTGATATAAACCAGCCCCACCGTCACTGACACCATTCCCCTCCTTTCTGACATAAACCAGCCCCACAGTCACAGACATCAATCTCCTCCTATCTGATATAAACGTGCCCCACAGTCCCTGACACCAATCTCCCCCTGTCTGATATAAACTCACCCACAGTCACTGGCACCAATCTCATCCTGTCTGATATAAACCAACCCACAGTCTCTGACACCAATCTCCCCCTGTCTGATATAAACCAGACCCACAGTCACTGACACCAATCTCCCCCTGTCTGATATACACCAGACCCACAGTCACTGACACCAATCTCCCCCTGTCTGATATAAACCAGACCCATAGTCACTGACACCAATCTCCCCTGTCTGATATAAACCAGCCCCACAGTCACTGACACAAATCTCCCGCTGTCTGATGTAAACCGGCCCCACAGACACTGACACCAATCTCCGACTGTCTGATATAAATCAACCCCACAGGCACTGACACCAATCTCCCCTGACTGATATAAACCAGCCCCACGGACACTGACACCAATCTCCTCCTGTCTGATATAAACCAGCCCCACAGGCACTGACACCAATCTCCCCCTGTCTGATATAAACCAGTCCCACAGGCACTGACGCCAATCTTCTCCTGTCTGATATAAACCAGACCCACAGTCACTGACACCAATCTCCCCTGTCTGATGTAAACGAACCCACTGTCATTGACACCAATGCCCTAATGTCTGACATAAACCAGACCCACAGTCACTGACACCAAACTCCCCCTGCCTGACATAAACCATCCCCACAGTCTCTGACACCAATCTCCCCCTGTCTGGTATAAAACAGAACCACAGTCGCTGACACCAATCCCCTCTTGTCTGGCATAAACCAGCCCCACAGACACTGACACCAATCCCCTCCTGTCTGATTTAAACCAGCCCCACAGACACTGACACCAATCTCCCCTGCCTGATTTAAACAAGCCCCACAGTCACTGACACCAATCTCCCCCTGTCTGATATAAACCAACCCACAGTCACTGACACCAACATCCCCCTGTCTGATATAAACCAGACCGACAGACACTGACAACAATCTCCCCCTGTCAAATATAAACCAGCCCCACAGTCACTGACACCAATCTCCCCCTGTCTGATATAAACCAGCCACACAGACACTGACACCAATCTCCCGCGGTCTGATGTAACCAGGCCCACAGACACTGACACCAATCTCCCCCTGTCTGATATAAACCAGCCCCACAGGCACTGACACCAATCTCCCCCTGTCTGATATAAACCAGCCCCACAGGCACTGACACCAATCTCCCGCTGTCTGATGTAACCAGCCCCACAGTCACTGACACCAATCTCTGCCTGTCTGATATTAGCCAGACCCACAGACACTGACACCAATCTCGCTCTGTCTGATATAAACCAGCCCCACAGACACTGACACCAATCTCCCTCTGTCTGATATGAACCAGCCCCACAGTCACTGACACCAATCTCCCCCTGTCTGATATAAACCAGCCCCACAGTCACTGACACCAATCTCCCCCTGTCTGATATAAACCAACCAACAGTCACTGACACCAATCTCCCCTTGTCTGATATAAACCAGCCCCACATTCACTGACACCAATCTCCCCGTGCCTGATGTGAACCAGCCCCGCAGACACTGACACCAACCTCCCCCTGTCTGATATAAACCAGCTCCACAGACACTGACACCAATCTTCCCTTGATTGATATAAACCTGCCCCACAGACCCTGACACTAATCTCCCCCTGTCTGATATAAACCAGTCCCACAGGCACTGACACCAATCTCCTCCTGTCTGATATAAACCAGCCCCACGGACACTGACAACAATCTCCTCCTGTCAGATATAAACCAGCAACACCGACACTGACACCAATATCTGCCTGTCTGATATAACCCAGCTCCACAGACACTGACAGCAATCTCCCCCTGTCTGATGTCAACCAGCCCCACAGTCACTGACACCATCTCCCCCTGTCTGATATAAACCAGCCCCACACACACAGATACCAATCTCCCCCTGTCTGATATAACCCAGCTCCACAGACACTGACAGCAATCTCCCCCTGTCTGATGTCAACCAGCCCCACAGTCACTGACACCAATCTCTGCCTGTCTGATATTAGCCAGCCCCACAGACACTGACACCAATCTCGCTCTGTCTGATATGAACCAGCCCCACAGTCACTGACACCAATCTCCCCCTGTCTGATATAAACCAGCCCCACAGTCACTGACACCAATCTCCCCCTGTCTGATATAAACCAACCAACAGTCACTGACACCAATCTCCCCTTGTCTGATATAAACCAGCCCCACATTCACTGACACCAATCTCCCCGTGCCTGATGTGAACCAGCCCCGCAGACACTGACACCAACCTCCCCCTGTCTGATATAAACCAGCCCCACAGACACTGACACCAATCGCCCACTGTCTGATATAATCCAGCCCCACAGTCACTGACACCAAACTCTCCCTGTCTGATGTAAACCAGCAACACAGACACTGACACCAATATCGACCTGTCTGATATAAACCAGCCCCACAGTCACTGACGCCAATCTCCCCCTGTCTGATATAAACCATCTCCACTGTCACTGACACCAATCTCCCCCTGTCTGATATAAACCAGCCCCACAGACACTCTCTCCAATCTCCCGCTGTCTGATATAACCCAGCCCCACAATCACTGACACCAATCTCTCCCGGTCTGATGTAAACCAGCAACACAGACACTGACACCAATCTCCCTCTGTCTCATGTAACCCAGTCCCACAGGCACTGACACCAATCTCCTCCTGTCTGATATAAACCAGCCCCACCGTCACTGACACCATTCCCCTCCTTTCTGACATAAACCAGCCCCACAGTCACAGACATCAATCTCCTCCTATCTGATATAAACGTGCCCCACAGTCCCTGACACCAATCTCCCCGTGTCTGATATAAACTCACCCACAGTCACTGGCACCAATCTCATCCTGTAAGATATAAACCAACCCACAGTCTCTGACACCAATCTCCCCCTGTCTGATATAAACCAGACCCACAGTCACTGACACCAATCTCCCCCTGTCTGATATACACCAGACCCACAGTCACTGACACCAATCTCCCCCTGTCTGATATAAACCAGACCCATAGTCACTGACACCAATCTCCCCTGTCTGATATAAACCAGCCCCACAGTCACTGACACAAATCTCCCGCTGTCTGATGTAAACCGGCCCCACAGACACTGACACCAATCTCCGACTGTCTGATATAAATCAACCCCACAGGCACTGACACCAATCTCCCCTGACTGATATAAACCAGCCCCACGGACACTGACACCAATCTCCTCCTGTCTGATATAAACCAGCCCCACAGGCACTGACACCAATCTCCCCCTGTCTGATATAAACCAGTCCCACAGGCACTGACGCCAATCTTCTCCTGTCTGATATAAACCAGACCCACAGTCACTGACACCAATCTCCCCTGTCTGATGTAAACGAACCCACTGTCATTGACACCAATGCCCTAATGTCTGACATAAACCAGACCCACAGTCACTGACACCAAACTCCCCCTGTCTGACATAAACCATCCCCACAGTCTCTGACACCAATCTCCCCCTGTCTGGTATAAAACAGAACCACAGACACTGACACCAATCCCCTCCTGTCTGATTTAAACCAGCCCCACAGACACTGACACCAATCTCCCCTGCCTGATTTAAACAAGCCCCACAGTCACTGACACCAATCTCCCCCTGTCTGATATAAACCAACCCACAGTCACTGACACCAACATCCCCCTGTCTGATATAAACCAGACCGACAGACACTGACAACAATCTCCCCCTGTCAAATATAAACCAGCCCCACAGTCACTGACACCAATCTCCCCCTGTCTGATATAAACCAGCCACACAGACACTGACACCAATCTCCCGCGGTCTGATGTAACCAGCCCCACAGACACTGACACCAATCTCCCACTGTCTGAGATAAACCAGCCCCACAGACACTGACACCAATCTCCCCCTGTCTGATATAAACCAGCCCCACAGGCACTGACACCAATCTCCCCCTGTCTGATATAAACCAGCCCCACAGGCACTGACACCAATCTCCCACTGTCTGATGTAACCAGCCCCACAGACACTGACACCAATCTCCCACTGTCTGATATAAACCAGCCCGACAGTCACTGACGCCAATCTCCTCCTGTCTGATATAAACCAGATCCACAGTCACTGACACCAATCTCCCCCTGTCTGATATAAACCAGACCCACAGTCACTGACACCAATCTCCCCCTGTCTGATATAATCCAGACCCACAGTCACTGACACCAATCTCCCCCTGTCTGATATAAACCAGACCCACAGTCACTGACACCAATCTCCCCCTGTCTGATATAAACCAGACCCACAGTCACTGACACCAATCTCCCCCTTTCTGATATAAACCAGATCCACATTCAATGACACCAATCTCCCCCTGTCTGATTTAAACCAGCCCCACAGACACTGACACCCATCTCCCCCTGTCTGATTTAAACCAGCTCCACAGACACTGACACCAATCTCCCCCTGTCTGATATAAACCAGCCCCACAGTCACTGACACCAATCTCCCCCTGTCTGATTTAAACCAGCCCCACAGACACTGACACCAATCTTACCTGTATGATTTAAACCAGCCCCACAGTCACTGACACCAAACTTCCCTGTCTGATGTAATCCAGACCCACAGTCACTGACACCAATCTCCTCTTGTCTGTTTTTAACCAGCCCCACAGTCACTGACACCAATCTCCCCCTGTGTGATCTTAACATGACCCACAGACAATGACAACAATCTCCCCTTGTCTGATATCAACTAAACCACAGTCACTGACACTCAACTCCCCCTGTCTGATATAAACCAGCCCCACAGACACTGACACCAATCTACCACTGTCTGATATAAATCAACCCCACAGGCACTGACACCAATCTCCCCTGACTGATATAAACCAGCCCCACGGACACTGACACCAATCTCCTCCTGTCTGATATAAACCAGCCCCACAGGCACTGACACCAATCTCCCCCTGTCTGATATAAACCAGTCCCACAGGCACTGACGCCAATCTTCTCCTGTCTGATATAAACCAGACCCACAGTCACTGACACCAATCTCCCCCTGTCTGATGTAAACGAACCCACTGTCATTGACACCAATGCCCTAATGTCTGACATAAACCAGACCCACAGTCACTGACAACAAACTCCCCCTGTCTGACATAAACCATCCCCACAGTCTCTGACACCAATCTCCCCCTGTCTGATATAAAAGAGAACCACAGTCGCTGACACCAATCCATTCTTGTCTGGCATAAACCAGCCCCACAGACACTGACAGCAATCCCCTCCTGTCTGATTTAAACCAGCCCCAAAGACACTGACACCAATCTCCCCTGCCTGATTTAAACAAGCCCCACAGTCACTGACACCAATCTCCCCCTGTCTGATATAAACCAACCCACAGTCACTGACACCAATATCCCCCTGTCTGATATAAACCAGACCGACAGACACTGACAACAATCTCCCCCTGTCAAATATAAACCAGCCCCACAGTCACTGACACCAATCTCCCCCTGTCTGATATAAACCAGCCCCACAGACACTGACACCAATCTCCCGCTGTCTGATGTAACCAGCCCCACAGACACTGACACCAATCTCCCACTGTCTGATATAAACCAGCCCCACAGACACTGACACCAATCTCCCCCAGTCTGATAAAAACCAGCCCCACAGGCACTGACACCAATCTCCCCCTGTCTGATATAAACCAGCCCCACAGGCACTGACACCAATCTCCCGCTGTCTGATGTAACCAGCCCCACAGACACTGACACCAATCTCCCACTGTCTGATATAAACCAGCCCGACAGTCACTGACGCCAATCTCCTCCTGTCTGATATAAACCAGATCCACAGTCACTGACACCAATCTCCCCCTGTCTGATATAAACCAGACCCACAGTCACTGACACCAATCTCCCCCTGTCTGATATAAACCAGACCCACAGTCACTGACACCAATCTCCCCCTGTCTGATATAAACCAGACCCACAGTCACTGACACCAATCTCCCCCTGTCTGTTATAAACCAGACCCACAGTCACTGACACCAATCTCCCCCTTTCTGATATAAACCAGATCCACACTCACTGACACCAATCTCCCCCTGTCTGATTTAAACCAGCCCCACAGACACTGACACCAATCTCCCCCTGTTTGATTTAAACCAGCTCCACAGACACTGACACCAATCTCCCCCTGTCTGATATAAACCAGCCCCACAGTCACTGACACCAATCTCCCCCTGTCTGATTTAAACCAGCCCCACAGACACTGACACCAATCTTACCTGTCTGATTTAAACCAGCCCCACAGTCACTGACACCAAACTTCCCTGCCTAATGTAAACCAGACCCACAGTCACTGACACCAATCTCCTCTTGTCTGTTTTTAACCAGCCCCACAGTCACTGACACCAATCTCCCCCTGTGTGATCTTAACATGACCCACAGACAATGACAACAATCTCCCCTTGTCTGATATCAACTAAACCACAGTCACTGACACTCAACTCCCCCTGTCTGATATAAACCAGACCCACAGTCACAGGCACCAATCTCCCCCTGTCTAATATAAACCAGCCCCACAGTCACTGACACCAATCTCCCACTGTCTGATATAAACCAGCCATACAGACACTGACACCAATCTCCCCTTGTCTGATATAAACCAGCCCCACAGACACTGACACCAATCTCCCCTGTCTGATATAAACCAGCCCCACGGAGACTGACACCAATCTCCCACTGTCTGATATAACCCAGATCCACAGTCACTGACACCAATCTCCCCTGTCTGATATAAACCAGACCCACAGTCACTGACACCAATCTCCCCCTGTCTGATATAAACCAGACCCACAGTCACTGACACCAATCTCCCCCTGTCTGATATAAACCAGACCCACAGTCACTGACACCAATCTCCCCCTGTCTGATATAAACCAGACCCACAGTCACTGACACCAATCTCCCCCTTTCTGATATAAACCAGCCCCACAGACACTGACACCAATCTTACCTGTCTGATTTAAACCAGCCCCACTGTCACTGACACCAAACTTCCCTGACTGATGTAAACCAGACCCACAGTCACTGACACCAATCTCCTCTTGTCTGATATAACCAGCCCCACAGTCACTGACACCAATCTCCCCCTGTCTGATCTTAATATGACCCACAGACAATGACAACAATCTCCCCTTGTCTGATATCAACTAAACCACAGTCACTGACACTCATCTCCCCCTGTCTGATATAAACCAGACCCACAGTCACAGGCACCAATCTCCCCCTGTCTGATATAAACATGACTCACAGTCACTGACACCAATCTCCCCCTGTCTGATATAAACCAGCCATACAGTCACTGACACCAATCTCCCCCTGTCTGATGTAAACGAACCCACTGTCATAAACACCAATGCCCTAATGTCTGACATAAACCAGACCCACAGTCACTGACACCAATCTCCCCCTGTCTGATATAAAACAGGACCACTGTCGCTGACACCAACCGCTCCTGTCTGACATAAACCATCCCCACAGTCACTGACACCAATCTCCCCCTGTCTGATGTAAACCAGACCCACAGTCATTGACACCAATCCCCTCCTGTCTGACATAAACCAGCCCCACAGTCACTGACACCAATCTCCCCTGTCTGATATAAACCAGCCCCACAGTCACTGACACCAATCCCCTCCTGTCTGACATAAACCAGCCACACAGTCACTGACACCAATCTCCCCCTGTCTGATATAAACCAGCCCCATAGTCACTGACACCAATCTCCCCCTGTCTGAAATCAACCAGCCCCAGAGACACTGACACTAATCTCCCCCTGTCTGATATAAACCAGACACACAGTCACTGACAGCAATCTCCCTCTGTCTGATGTAAACCAGTCCCACAGTCACTGACACCAATCTCCCTCTGTCTGATATGAACCAGCCCCACAGTCACTGACACCAATCTCCCCCTGTCTGATATAAACCAGACACACAGTCACTGACAGCAATCTCCCCTGTCTGATGTAAACCAGCCCCACAGACACTGACACCAATCCCTGCCTGTCTGCTTTAAACCGACCCACAGTCACTGACACAAATCTCCCCTTGTCTGATATAAACCAGTCCCACAGTCACTGACACCAATCTCCCCCTGTCAGATGTAAACCAGCCCCACAGACACTGACACCAATCTCTGCCTGTCTGATATAAACCAGTCCCACAGTCACTGACACCAATCTCCCCCTGTCTGATATAAACCAGACCCACAGTCACTGACACCAATCTCCCCCTGTCTGATATAAACCAGACCCACAGTCACTGACACCAATCTCCCCCTGTCTGATATAAACCAGACCCACAGTCACTGACACCAATCTCCCCCTGTCTGTTATAAACCAGACCCACAGTCACTGACACCAATCTCCCCCTTTCTGATATAAACCAGATCCACACTCACTGACACCAATCTCCCCCTGTCTGATTTAAACCAGCCCCACAGACACTGACACCAATCTCCCCCTGTTTGATTTAAACCAGCTCCACAGACACTGACACCAATCTCCCCCTGTCTGATATAAACCAGCCCCACAGTCACTGACACCAATCTCCCCCTGTCTGATTTAAACCAGCCCCACAGACACTGACACCAATCTTACCTGTCTGATTTAAACCAGCCCCACAGTCACTGACACCAAACTTCCCTGCCTAATGTAAACCAGACCCACAGTCACTGACACCAATCTCCTCTTGTCTGTTTTTAACCAGCCCCACAGTCACTGACACCAATCTCCCCCTGTGTGATCTTAACATGACCCACAGACAATGACAACAATCTCCCCTTGTCTGATATCAACTAAACCACAGTCACTGACACTCAACTCCCCCTGTCTGATATAAACCAGACCCACAGTCACAGGCACCAATCTCCCCCTGTCTAATATAAACCAGCCCCACAGTCACTGACACCAATCTCCCACTGTCTGATATAAACCAGCCATACAGACACTGACACCAATCTCCCCTTGTCTGATATAAACCAGCCCCACAGACACTGACACCAATCTCCCCTGTCTGATATAAACCAGCCCCACGGAGACTGACACCAATCTCCCACTGTCTGATATAAACCAGATCCACAGTCACTGACACCAATCTCCCCTGTCTGATATAAACCAGACCCACAGTCACTGACACCAATCTCCCCCTGTCTGATATAAACCAGACCCACAGTCACTGACACCAATCTCCCCCTGTCTGATATAAACCAGACCCACAGTCACTGACACCAATCTCCCCCTGTCTGATATAAACCAGACCCACAGTCACTGACACCAATCTCCCCCTTTCTGATATAAACCAGCCCCACAGACACTGACACCAATCTTACCTGTCTGATTTAAACCAGCCCCACTGTCACTGACACCAAACTTCCCTGACTGATGTAAACCAGACCCACAGTCACTGACACCAATCTCCTCTTGTCTGATATAACCAGCCCCACAGTCACTGACACCAATCTCCCCCTGTCTGATCTTAATATGACCCACAGACAATGACAACAATCTCCCCTTGTCTGATATCAACTAAACCACAGTCACTGACACTCATCTCCCCCTGTCTGATATAAACCAGACCCACAGTCACAGGCACCAATCTCCCCCTGTCTGATATAAACATGACTCACAGTCACTGACACCAATCTCCCCCTGTCTGATATAAACCAGCCATACAGTCACTGACACCAATCTCCCCCTGTCTGATGTAAACGAACCCACTGTCATAAACACCAATGCCCTAATGTCTGACATAAACCAGACCCACAGTCACTGACACCAATCTCCCCCTGTCTGATATAAAACAGGACCACTGTCGCTGACACCAACCGCTCCTGTCTGACATAAACCATCCCCACAGTCACTGACACCAATCTCCCCCTGTCTGATGTAAACCAGACCCACAGTCATTGACACCAATCCCCTCCTGTCTGACATAAACCAGCCCCACAGTCACTGACACCAATCTCCCCTGTCTGATATAAACCAGCCCCACAGTCACTGACACCAATCCCCTCCTGTCTGACATAAACCAGCCACACAGTCACTGACACCAATCTCCCCCTGTCTGATATAAACCAGCCCCATAGTCACTGACACCAATCTCCCCCTGTCTGAAATCAACCAGCCCCAGAGACACTGACACTAATCTCCCCCTGTCTGATATAAACCAGACACACAGTCACTGACAGCAATCTCCCTCTGTCTGATGTAAACCAGTCCCACAGTCACTGACACCAATCTCCCTCTGTCTGATATGAACCAGCCCCACAGTCACTGACACCAATCTCCCCCTGTCTGATATAAACCAGACACACAGTCACTGACAGCAATCTCCCCTGTCTGATGTAAACCAGCCCCACAGACACTGACACCAATCCCTGCCTGTCTGCTTTAAACCGACCCACAGTCACTGACACAAATCTCCCCTTGTCTGATATAAACCAGTCCCACAGTCACTGACACCAATCTCCCCCTGTCAGATGTAAACCAGCCCCACAGACACTGACACCAATCTCTGCCTGTCTGATATAAACCAACCCAGTCACTGACACCAATCTCCCCTTGTCTGATATAAACCAGTCCCACAGTCACTGACACCAATTTCTGCCTGTCTGATACAACCCAGCTCCACAGACACTGACACCAATCTCCCCTTGTCTGCTATAAACCTGCCCCACAGACCCTGACACTAATCTCCCCCTGTCTGATATAAACCAGTCCCACAGTCACTGACACCAATCTCCTCCTGTCTGATATAAACCAGCCCCACAGTCACTGACAACAATCTCCTCCTGTCTGATATAAACCAGCAACACAGACACTGACACCAATCTCTGCCTGTCTGATATAAAACAATCCACCGTCACCGTCACCAATCTCCCCTTGTCTGATATAACCGAGCCCCACAGACACGGACACCAATCTCCCCATGTCTGATATAAACCAGACCCACACACACAGAGACCAATCTCCCCCTGTCTGATATAAAACAGCCCCACAGTCACTGACACCAAACTCCCCCTGTCTTATATCAACCAGCCCCACAGACACTGACACCAATCTCCCCCTGTCTGTTATAAACCAGCCCCGCAGACACTGACACCATTCTCTGCATGTATGATATAAACCAGCCCCACAGACACTGACACCAATCTCCCTCTGTCTGATATGAACCAGCCCCACAGACACGGACACCAATCTCCCCCCTCTGATATAAACCAGCCCCACACACACAGAGACCAATCTCCCCCTGTCTGATATAAACCGACCCCACAGTCACTGACACCAATCTCCCCCTGTCTGATATAAACCAGCCCCACAGACACTGACACCAATCTCCCCCTGTCTGATATAAACCAGCCCCACAGTCACTGACACCAATCTCCCCCTGTCTGATATAAACCAACAAACAGTCACTGACACCAATCTCCCCTTGTCTGATATAAACCAGCCCCACAGTCACTGACACCAATCTCCCCGTGTCTGATATGAACCAGCCCCACAGTCACTGACACCAATCTCCCCCTGTCTGGTATAAACCAGCCCCACAGACACAGACACCAATCTCCCCCTGTCTGATATAAACCAGCCCCACAGACACTGACACCAATCTCCCCCCGTCTGATATAACCCAGCCCCACAGTCACTGACACGAAACTCTCCCTGTCTGATGTAAACCAGCAACACAGACACTGACATCAATATCGAACTGTCTGATATAAACCAGACCCACAGTCACGGACGCCAATCTCCCCCTGTCTGATATAAACCATCTCCACAGTCACTGACACCAATCTCCCCTTGTCTGATATAAACCAGACCCACAGTAACTGACATCAATCTCCCCCTGTCTGATATAAACCAGCTCCAGAGTCTCTGACACAAATCTCCTCCTGTCTGATATAAACCAGCCCCACAGTCACGGAACCAATCTCCCCCTGTCTGATATAAACCAACCCACAGTCACTGACACCAATCTCCCCCTGTCTGATATAAACCAGACCCACAGACACTGACAACAATCTCCCCCTGTCAAATATAAACCAGCCCCACAGTCACTGACACCAATCTCCCCCTGTCTGATATAAACCAGCCCCACAGACACTGACACCAATCTCCCGCTGTCTGATGTAACCAGCCCCACAGACACTGACACCAATCTCCCACTGTCTCATATAAACCAGCCCCACAGACACTGACACCAATCTCCCACTGTCTGATATAAACCAGCCCCACAGTCACTGACGCCAATCTCCTCCTGTCTGATATAAACCAGATCCACAGTCACTGACACCAATCTCCCCCTGTCTGATATAAACCAGACCCACAGTCACTGACACCAATCTCCCCCTGTCAGATATAAACCAGACCCACAGTCACTGACACCAATCTCCCCCTGTCAGATATAAACCAGACCCACAGTCACTGACACCAATCTCCCCCTGTCTGATATAAACCAGACCCACAGTCACTGACACCAATCTCCCCCTGTCTGATTTAAACCAGTCCCACAGACACTGACACCAATCTCCCCCTGTTTGATTTAAACCAGCCCCACAGACACTGACACCAATCTCCCCCTGTCTGATATAAACCAGCCCCACAGTCACTGACACCAATCTCCCCCTGTCTGATTTAAACCAGCCCACAGACACTGACACCAATCTTACCTGTCTGATTTAAACCAGCCCCACAGTCACTGACACCAAACTTCCCTGTCTGATGTAAACCAGACCCACAGTCACTGACACCAATCTCCTCTTGTCTGATATAAACCAGACCCACAGTCACTGACACCAATCTCCCCCTGTCTGATCTTAACATGACCCACAGACAATGACAACAATCTCCCCTTGTCTGATATCAACTAAACCACAGTCACTGACACTCATCTCCCCCTGTCTGATATAAACCAGACCCACAGTCACAGGCACCAAATCTCCCCCTGTCTAATATAAACCAGCCCCACAGTCTGACACCAATCTCCCCCTGTCTGATATAAACCAGCCACACAGACATTGACACCAATCTCCCGCTGTCTGATTTAAACCAGCCCCACAGACACTGACACCAATCTTACCTTTCTGATTTAAACCAGCCCCACAGTCACTGACACCAAACTTCCCTGTCTGATGTAAACCAGACCCACAGTCACTGACACCAATCTCCTCTTGTCTGATATAAACCTGCCCCACAGTCACTGACACCAATCTCGCCCTTTCTGATTTTAACATGACCTCCAGACAATGACAACAATCTCCCCTTGTCTGATATCAACTAAACCACAGTCACTGACACTCATCTCCCCCTGTCTGATATAAACCAGCCCCACAGACACTGACACCAATCTCCCACTGTCTGATATAAATCAACCCCACAGGCACTGACACCAACCTCCCCTGACTGATATGAACCAGCCCCACGGACACTGACACCAATCTCCTCCTGTCTGATATAAACCAGCCTCACAGGCACTGACACCAATCTCCCCCTGTCTGATATAAACCAGCCCCACAGTCACTGACGCCAATCTTCTCCTGTCTGATATAAACCAGACCCACAGTCACTGACACCAATCTCCCCCTGTCTGATGTAAACGAACCCACTGTCATTGACACCAATGCCCTAATGTCTGACATAAACCAGACCCACAGTCAGTGACACCAATCTCCCCCTGTCTGATATAAACCAGCCCCACACACACAGAGACCAATCTCCCCCTGTCTGATATAAACCGACCCCACAGTCACTGACACCAATCTCCCCCTGTCTGATATAAACCAGCCCCACAGACACTGACACCAATCTCCCCCTGTCTGATATAAACCAGCCCCACAGTCACTGACACCAATCTCCCCCTGTCTGATATAAACCAACAAACAGTCACTGACACCAATCTCCCCTTGTCTGATATAAACCAGCCCCACAGTCACTGACACCAATCTCCCCGTGTCTGATATGAACCAGCCCCACAGTCACTGACACCAATCTCCCCCTGTCTGGTATAAACCAGCCCCACAGACACAGACACCAATCTCCCCCTGTCTGATATAACCCAGCCCCACAGTCACTGACACGAAACTCTCCCTGTCTGATGTAAACCAGCAACACAGACACTGACATCAATATCGAACTGTCTGATATAAACCAGACCCACAGTCACGGACGCCAATCTCCCCCTGTCTGATATAAACCATCTCCACAGTCACTGACACCAATCTCCCCTTGTCTGATATAAACCAGACCCACAGTCACTGACATCAATCTCCCCCTGTCTGATATAAACCAGCTCCAGAGTCTCTGACACAAATCTCCTCCTGTCTGATATAAACCAGCCCCACAGTCACGGAACCAATCTCCCCCTGTCTGATATAAACCAACCCACAGTCACTGACACCAATCTCCCCCTGTCTGATATAAACCAGACCCACAGACACTGACAACAATCTCCCCCTGTCAAATATAAACCAGCCCCACAGTCACTGACACCAATCTCCCCCTGTCTGATATAAACCAGCCCCACAGACACTGACACCAATCTCCCGCTGTCTGATGTAACCAGCCCCACAGACACTGACACCAATCTCCCACTGTCTCATATAAACCAGCCCCACAGACACTGACACCAATCTCCCACTGTCTGATATAAACCAGCCCCACAGTCACTGACGCCAATCTCCTCCTGTCTGATATAAACCAGATCCACAGTCACTGACACCAATCTCCCCCTGTCTGATATAAACCAGACCCACAGTCACTGACACCAATCTCCCCCTGTCAGATATAAACCAGACCCACAGTCACTGACACCAATCTCCCCCTGTCAGATATAAACCAGACCCACAGTCACTGACACCAATCTCCCCCTGTCTGATATAAACCAGACCCACAGTCACTGACACCAATCTCCCCCTGTCTGATTTAAACCAGTCCCACAGACACTGACACCAATCTCCCCCTGTTTGATTTAAACCAGCCCCACAGACACTGACACCAATCTCCCCCTGTCTGATATAAACCAGCCCCACAGTCACTGACACCAATCTCCCCCTGTCTGATGTAAACCAGACCCACAGTCACTGACACCAATCTCCTCTTGTCTGATATAAACCAGACCCACAGTCACTGACACCAATCTCCCCCTGTCTGATCTTAACATGACCCACAGACAATGACAACAATCTCCCCTTGTCTGATATCAACTAAACCACAGTCACTGACACTCATCTCCCCCTGTCTGATATAAACCAGACCCACAGTCACAGGCACCAAATCTCCCCCTGTCTAATATAAACCAGCCCCACAGTCTGACACCAATCTCCCCCTGTCTGATATAAACCAGCCACACAGACATTGACACCAATCTCCCGCTGTCTGATTTAAACCAGCCCCACAGACACTGACACCAATCTTACCTTTCTGATTTAAACCAGCCCCACAGTCACTGACACCAAACTTCCCTGTCTGATGTAAACCAGACCCACAGTCACTGACACCAATCTCCTCTTGTCTGATCTAAACCTGCCCCACAGTCACTGACACCAATCTCGCCCTTTCTGATTTTAACATGACCTACAGACAATGACAACAATCTCCCCTTGTCTGATATCAACTAAACCACAGTCACTGACACTCATCTCCCCCTGTCTGATATAAACCAGCCCCACAGACACTGACACCAATCTCCCACTGTCTGATATAAATCAACCCCACAGGCACTGACACCAACCTCCCCTGACTGATATGAACCAGCCCCACGGACACTGACACCAATCTCCTCCTGTCTGATATAAACCAGCCTCACAGGCACTGACACCAATCTCCCCCTGTCTGATATAAACCAGCCCCACAGTCACTGACGCCAATCTTCTCCTGTCTGATATAAACCAGACCCACAGTCACTGACACCAATCTCCCCCTGTCTGATGTAAACGAACCCACTGTCATTGACACCAATGCCCTAATGTCTGACATAAACCAGACCCACAGTCACTGACACCAATCTCCCCCTGTCTGACATAAACCATCCCCACAGTCTCTGACACCAATCTCCCCCTGTCTGATATAAAACAGAACCACAGTCGCTGACACCAATCCCCTCCTGTCTGGCATAAACCAGCCCCACAGTCTCTGACACCAATCTCCCCCTGTCTGATATAAAACAGAACCACAGTCGCTGACACCAATCTCCTCCTGTCTGATTTAAACCAGCCCCACAGACACTGACACCAATCTCCCCTGCCTGATTTAAACAAGCCCCACAGTCACTGACACCAATCTCCCCCTGTCTGATATAAACCAACCCACAGTCACTGACACCAATATCCCCCTGTCTGATATAAACCAGACCCACAGACACTGACACCAATCTCCCGCTGTCTGATGTAACCAGCCCCACAGACACTGACACCAATCTCCCACTGTCTCATATAAACCAGCCCCACAGACACTGACACCAATCTCCCACTGTCTGATATAAACCAGCCCCACAGTCACTGACGCCAATCTCCTCCTGTCTGATATAAACCAGATCCACAGTCACTGACACCAATCTCCCCCTGTCTGATATAAACCAGACCCACAGTCACTGACACCAATCTCCCCCTGTCAGATATAAACCAGACCCACAGTCACTGACACCAATCTCCCCCTGTCAGATATAAACCAGACCCACAGTCACTGACACCAATCTCCCCCTGTCTGATATAAACCAGACCCACAGTCACTGACACCAATCTCCCCCTGTCTGATTTAAACCAGTCCCACAGACACTGACACCAATCTCCCCCTGTTTGATTTAAACCAGCCCCACAGACACTGACACCAATCTCCCCCTGTCTGATATAAACCAGCCCCACAGTCACTGACACCAATCTCCCCCTGTCTGATGTAAACCAGACCCACAGTCACTGACACCAATCTCCTCTTGTCTGATATAAACCAGACCCACAGTCACTGACACCAATCTCCCCCTGTCTGATCTTAACATGACCCACAGACAATGACAACAATCTCCCCTTGTCTGATATCAACTAAACCACAGTCACTGACACTCATCTCCCCCTGTCTGATATAAACCAGACCCACAGTCACAGGCACCAAATCTCCCCCTGTCTAATATAAACCAGCCCCACAGTCTGACACCAATCTCCCCCTGTCTGATATAAACCAGCCACACAGACATTGACACCAATCTCCCGCTGTCTGATTTAAACCAGCCCCACAGACACTGACACCAATCTTACCTTTCTGATTTAAACCAGCCCCACAGTCACTGACACCAAACTTCCCTGTCTGATGTAAACCAGACCCACAGTCACTGACACCAATCTCCTCTTGTCTGATCTAAACCTGCCCCACAGTCACTGACACCAATCTCGCCCTTTCTGATTTTAACATGACCTACAGACAATGACAACAATCTCCCCTTGTCTGATATCAACTAAACCACAGTCACTGACACTCATCTCCCCCTGTCTGATATAAACCAGCCCCACAGACACTGACACCAATCTCCCACTGTCTGATATAAATCAACCCCACAGGCACTGACACCAACCTCCCCTGACTGATATGAACCAGCCCCACGGACACTGACACCAATCTCCTCCTGTCTGATATAAACCAGCCTCACAGGCACTGACACCAATCTCCCCCTGTCTGATATAAACCAGCCCCACAGTCACTGACGCCAATCTTCTCCTGTCTGATATAAACCAGACCCACAGTCACTGACACCAATCTCCCCCTGTCTGATGTAAACGAACCCACTGTCATTGACACCAATGCCCTAATGTCTGACATAAACCAGACCCACAGTCACTGACACCAATCTCCCCCTGTCTGACATAAACCATCCCCACAGTCTCTGACACCAATCTCCCCCTGTCTGATATAAAACAGAACCACAGTCGCTGACACCAATCCCCTCCTGTCTGGCATAAACCAGCCCCACAGTCTCTGACACCAATCTCCCCCTGTCTGATATAAAACAGAACCACAGTCGCTGACACCAATCTCCTCCTGTCTGATTTAAACCAGCCCCACAGACACTGACACCAATCTCCCCTGCCTGATTTAAACAAGCCCCACAGTCACTGACACCAATCTCCCCCTGTCTGATATAAACCAACCCACAGTCACTGACACCAATATCCCCCTGTCTGATATAAACCAGACCCACAGACACTGACAACAATCTCCCCCTGTCAAATATAAACCAGCCCCACAGACACTGAGACCAATCTCCCCCTGTCTGATATAAACCAGCCCCACAGACACTGACACCAATCTCCCGCTGTCTGATGTAACCAGCCCCACAGACACTGACACCAATCTCCCACTGTCTGATATAAACCAGCCCCACAGACACTGACACCAATCTCCCACTGTCTGATATAAACCAGCCCCACAGACACTGACGCCAATCTCCCACTGTCTGATATAAACCAGCCCGAGAGTCACTGACGCCAATCTCCTCCTGTCTGATATAAACCAGATCCACAGTCACTGACACCAATCTCCCCCTGTCTGATATCAACCAGACCCACAGTCACTGACAACAATCTCCCCCTGTCAGATATAAACCAGACCCACAGTCACTGACACCAATCTACCCCTGTCTGATATAAACCAGACCCACAGTCACTGACACCAATCTCCCCCTTTCTGATATAAACCAGATCCACAGTCACTTACACCAATCTCCCCCTGTCTGATTTAAACCAGCCCCACAGACACTGACACCAATCTCCCCCTGTTTGATTTAAATCAGCCCCACAGACACTGACACCAATCTCCCCCTGTCTGATATAAACCAGCCCCACAGTCACTGACACCAATCTCCCCCTGTCTGATTTAAACCAGCCCCACAGTCACTGACACCAAACTTAGCTGTCTGATGTAAACCAGACCCCACAGACACTGACACCAATCTCCCACTGTCTCATATAAACCAGCCCCACAGACACTGACACCAATCTCCCCTGTCTGATATAAACCAGTCCGACGCAGACTGACACCAATCTCCCACTGTCTGATATAAACCAGCCCGACAGTCTCTGACGCCAATCTCCCACTGTCTGATATAAACCAGATCCACAGTCACTGACACCAATCTCCCCCTGTCTGATATAAACCAGACCCACAGTCACTGACACCAATCTCCCCCTGTCTGATATAAACCAGACCCACAGTCACTGACACCAATCTCCCCCTGTCTGATATAAACCAGACCCACAGTCAGTGACACCAATCTCCCCCTGTCTGATATAAACCAGACCCACAGTCACTGACACCAATCTCCCCCTATCGGATATAAACCATATCCACAGTCACTGACATCAATCTCCCCCTGTCTGATTTAAACCAGCCCCACAGACACTGACACCAATCTCCCCCTGTCTGATATAAACCAGCCCCACAGTCACTGACACCAATCACCCCCTGTCTGATATAAACCAGCCACACAGACACTGACACCAATCTCCCGCTGTCTGATGTAACCAGCCCCACAGACACTGACACCAATCTCCGATTGTCTGATATAAACCAGCCCCACAGACACTGACACCAATCTCCCCAGTCTGACATAAACCAGCCCCACGTACACTGACACCAATCTCCCACTGTCTGATATAAACCAGCCCAACAGTCACTGACGCCAATCTCCTCCTGTCTGATATAAACCAGATCCACAGTCACTGACACCAATCTCCTCCTGTCTGATACAAACCAGACCCACAGTCACTGACACCAATCTCCCCCTGTCTGATATAAACCAGACCCACAGTCACTGACACCAATCTCCCCCTGTCTGATATAAACCAGATCCACAGTCACTGACACCAATCTCCCCCTGTCTGTTATAAACCAGACCCACAGTCACTGACACCAATCTCCCCCTTTCTGATATAAACCAGATCCACACTCACTGACACCAATCTCCCCCTGTCTGATTTAAACCAGCCCCACAGACACTGACACCAATCTCCCCCTGTTTGATTTAAACCAGCTCCACAGACACTGACACCAATCTCCCCCTGTCTGATATAAACCAGCCCCACAGTCACTGACACCAATCTCCCCCTGTCTGATTTAAACCAGCCCCACAGACACTGACACCAATCTCCCCCTGTTTGATTTAAACCAGCCCCACAGACACTGACACCAATCTCCCCCTGTCTGATATAAACCAGCCCCACAGTCACTGACACCAATCTCCCCCTGTCTGATTTAAACCAGCCCCACAGACACTGACACCAATCTTACCTGTCTGATTTAAACCAGCCCCACAGTCACTGACACCAAACTTCCCTGTCTGATGTAAACCAGACCCACAGTCACTGACACTAATCTCCCCCTGTCTGATATAAACCAGCCCCACAGTCACTGACACCAATCTCCCCCTGTGTGATCTTAACATTACCCACAGACAATGACAACAATCTCCCCTTGTCTGATATCAACTAAACCACAGTCACTGACACTCATCTCCCCCTGTCTGATATAAACCAGACCCACAGTCACAGGCACCAATCTCCCCCTGTCTAATATAAACCAGCCCCACAGTCACTGACACCAATCTCCCCCTGTCTGATATAAACCAGCCATACAGACACTGACACCAATCTCCGCTGTCTGATGTAACCAGCCCCACAGACACTGACACCAATCCCCCACTGTCTGATATAAACCAGCCCCACAGACACTGACACCAATCTCCCCTGTCTGATATAAACCAGCCCCACGGAGACTGACACCAATCTCCCACTGTCTGATATAAACCAGCCCGACAGTCACTGACGCCAATCTCCTCCTGTCTGATATAAACCAGATCCAAAGTCACTGACACCAATCTCCCCCTGTCTGATATAAACCAGACCCACAGTCACTGACACCAATCTCCCCCTGTCTCATATAAACCAGACCCACAGTCACTGACACCAATCTCCCCCTGTCTGATATAAACCAGACCCACAGTCACTGACACCAATCTCCCCCTGTCTGATATAAACCAGACCCACAGTCACTGACACCAATCTCCCCCTGTCTGATATAAACCAGACCCACAGTCACTGACACCAATCTCCCCCTGTCTCATATAAACCAGACCCACAGTCACTGACACCAATCTCCCCCTGTCTGATATAAACCAGACCCACAGTCACTGACACCAATCTCCCCCTGTCTCATATAAACCAGACCCACAGTCACTGACACCAATCTCCCCCTTTCTGATATAAACCAGATCCACAGTCACTGACACCAATCTCCCCCTGTCTGATTTAAACAAGCCCCACAGACACTGACACCAATCTCCCTCTGTTTGATTTAAACCAGCCCCACAGACACTGACACCAATCTCCCCCTGTCTGATATAAACCAGCCCCACAGTCACTGACACCAATCTCCCCCTGTCTGATTTAAACCAGCCCCACAGACACTGACACCAATCTTACCTGTCTGATTTAAACCAGCCCCACAGTCACTGACACCAAACTTCCCTGTCTGATGTAAACCAGACCCGCAGACACTGACACCAATCTCCTCTTGTCTGATATAAACCAGCCCCACAGTCACTGACACCAATCTCCCCCTGTCTGATCTTAACATGACCCACAGACAATGACAACAATCTCCCCTTGTCTGATATCAACTAAACCACAGTCACTGACACTCATCTCCCCCTGTCTGATATAAACCAGACCCACAGTCACAGGCACCAATCTCCCCCTGTCTGATATAAACATGACTCACAGTCACTGACACCAATCTCCCCCTGTCTGATATAAACCAGCCATACAGTCACTGACACCAATCTCCCCCTGTCTGATGTAAACGAACCCACTGTCATTGACACCAATGCCCTAATGTCTGACATAAACCAGACCCACAGTCACTGACACCAATCTCCCCTTGTCTGATATAAAAGAGGACCACTGTCGCTGACACCAACCGCTCCTGTCTGACATAAACCATCCCCACAGTCACTGACACCAATCTCCCCCTGTCTGATGTAAACCAGACCCACAGTCACTGACACCAATCCCCTCCTGTCTGACATAAACCAGCCCCACAGTCACTGACACCAATCTCCCCCTGTCTGACATAAACCAGCCCCACAGTCACTGACACCAATCTCCCCTTGTCTGATATAAACCAGCCCCATCGTCACTGACACTATTCTCCTCGGGTCTGACATAAACTTTGATTCCCTTTCTTCCTGGTAGGAATGTAGGGCCATGTGTGTAATGTTCAAGTCAGTAAGAATTGTCAGCAAGGATTCATCAACTTTCTTTTTGGAGATTTTAATGCTGGGGAACTTTTCAGATATCAAATTTCAGTTCTTTTCCCCGGGAGCAAGTTCCATTTGAAGCAGAAATTCAATGTTAATTGCACACTAATTGTCTGTGATATTTTTCTGAATTTGACAGACTGATCATAGAGTGCTGGTTTTAAAAGGTCGCTATACCCTGAAGAAAGCTGTCAGCTACGATGACAAGAATCTTCAACTCTACTCTAGTGATAAGGAAGTAACTTCAGCAGAAACAAGCCCTGACTGTCAGGACGAACTTGATTCAGTGCTGGATGTCAGAGCAACAGGAGTAATGGAATATTCCAACCTCTGCAGTCACTTGTAGACTTGTTGGCGTGGGAGCTGACTACATCAACTTGCACTGCTTGAACAGGTCACTCCCAGGTGTGAATCTGCTGGTGTGTCGGAAGTTGGATGAAGTTGTGAATCCTTCCTCTCACACAGGGCAGGCGAATGGCCACGACACAGCTCCGAACGCGGAACTCTCCAAATGTTGTAGATGCTGTTATCAATTTGAAGATGTATACTGTACCTTTAAGGGAGAGTGAAGGATGTTTTGGCAGTGAGAGCAACTGTCGTGTGACTTGACTATGACTTGAAAATATGTAACATTTGGTTGTAAACTAGATACCTCAGTAGTTTGACCACCATTTGAATTCAACCAATCCATTTAAATTATGCCCCAGTATACTAAAACCCAATGGAATGTGAATTTTACCGTTTTGACAACTTAGAACCAGTGAGATGATCCGATATTTGGGGTATCAAAGGTCAGCATTTTGAGAGTTAGCTAGAGAGAGAGAGAGAGAGAGACTGCCATCCAAAACACTCTCGATCAAAGGTACTTTTTTAACCCTTGCAGCAGAAGTCTAAAGCCGACCCAGGGAGATCTACAAACAGGAAGATCGACACCGGAGATGGCAGCCGCTGTCTGGCTTTGAAACTTAATATGTTGCACATTTTAATCGGGGTTTATTGGATCAGTATATTGTTATAGAGTTGGACATAGAAAACAGATCTTTAAGAGAAAAGTGGTTCAGAGTTGTAAATAGTTATTGTTTACATAGAACATAGAAAAGTACAGTACAGAACAGGCCCTTTAGCCCACGATGTTGTGCCAAGGATTAATCCTAATGTAAAATAAAATAACTTAACCTACACACCCCTCACTTCACTGCTATCCATGTGCATGTCCAGTAGTCGCTAAATTGTCCCCAATGACTCTGCTTCCACCACCACCGCTGGCAACAGCATTCCATGCGTTCACAATTCTCTGCGTAAAGAAACTACCTCTGACAACCCGTTTAACCTTTCTCCTAATAACTTAAAACTATGACTCCTCGTGCCAGTCAATCCTGCCCTGGGGAAAGGTCTCTGGCTATTGACTCTCATTACCTTTTATACCTCGATCAGGTCTCCTCTCTTCCTCCTTCTCTCCAGAGAGAAAAGTCTGAGTTTCGTCAATCTCTCTTCATAAGGCAAGCCCTCCAGTCCAGGCAGCCCTGGTAAACATTCTTTGCACCCTCTCCAAAGCCTCTGTATCTTTCCTATAGTCGGGCATCCAGAACCAGACACAATATTCCAAGTGTGGTCTCACCAGGGGATTGTAGAGCTGCAGCGAAACCTCTCAGCTCTTAAACTTGATTCCCCTGTTAATGAAAGCCAAAACACCATATGCTTTCTTAACAACCCTATCCACTTGGGTGGCATATTTGCGGGAACTATGTTCTTGAACACCAAGATCCCGCTGTTCCTCCACACTGCCAAGATCAGGTCTTTAATCCTGTATTCAGCATTCTAGTTCGACCTTTCAAATTGCATCATTTCGCATTTATTCAGGTTTAATTCCATCTGCCATTTTTCAGCCCAGCTCTGCATCCTGTCTATGTTGTGCTGCAGCCCTCGATACTATCAACAGAACCTCCAACCTATGTGCCATCTGCAAATTTACTAACCCACCCCTCAATCTCCTCATCCAAGTCATTTATAAAAACTACAAAGAGCAGAGACCCAAAATCAAAGCCCCGTGGGACCCCACTCAAGACTGACCTCCAGGCAGAACTTGCCATCTACAACCACTCTCTGCCTTCTGTCAGCTAGCCAATTCTGAATCTAAATAGCCAAATCTTCCAAAACCCATACCTCCTGACTGTATGGATGAGCCTACCATGGGGAACCTTATTGAATGCCTTGCTGAAGTCCTTATACATCACATCCACCAGCTCGACCTTCATCGATCTGTCCTGTCACTTCCTCATAGAACTCAATAAGACTTAAGAGGGATGACCTGCCCCTCACAAAGCCATGCTGACTGCCTTGAATCACGCTATGTTTTTCCAAATAGTCATAAATTCTATCCCTCAGAATTCTGTCCAAAACCTTGCTGACCACAGACGGAAGACTGGCTGGTCTGTAATTGCCAGGGATTTCCCTACTCCCCTTCTTGAAAAGAGGAACAAGATTCGCCTCCTAGCAATCCTCCGGTACGACTCCCGTGGGGAGTGAGGATGCAAAGATCTTCACCAGTGGCTTAGCAACCTCCTTTCTTGCTTCCGGAGTAGCCTGGGATAAATCAGGTCTGATCATGGGGACTTATCAATCTTAATGTTTGCCAAAATTTCCAGCTCATCAACCTCATCAATCCTGATCTGTTCCAGCCTGTATCCCAGCTCCTCAAAGTTCTCATTCACAACAAGCTCCCTCCCCTTAGTGAAAACCAAAGCAAAAAACCTCGTTGAGGGCTTTCCCTATCTGCTCAGACTCCATGCACAAGTTCCCTACGCTATCCCTGATTGGCCCGACCTTTTCCCTGATCATTCTCTATTCCTCACGTTTGTGTAAAATGCCTTTGGATTCTCCCTAATCCTTCTTGCCAAGCCCTTTTCATGCCCCCTCCTGGCTCTCCTCAGTCCATTACTAAGCTCCTTTCTAGCAAGCCTGTAATCCTCTAAAGCTGTGCTAGATCCTTGGCTCCTCCACCTTACGTAAGCTGCCTTCTTCCCTTTAAGGAGAAGCTCCTCTGTTCTCGTTACCCCTTCTTACCCGTCTCAGAGGGACATATTTGTGCATCACTCGCAACAACTGCCCCACATGGCTGCTGTGCCCTTTCTATGGCACAATTGCTCCCAGTCTGTACGCCCCAACTCCTGTCTGATCGCGTCATAATTTCATTTTCCCCAGTTCAAATATTCACTTTTTAAAATGTTTAATGTTCACTTTTAGGGTTAAAGAATAAAATTGATACTTTTTTAAAATAGTGGAATTTGGGAATCCTCTGTCCCTTTACCAAATTACGAGGCAAGGTGAGTTTTTCTGCGTTTGGTTTAAATTGCAGAAGGGCTCTCGGATCTTTTTTCTGTGCTGTAGATCTCTGTAACTCCATGCTGTCCAGGTCCTGTCTGCTGTGGATGGTGCAAAGCTTTTCCGAGGCTGTGCAAATGGTTGGAACACTCCTGCTTCCAAGTTCAAAGACCGATAGCATTCAGTTCCTGATTCGTTGTGTTGGATCAGATTTGGACTGTTTTTGGTTTGGTTTGAGTTTCCTTTCTCTGGCCCTCTCCTGATCCCCTGGAAAAGAAGTTTATAAACTGATCACTGTCAGGACAGGAGAGAAGTTCAGACCATTTCCAGTATTGGTGAATCATTTGTCCCTGTCATGTTCCCCCCTCCCCCAGAGCTGTGAATGTCTGACCCCCCTCCCCAAGAGCTGTGAATGCCTGTCCCCCCCCAGAGCTGTGAATGCCTATCTCCCCTCCTCCAGAGCTGTGAATGCCTTCTCCCCCACCCCCAGAGCTGTGAATGCCTGTACCCAACCCCAGAGCCGTGAATGCCTGCCCCCCCATCCCCAGAACGTGAATGCCTATCCCATCCACGCCCAGAGCCGTGAATGCCTGCTCCCCCCTCCCCAGAGCCATGAATGCCTGTCCCCCCACCCCCGAGCTGTGAATGCCTGTCCCCCCCACCCCCAGACCTGTGAATGCCTGTCCCCCCCACCCCAGAGCTGTGAATGCCTGTCTATCCCCCCCCCCCCCCAGAGCTGTGAGTACCTGGTCCTCCACCCCATAGCTGTGAATGCATGTCCCCCAACCACCCCCAGAGCTGTGAATGCCTGTCCCCCCCCTCCCCCAGAGCTGTGAATGCCTGTCCCCCCCACCCCCAGAGCTGTGAATGCCTGCCCCCCTACCCCCAGAGCTGTGAATGCCTGTCCCCCCTCCCCCAGAGCTGTGAATGCCTGTCCCCCCCACCCCCAGAGCTGTGAATGCCTGTCCCCCTCCCCCAGAGCTGTGAATGCCTGTCCCCCCCCACCCCCAGAGCTGTGAATGCCTGCCCCTCCTCCCCCAGAGCTGTGAATGCCTGTCCCCCCTCCCCCAGAGCTGTGAATGCCTGTCCCCCCTCCTCCAGAGCTGTGAATGCCTGTCCCCCCTCCCCCAGAGCTGTGAATGCCTGTCCCCCCTCCCCCAGAGCTGTGAATGCCTGTCCCCCCTCCTCCAGAGCTGTGAATGCCTGTCCCCCCTCCCCCAGAGCTGTGAATGCCTGTCCCCCCTCCTCCAGAGCTGTGAATGCCTGTCCCCCCTCCCCCAGAGCTGTGAATGCCTGTCCCCCCCCTCCCCCAGAGCTGTGAATGCCTGTCCCCCCCCTCCCCCAGAGCTGTGAATGCCTGTCCCCCCCACCCCCAGAGCTGTGAATGCCTGTCCCCCCTCTCCCAGAGCTGTGAATGCCTGTCCCCCCTCCCCCAGAGCTGTGAATGCCTGTCCCCCCCACCCCCAGAGCTGTGAATGCCTGTCCCCCCCTCCCCCAGAGCTGTGAATGCCTGTCCCCCGCCCCGGGTCAGTCCCACAGGCCCCGCCCCATCTCCATTGTCTCCGTCACTGGGACCGCAGGCCCCGCCCACTCGGGCGTCACCAGAATGACCGCGCATGCGCCTCTTCCCAAACAAAATGGCTGCCACGGCCCAGGTCCCCGGAATTAAACTCAGGGCTGAAACCGCGGCACCCGCTCATTCTTATTCGGTTCGCGGGACCTTTCCTGGGCATTACCAAGACGGATCGCACCACCTCTCCCACCGCTTGCTCTATTTTTCCTTCGTAACCACGCCCTCCCCGCCATTACCTGGAGACTGAAAAAGGGGCCTTCAGTCAATGTGCGCATGCTCCAACCTGCTCAATCGGCGTCTGCGCACTGGCGTCCTTTGGGGTAGCCATCGCGCGCCCTCTTCAGGAGTGTCCTAGAACTTCACCCTGCAGCCAGGTCTCAGGGAGGACCATTCAGTCAGACTGTGGGCTTCTCTCACTCACTCTCCTTCTCATTAATTAGCTTCACAGAATATGTGAAGGGGACAGTCTGTGGTCAGGAAACTGAACCAGGTATCATATTAGAATTGGAAAGATTGATTTTTATTTTATGATTGGAATATTGTTCAATTCTGAACTTGGAACGAGAAAACACCAAGTGAGGAGAAACTGTGCACCTGTCCAGTGTGTGGATGAAATCATCTGAACTGTCAAGATATAATCACAGTCACGCTGGGGAGAAAGGATGGGAATATGAGGAGTGTGAAGGAGGATTCAAATCCCCACCTCAACTGGAAATTCATCAATGCACTCATACTGAGGAAAAGCCATTCATCTGCTCCAAGTGTGGGAGGGGATTCACTCAGTCTTCTCAACTGCAGGCAGACCATAGAGTTCACCCAGATAAAATACCTTTTAAAATCACAAGACTGTGGAAAATGCCATAGAAGTTCTGGGCAACTGATGTGCCATTGACGTATTCGAACAGAGGAGAGACCATTCAGGAGTTCTCACTGCGGCTTTAAGTTCAGGCAATCATTTCAACTCCCTACACACCAGCGAGATCACACTGGGTAGAGGCTGAGAACCTGCTCTGACTGCGGCAAGGCGTTCATTCAGTCATCCAGCTGCAGATATATCGGCAAACCCAGACTGTTCCCCTGAGCCGAATGAGAAGGCATTCTATATCATATCCTATGTGCAAAAACACCGGTGAGTTCACACAAGGGTGAGACCATTTCGTTGCGCTGTGTTTAGGGAGGGATTTACTCACTCTTCTGCCCTATTGGGAGGCCAGTGAGTTCACACTGAGACTAGGCCTGTTCAATGTCCAGACTGTGGGAAGTGCTTTAAAGGTTCCAGGAAACTGATGTCCCACCAACATGTTCACAGTGATGAGAAACCTTTCTGGGGCTCTCACTGCAGGACCAGGTTCAGTCAATCGTCTGACATCAAACATCAGTGAGTTCACACCAGGGAGAGGCCATTCACCTGCTCTGTGTGTAAGAAGGGTTTTCTCACTCATTCCACCTGCTGAGACACCGACGTGTTCATAAAGAACTACAGCAATGAGATTGTGCTTTTAACCACATCCAGGCCCAAGCCATGTTCACTGAATCTGTTTATGCTCAGGTTAATTAACCTGTGTGAGACAGGTTTAATATTTTGGATAAAAGTCAAATAAATTAGTTTTGCATGAGATATATTGAGCCATTTTACCATCTCTGATGCAAGTTAGTTCCTTTTTGAAGGGATCACCCCCACTGTGGCATTTCACCATTGGCCCTACTGAAGGTTGAAAGTTCATGGATTAAGAACTCCAGAAATGGACTGGAGGACAGTCTAGTTTCAGTATTTTAAGGAATAGCTGGTGAGAAATAAGAGAAAACCTGACTTAAGTCTGGGCTTTTCTTGTCAGTGTACATCTAGGGTGAATGATGCCTGATTTCCTGATCTGTCTGACATTCAACCAGTTTGGTACAAGATGGGCTCAGTTTCTTCGAGAATACGGACAAATATTCCTCACAACTGAAGGCAATCATTGTAGCCATTAGAGAAGTGGAAAGGCCTTAAAAAAAAAAGATAGTGAATTATTGTTATTGAACTGAACAAAACCGAAATGTTGCTAAAAGAAAAACAAAATTGAACATTTCTGCCCTACACTGGTCAGGATTAGAAGACAAGTAAGCAAACTGAAACAGGGAAAACTAATTGATGAGTGATAAGGATTGACATGGAGGTGGAACAAAAGCTATCAGGATTTGGGTAATCCAAGATGGAGGATGGGACGAACAGGACTGGCAGCTTAATGTTCCAGGACACAAATGCTACAGGAAGGATAGAAAGGAGGCAAGACAGGAGGGGAGGGGTGAGGTTGGGTTTTTCATAAGGGATAGCATTACAGCTGTACTGAGGAAGATATTTCTGGGAATACATCCGGGAAGTCATTTGGGTGGAAGTGAGAAATAAGAAAGAGATTATTACCTTTTCGGGACTGTACTATAGAGCTCCACATAGTCAGCGGGAAATTGAGAAACAAATTTGTAAGGAGATCTCAGTTATCTGTAAGAATAATAGGGTGGTTATGGTAGGGGATTTTAACTTTCTAACTGTAGACTGGGACTGCCGTAGTGTTAAGGGTTTAGATAGAGAGGTATTTATTAAGTGTGTACAAGAAAATTTTCTGATTCAGTATGTGGATGAACCTACAAGAGAAGGTGTAAAACTTGACCTACTCTTGGGAAATAAGGCAGGGCAGGTGAGTGAACTATCAGTGGGGGAGCACTTTGGGGCCAGCGACCAGAATTCTATTAGTTTCAAAATAGTGATGGAACAGGATAGACAGGATCCAACTGTTAACATTCTAAATTGGATAAAGGACAATTTTGGCAGGATTAGGTAAGAACTTTGAAAAGGTGATTGGGTGGGAAGTTTTGCAGGTAAAGGAATGGCTGGAAAATGATGAAGTTTTCAAAAATGAGATACTGAGACAGTGTTCCTGTTGGGGTGAAAGGCCCAAGGCTGGTAGGTGTGGGGAAGGCTGGGTGACTATAAAAATTGAGGGTTTGGTCAAGAAAAAGAAGGAAGCATATGTTAGGTATAGACAGAATAGATCGAGTGAATCCTTAGAGTATAAAGGCAGTAGGAGTATACTTAAGAGGGAAATCATGAGGGCAAAAAGGGGGCATGAGATAGCTTTGGCAAATGGGGTTAAGGAGAATCCAAAATGATTCTACAAATACATTAATGATAAAGGGGTAACTAGGGAGACAATAGGGCCCTTCAAGGATCAGCAAGGCAACCTATGTGTCGAACCGCAAGAGATGGGGGAGATACAAAAGAAGTATTTGCATCAATGTTTACTGTAGAGAAGGACATGGAAGATATAGAATGTGGGGAAATAGATAGTGACATCTTGAAAAATGTCCAGATTACAGAGCAGGAGGTGCTGGATGTCTTAAAATACATAAAGGTGGGTAATTCCTCATGCTGAGATATTTGTATCATCGATAGTCACAGGTGTGGTGCTGGACGACTGGAGGTTGGCAAACGTGGTGCCACTGTTTAAGAAGGGTAGTAAGGACAGGCCAGGGAACTACAGCCCAGTGAGCCTGACCTCAGCGGTGGGCAAGTTGTTGGAGGGAATCCTGAGGGACAGGATGTACATGTATTTGGAAAGGCATGTACTGATTCGGGATAGTCAACATGGCTTTGTGCGTGGGAAAAAAGTCTTACAAACTTGATTGAGTTTCTTGAATAAGTAACAAAGAGAATTAGTGAGGCAGAGCGATGGACATGATTTATATGAACCTAAGTAAGGCATTCGACAAAGTTCCTCATGGGAGACTGGTTAGCAAGGTTAGATCTCATGGAATAAAGGAAGAACGAGCCACTTGGATACAGAACTGGCTTGAAGGTAGAAGACAGAGGGTGGTGGTGGATGTTTGATTATCGGATGGAGGCCTGTGACCAGTGATGTGCCACAAGGATCAGTGCTGGATCCACTGCTATAAGATTTGGGTGTGAGCATAGAAGGTATATGGAGTAAGTTTGCAGATGACACCAACATTGTCGGTGTAATGGACAGCGAAGAAGGTGACCTCAGCGTATAACGGGATCTTGATCAGATGGGCCAATGGGCCAAAGGTTGGTAGATGGAGTTTAATTTAGATAAATGCAAGGTGCTGCATTTTGGAAAGGCAAATCAGGGCTGGGCTGACACACTTCATGGTCATGTCCTGGGGAGTGTTGTTGATCAAAGAAACCTTGGAGTTCATAGTCCTGTGGAAGTGTAGTCCCAGGAAGACAGCATAGTGAAGAAGGCATTGAGTATGCTTCCCTTTGTTGGTCAGAGCATTGAGTATAGGAGTTGGGAGGTTATGTTGCGGCTATACAGGGCAATGGTTAGGCCACTGTTAGAATATTGCGTGCAATTCTGGCTTCCCTCCTAAAGGAAGGAAGCTGTGAAAGGGTTCAGAAAAGATATACAAAGATGTTGCCAGGGTTGGAGGGTTTGAGCGACAAGGAAAGGCTAAAGAAGCTGTAGCTGTTTTTCCTGGAGCGTCGGTGTCTGAGGGGTGACGTTATAGAGGTTTGTAAAATCATGAGGGGCATAGTTCGGGTAAATAAGGTTTTCTTTGTTTGAAGCAAATGTGACAATGATGTTCCAGGTGTGATTCAGTTGGTTAAACCACTCTGCATTAATCCAAACAGAATTTATTTAAACACTACGGTTGAAACACAAACAAAAGAAAGTGGCATTAAGAATAAGTAAACAATTGGAAAACATAACCGACTACTTGATACAGTAACTTACTCATTTCCTGATCCAATGTTGTAACATCTCATAAACACACCCCTTGGCAAAAAGGTAAATTCAAACTCGTATTCTTACAGGCGGAGGGAACAACATCCAGAGAAATGTCCGAGTGCTCAGTTAGGAATCATTTACTGAAACTTGCAACCTTCTGACACTCAAAACATCTTGGAATTGCTGCAGCTAGACCAAAACTAGAAGAACCTGAACTGGCCACTCCTTTTCCATTGTTAAACTGTTTTTAAGAAAAACCCACAGGCACTCGAGACTCTTTGGCACCTCTGCCTTTACAATCCCTCTTCAAAAAAACACAGGCCAAAGTAACCTTTTTAAAGTGACAGCATCCTCACACCACCACACTCCCCACTCACCCTGCCCCCAGACACACACTCACACACACAAACACACACACACAGAGTCTCTCTCTCTCTCTCACACACACATACACACACACACGTGGTCTTTCCCTCTGTCATGCACAGACATGGTCTTTGTTTGTGTGTCTGTCTGTCTCTCTTTCTGTCTCACACACAGACATGATTTCTCTCTCACACACGCACTCGCACACATGCAGTCATGTGTTTCTCTCTCTCTCTTTCTCACTCACTCACTCACACTCTCACACACACACTCTTAGGCATAGTGCTTCTCTCTCACACACACACACACAGATATATGGTCTTTCTCTCTGTCTCTGTCTCTCTCTCTCTCTCTCGATCTCTCTCTCACACACAATGAACTGTTATCTTTTATTCATTTTATGGGTTGTGGGTGTCACTGGCTGGCCAGCATTTTATGCCTCTCCCTAGTTGTCCTTGAGAAGGTGGAGGTGAGCTGCCGCCTTGAACTACTGTGGTCTACCTGCTGTGGGTTAACCCCCAATGCCATTAGGGAGGGAATTCCAGGACTTCGACCCAGTGACAGTGATGGAACGGCATTATATTTTGAAGTCAGGATGGTGCATGACTTGGAGGGGAACTTGAAGATAGTGCAGTTCTCACACATCCGCTGCCCTAGTTCTTCTAGATGGAAGTGGTTGTGTGTTTGGAAGGTGCTGTCTGAGGATCCTCGATGAATTTATGCAGTGCATCATGTAGATAGTAGCAGCAGTGTGTACTGAGCATGTGTGGTGGAGGGAATATACACTTGTGGATTTGGGCTGCTTTTCCTGGATGGTGTCAAACTTCTTGAGTGTTGCTGGGGTTGCACCCATCCAGGCAAGTTGGGAGTATTCCATCACACTTCCAACTTGTACATTGTAGATGGTGGACAGGCTGCAGTATTCCTTGCAGCAGTATTCCTAACTTCTGACCTGCTGTTGTAGCTACTGTGTTTGTGGTAAGTGCAGTTGAGTTTCTGAGGAGAAAGTGAGGTCTGCAGATGCTGGAGATCAGAGCTGAAAATGTGTTGCTGGAAAAGCGCAGCAGGTCAGGCAGCATCCAGGGAACAGGAGAATCGACGTTTCGGGCATAAGCCCTTCATCAGGAATAATCTTTGTCTCTTATTAATGTTGCAGTAAAATTACAACACGGGTACGTAACCAACAATGCTGAAACTTGCCCAGGGATGTCCTGTACACACAAAGAAAACAGGACAAATTCCACCCAGCCAATTAACGCCCCATCAGTCTATTCTCGATCATTAGTAATGTGATGAGAAAGTGAGGTCTGCAGATGCTGGAGATCAGAGATGGAAATGTGTTGCTGGAAAAGCGCAGCAGGTCAGGCAGCATCTAGGGAACAGGAGAATCGACGTTTTCAGCAGTTGAGTTTCTGGTCAATGATAACCCACAGGATGTTGACATTATGGGATTCAGTGATGGTAACATCATTGAAAGCCAAGGGGCAGTGGTTGGATTGTCTTTTATTTTGATGGAAATGTTACTTGCCACTTGTCAGCCCATGCTTTGATATTGTCCAGATCTTGTAGCATTTGAACATGGACACCCGAATCTGAGGAGTCGTGAATGGTGAACATAGTGCAATCATCGGCGAACATCCCCACTTCTGACCTTGTGATGGAGGGGAAGGTCATTGATGAAGCAGCTGAAGATGGTCAGGCCGAGGACACTCCCCTGAGGGACTCCTGCAGAGACGTCCTGGCCCTGAGGTGAATGACCTCCAACAACCACGACCATCTTCCTATGTGTCAGGTATGACTCCAACCATCAGAGAGTTTGCACCCATTGATTCCCGATTTCCGATGGTTCCTTGAAGCCACATTCAATCGAGAGCAGCCTTGATGTCAAAGACTGTCACTCTCACCTTCCCTCAAGCACCCAGCTGTTTTGTCCATATTTGGATCAAGGCTGTAATGAGGTCAGGAGCTGACTGGCCCTGGCAGAACCCAAACTGGGCCTCACTGAGCAGCTTATTGCTGAGAAAGTGCTGCTTTATAGCAATGTTCATGATACTTGCCATCACTTTACTAATGATCGAGAATAGACTGATGGGGCGTTAATTGGCTGGGTGGAATTTGTCCTGTTTTCTTTGTGTGTACAGGACATCCCTGGGCAAGTTTCAGCATTGCTGGTTACGTACCCGTGTTGTAATTTTACTGCAACATTAATAAGAGACAAAGATTATTTCATTTTAAAACCCTTGGTCTTAATCTATTATTACGCGACAATACACGCAAATTGCATCAACTGTAACCATGCATTACTGCATTCTGTTTCTGTCCATTTACTCCTGCAACCAACTCCCTCCATCTTACATCATCCAAGTTGTGACAACACATCAGCAATTACATTTTCTCATCCTGCCACGTGTATCAGTTTCAAATTGAATGGCTGCAGTAATAAGCTCCATGTAAACCATCTGGAAGTGCAGCCCTTACATTTCTCCAAAAGCTTTAGTGGGTTATGATCAGTACAGACAATTGTACAAGACCCATTACTGACAATATAAATGTTGGAACACCAAGCTCAAGGTCTCCTCAATCATGAAATATTTCTGATAAATATTCAGTTTCCTGATGAAATAACCAATGGGGCTTCCTATCTTCTCATCGCCGTCTTGTAAGAATACAGCACCAACACCCACATCACCCACATCAATAGCGATCTCGAGTAGCTTTGGGTAATTAGGTGTAGCTAACACTGGGGCAGTGGTTAACACAGCTTTCAGGCTGGCAAATGCCTTCTACTGTCCGCTAAAATATCCAGCACTTCTTCAATTAGTCAGTCAGTGGAGCAACCACACTACTACAATTTTGTACAAACTTCTGGTAAACTTGTTCACTGCCAGGAATCATAGTCCTGCTCTCTTTGTCAATGTTATGGTTGGGACCATATGTCCATGCCTGATAACAGGGCCCAGACACATGACTCGGACTTTGGTGAATTCACGCTTAGCCACGTTTATCACCAGCCTGCCTCCCAAAGTCAATTAAATAGTTCCAATAAAGGCTGCAAATGTTCCTTCCCTGTGTGACGAAAAGAGCACAAGTTTGTCGATGTACATCATACAATTGGATAACCCAGGAATGACTTGATTGGTTACCCTTTGAAATGTGGCTGGCACATTTTCCATACCAACTGGCATGACTTTAAGTTAGTAAATTCCGTTCAGTGTTACAAAAGCCGAAATAGTCTTCACTCCTTCGGATAAAGGTACCTGCCAGTATCCTCTGAGCAAGTATAAATTACAAATCTAAGTTGCTTGTCCTACCTTTTCCAATACAGCCTTCCCAATGTGGAATCGGATATGAATCAGACTCTGCAACTGCATTAACTTTGCAACAGTCTGCACACAACCATGGGTACCATCTGGCTTTGGCACCATTAGTATGGCTGAGCTCCAGTTGCTGCAACTCTCTTTGATGCTGCTGTTTTTGGAACATCCGTTCAGTCTGTCTTTGAACATATGCCAACTTTCTTTGGCGTAAGTGTGTAAGGATATTGCATAATTGGAGCCAACTCTCCCTCTCAATTTAATCATTCACAGTTCAAATATGTGGTCGTTGAACTCTGACTCACTAATTTCTCCTTATTTATTTTCAGTGGTCCTCTCAGCTCATGCCCCAAAACTCATTGATGTACAAATGGAATTCCTTTATCCAGTCGTTTGGATTGTCTTGACAATAAGCCCTCGGTATGGTCTTCTCTAAGCTCACTAATAGTCTTTAAAGTTTACCGCCACCTTTCGAACACTCCCTTACCATGCTTGTTGGTAAGCAGTGGATAAGCTACTCATGTTGAAAATGTGGTGCTGGAAAAGCCCAGTAGGTCAGGCAGCATCCAAGGAACAGGAGAATCGACGTTTCAGGCATAAGCCCTTCTTCAGGAATCTTCCTTCTTCCTGAAGAAGGGCTTATGCCCGAAACCTCGATTCCCCTGTTCCTTGGATGCTGCCTGACCTGCTGCGCTTTTCCAGCCACACGTTTTCAGCTCTGATCTCCAGCATCTGCAGTCCTCACTTTCTCCTCCGATAAGCTACCCATACCTTCCATGCATACATTTGATGTAAAATTTGCCCCTTGACCTGATTGTATCTCTGTGGGTGGTCTGTATCGAGTTAAACATTGGTGTACCTCTTCTACAACCTTTCTAGCAGTGGGATTGCACAAATAGAATGGCCTGTGGATATCAAATGGACGCATCTATCATTGTTAACAAATACTGATTCCCACTTGTTGTTTTGTGTAGGGGTCCTACTCAATCAAGTAAGACCCTTGTAAAAGATTCCTCAAATGCAGGGATGGGCATTAAAGTTGCCGGTTTTATTATTGCCTGAAGTTTTCCGGTTACATGACATGTGTGACATTTCTGGCAATTTTCATCTCCACCTAAATGAAGTCCAGGCCAGTAAAAATGTTTTTGTATTTTGCCGGGAGTTCTTCTCACTCCCACAATGACCCACAGGTGACTGATGTGCTACCTGCCACACCTCCTTTCTATAAGTCCCCGGTAATGAATTTCTCCCACTTTCCCATCTGCCTGAATGTCTCATCAAGACATCATGTTTAAGTTAGTCACATTTGGGAATGCACTCAGATTCTTCTTCTGTCTTTGCTTTTCAATGCAATTGCTTCAGTTTTTCATCTTTCTGTTGTAGCTGAGTTCATTTCTCTGAACTAAAAATATCCATTAGTTCTCCATCTGTTCTTGTTTTGTCTCAGCCATTCAATCAAATGTGGGCTCTGATCATTCTGCTTCAACTTGCTTTTCTGTACTCTTTGATTTCTTCTGCTGTTTCAATTGGTGACTTTATGACCTTGTTACCTCTCCGTTAATGTTTTCCAATTCTTTCATGATTCACATAGCAATGATGTTCATTGTATTTTATTTAGAACATGAGATAATCCATCCACAAGGATATTGAATTATTGCCCTCTATTAGAATGATGACGAAGTTATTGATTTTCACTGCCCAATTCCAACAGCAGACCTTGTCCCAACAATAGTCTTCACTCCTGACCGAGAAGTCGGTGTTTTGAGCAGGAAACTCCATGAAAGGCTTATGCCCGAAACGTTGACTCTCCTACTCCTTGGATATACTGCCTGACCTGCTGTGCTTTTCCAGCGCCACACTTTTTGACTCTGATCTGGAGTCCTCACCTTCTCCTTTTCCCTCGGATGTCTGGTCTGGTCTGAAGTAAGCTGAGAGGTACAGATGCACTTGCAAGGAGTTTTGTGGTCCTGGGACATGCAGAGGGAGGAGTGAAAAGGTTGTTGTATGGAGACCTGCAGGGGTTGTTGGGTTTAATTGAGATGTGGGTGAGGGTATCCCAGTTGGAATGCTGAGATTTGGAGGTGACTTGACAAATTCTTGAATTCTGTGTCCTCTCAAATGGAGAGGTCCTAAATCATCCAACAAGTGTGTCTTGGACATGTCAACAGAATGGAAGCATGTGACGTGTGAATTTACTTCCTGCATGGTGAGATTCCTACAGCCAGGCAGCTAGTGATGGACCAAAGGGTCTGCTTCTGGAATGCTGAAGAATGGTATGACAGCCCTGAACATCGACTATACATGGAGAGAGTCCCTATTGGCTGAGAGAAATGAATGGGAAGATTTCCATTGGTTTGCCATGAGCTATCAGGGTGACCAGACATCACCTTAGACGCTAAAACTAAAGGCATAAATTGACACTCTGAAAGTGTTAGTGAGAAATTGGTGATAAAAGCTGTCTGTTATGAATTAGTATCTTCGTCAAGCAGCAAAGTTACATTGCATAGAGGCACGCAATCTGAAATACATCAGAGCACCTTCCGGCAACTGGAGCATGCTGGTGGCCTCTGACAAAGAAAGTAGTTTCAAGGAAATATGATGTGCTTCAAAATGCCACGGACACAGGAATGTACATCCTACACACAGACACACACAAATACACACACACACACACACACACACACACACAAATACAGACACACAAATACAGACACACACAAGCACTCACAGAACAAAATGACATCCTGTGTTAAGAATGAACAAAGCTGCCCCTCAACCATCACACCTTGAATCTTGGGAGGAGCTGTGTCATTGAAATTTGAGAGGTTACGTCTCCACATTATTTTTCGGGTGGGGTGATGAGTGATATTTTGAGGTAAACGGGAAAGCACTAATTCCACGGTTTTCTCAGGGCAATATCCTCATGAACATTGAAGATAGGAGCAGGAGAAGGCCACTCAGCCCTTTGAGCCTGCTCTGCCATTCATCATCATCCAGCTCAATAGCCTCGTCCTGTTTACTCCCCATTACCTTTGGTCCTATTTGCTCTAAATGCTACATGTAGCCGCGTCTTCAATACATTCAATGCTTTGGCATTAACAAGTTCCTGTGGTAATGAATTCCACAGGCTCATCACTCTTTAGGTGAAGAAATGTCTCCTCATCTCCATCCTACATGATCCACCCCGAATCCTCAGTCTGTGTCCCCTGATTCTAGAAACACCCACCATCAGGAGTATCCTCCCTGTATCTACCCTGTCTCGTCCTGTTAGAATGAGATCCCCTCTCATTTGTTTAAACTCCAGCGAAAACAATCCTAAGCTAGACAGCCTGTCCTCATATGTTCGTTCCACCATCCTCGGAATCAGTCAGGTAAACCTTCGTTGTACTCCCTCCAGAGCAAGAGCATCCTTCCTCGGAAAAGGAGACCAAAACTGCACACAGTGTTTGAGGTGTGGCCTCACCAAGGCCCTGTACAACTATAACAACGTATCCCTGCTCCTGTACTCGAAACATCTCTCAATGAAGGTCAATATAACATTTGCCTTCTCTACTGCCTGCTGCACCTGCATGCGTACCGTCAGCACCTGTGCACAAGGACATGTGGGCCCTGCAGCACACTCCCCTCTCCCAATTTACAGCCAGTCAGGTAGTAATCCACCACCTTCCTTTTGTTTCCAAAGTGAATAACCTGACATTTATCTAAAATAAACTGCATCTGCCATTGATTGGCCCGCTCACCCAATCTGTCCAGATCATGCCATAGGGTCTCTGCATCCTCGTCACAGTTCACCCTCCCACCCAACTTGGTATCATCTGCAAACCTTGAGATGTTACATTTTATTCCTTCATCCAAATCATTAATATATATTGTTAATAGCTGGAGTCCCTGTGGCACCCCACTAGTTACTGTCTGCCTATTTGACACGGGCCCCTTCAGCCCTCCTCTGTTCCTTCTCTGCCAACCAGTTTTCTATTTATCTCAGTACACTTACCCCAATCCTATGTGCTTTAATCCTGTACAGTGACCTGTTAAATGGGGCATTGTCAAATGCTTTCTGCAAGTACAAATATACCATATTGACCAGTTCCCCTTTGTCAACTCTGATAGTTACAGAATTCCAATAGATTTGTCAAGCATGATTTCCCCTCCATAACTCCATGCTGACTCTGTTTGATTTTGCCACGGCTTTCTCAATGCTCTGTCATAAAGGGTAAAGGATTTGAGAATTTTCCCCACTACTGATCTGCAGCTTACTGGTTTAGAATTCCCTTTCTCTGTATCTCTCTTTCTGAGTGTTGGAGTGGCAGTAACTGCCCTCCAATCTACAGGGACTGTACCAAAATCTAAAGAATCCTGACAACCAAAGCATCCACTATTTCTGGAACCACTTCCTTAAGTGCTCTGGGATGCAGATTTATCAGGCCCTGAGGATTTATCAGGTTCAATCCCTTCAATTTCCCAGCACCATTTCTCTGCTAATATTGACCTCCCTCAGTTCTTCCCTCTCACTAAATCTTGCATTCTCCAGGATTTCTGGTACTTGATTTGTATCTTCGAGTCAGAGAGTCCTAAAGCACAGAGACATATTGTTTGGCCCAAAGTGGTCCATACTGACCAAATTGTCCACCCATGCTAACCCCATTTCCCTGCATTTGGTCCACATCCTACCCATGTATTTGTCAAAATGCCTTTAAATGTTGTTAACGTACCCACCTCAACCACTTCCGCTGGCAGCTCATTGCATACACGTGCCAGCCTCTGTGTAAACAAATTGCCCCTCAGGTTCCCTTTTGTACTTTTCCCCGCTAACCTTAAACTAATGCCATCTAATCCTCGATTCCCCAACCCTGGCAAAAAAGACTGAGTGTATGCCTCTCATAATTTTGTACAGTTCTGTAAGGTCCCCTCTCAGTCTCCTAGACTGCCAAGAAAAGAAGTTCTCGCTTGTTCAGCCTCTCCTTATAACTCAGACCATTGAGTGCGAGCAACATCCTTATAAATTTCTTCTGCACTCTTTCCAGTTTAATAACATCCTTCCTTGAGCAAGGTGACCAATACTGAACACATGCTCCAACTGCAGCCTGACCAACCTCCTGTACAACTGTCCTTTTTTGTGAAGACAGAACTAAAGTATGTATTCAGTTGCTCAGCTGTTCCTTTGTCCTTTGTCATACATTTCCCCATTTCTATCTGTAGAGACCTACATTTGTCTTCACCAATCTCTTTCTCTTCACGTACTGTAAAACCTTGTAGTGTCAGTCTTCATGTTCCCTGCAGCTTACTTCCTTTTTACTGTGTTTTCCCCATCTTAATCAATCCCTTGGTCCTTCTTTGCTGAATTCGAAACTGCTTTCAAACATCAGACCTATTATTCTTCTTGGCCAATCTCTATGCTTCTTCCTTCAATTGGATACTGTCTAATTTCCTTTATAAGCCATGGATTGGCCCTGTTACCCATTTTGCTTTTGTACCAGACAGGAATAAATAGTTGTTGCAGTTCCCCCATGATTTCATTGAATATTTGCCAATGCCTACCTACTGTCGCACCTTTAAGCAACTTCCACTAATCTATCAACGCCAACTCATGCCTTATATACCTTCATAGTTTCCTTTATTAAAATTCAGCACCCTAGTCTCCAAATCAGCTGGCTCACTCTCCATCCTGATAAAAAAGCTGTATCATGTCATGGTCACTCATCCCCAAGGAGTCACACGCAGCTAGATTGGCAATGATTCCCTTCTCATTACACAGTACCCAGTCTCAGATGGCCTGCCCTCGAGTTGGTTCATCCACATGTTGGTTAAGAAAACCATCCCATATGTAGGCCAGGAATTCCCCCAAGTAGACATTGTGGCTAATCTGATTTGTCCAATCTGGATGCAGATTAAAATTACCCATGATCACAGATGTCTCCATATCATTAGCTTGGCTAATTTCCTGTTTAAGGAGAAAGTGAGGACAGCAGATGCTGGAGATCAGAGTTGAAAATGTGTTGCTGGAAAAGCGCAGTAGGTCAGGCAGCATCCAAGGAGCAGGAGAATCGATGTTTCGGGCGTGAGCCCTTCTTCAGGAATGCGGAAAGTGTGTCCAGCAGGCTAAGTTAAAAGGTAGGGAGGAGGGACTTGGGGAGGGTCGTTGGAAATGCGATAGGTGGAAGGAGGTCAAGGTGAGGGTGATAGGCCGGAGTGGGGGTGGGGGTGGAGAGGTGAGGAAGAAGATTGCAGGTTAGGAAGGCGGTGCTGATTTTGAGGGTTGGGACTGAGAAAAGGTGGGGGGAGGGGAAATGCGGAAACTGGAGAAATCTGAGTTCATCCCTTGTGGTTTGAGGGTTCCTAGGCGGAAGATGAGACGCTCTTCCTCCAGCCGTCGTGTTGCTATGGTCTGCTAATGGAGGAGTCCAAGGACCTGCATGTCCTTGGTGGAGTGGGAGGGGGAGTTGAAGTGTTGAGCCACGGGGTGGTTGGGTTGGTTGGTCCGGGTGTCCCAAAGGTGTTCCCTGAAACGTCCCGCAAGTAGGCGGACTGTCTCCCCAATATAGAGGAGGCCACATCGGGTGCAGCGGATGCAGTAAATGGTGTGTGTGGAGGTGCAGGTGAATTTGTGGAAGGATCCCTTGGGGCCTTGGAGGGAAGTGAGGGGGGAGGTGTGGGCTCAAGTTTTGCATTTCTTGCGGTTGCAGGGGAAGGTGCCAGGAGTGGAGGTTGAGTTGGTGGGGGGTGTGGACCTGACGAGGGAGTCTCAGAGGGAGTGGTCTTTTCGGAACGCTGATAGGGGAGGGGAGGGAAATATATCCCTGGTGGTGGGGTGGGGTCCGTTTGGAGGTGGCGGAAATGACGACGGATGATACGATGTATATGGACATTGGTGGAGTGGTAGGTGAGGGCCAGTGGGGTTCTGTCCTGGTGGCGATTGGAGGGGCGGGGCTCAAGGGCGGAGGAGCGGGAAGTGGAGGAGATGCGGTGGAGGGCATCGTCGAATTTCCTGTTTAATACTATTCCAACATGACCACTGCAGTCTGGGCGTCTCTGTATGACACCCACTAATGTTTTTGTCCTTTGGTATTTCATAGCTCCACCCACACAGACTCCACATTGTCGAAGCTAATGTCCTAAAAAGAGATGAGCAAAAATATGTGACCAGGAATTGAGATATTTCTGCTCAAATATTGATCTTGGTTTGATGCTAATTAGCCTTGTCAACTTTCAGTGAATTGCTTCGTAAAATCTGGGACCGCCAGCAGAAGGCGGTGAGCTAGAACATTTGTGGAATTGTTTTCTCAGTAAATGAACATAGATACATTTTGTTGAGATGTTCACAGTAGATGACAGTGCTTCTCTAGCAGTTGGAAGTGAGGGCTGATAGTAGACCCTTCACCCAACACCTTCACTCACAAAAGTTAAGGCACACAAAAGATTGACTGAGGCTACTTAGTTTAACATCATTTATTGAAAAAAATGGTCGAGTGTTTAAAAAAGGATGTTACAGCAGAAAACTGAGAATGGCTTTATAAAATGGAAATATTGCCTGATAAAAGTATCGGAATTCTTGGAGAAAATGGAGGAAACCGTGATTGTAATATGTTTTGATTTTCTGAAGGTGTTTGATAGCACCCATGCATAAGATTACTGAATAAGATAGGAACCTTGGCTTTGGAGGTACTGGATTAACACGGAGAGAGGATCTTTGAAATCCCAATCAGAAAAGTTTGATTAAGAGTTTTATTGTACAGGATGCCAATCTGTGGAGTACCACATAAATCTGTTCTGGGAACAAAAAAAATTTACAAAGTATTTTGATGACTTAGATGAGGAAAGTGAGTATATTGTAGGTGAGTTTGCGAATGACTCAAAAATTGGAGCAGAGACAAGTGGTGAGTATGACACAAAAAGAAGTTTGCGGAGGGATACAGATAGGACAAGAGAGTGAACAAGGAGCTTTGCATAATAATGGAATGTGGATGAAATAAATGAGAACAGACATAAACAGTGAAGTTATGCATTTTAACGGGCAGATAGAGATTGAATTCAGAAATCTACAGGGAGTCAGCATCTCCGAACCACAAAAAGTTAGCTTTTAATTTCAACTGTCAGTAAGGATGGCAAATGTCATGTTGGGGTTTGTTTAAAAACTAATGGAATATTGACATTAGGAACAGTCAGATAGAGCAGCTAATGTGTGGCTGAGGAGCTGCTGCAGGGGTTAGGATTCCTATTTTCCAATAACTGGGATCTCTTCAGGGATAGAAATGACCTGTATAAGAGGGACCGGAATTGGAAGGGGACCGATATTCTTGTGGGGAAATTTGCTAGCGGTGTGCTGAAAGTTTTAAACTAGTAAGGGAGATGGTGGGAACCAACAAGACAGTGAGAAAAGAGAAATGTTTGAGGTGAGATGCGGTGAGCAATTCTAGGGGTCAAGGCAGACAACAGTTTGGCAAGAGTGAGGTAAGACTGCGAAACTGCATTTACTTCGATGCAAGAGGCCTCACATGTGAGACAGATGAACATGGGGAATAGATGGGAATGTGGGACAAGGATATCATTACCATTACAGAAATGTGGCTCAGGGGTGAGCAGGACTGGCAGCTTAATGTTCCAGGATATAGATGCTATAGAATATATAGACAGAGGAGCAAGACAGGAGAAGGAATGGTGTTTTTGGTTAGAAAGAACATTACAGCTGGATGTAGAGAGGATATTTCTTGGAGACTGCCCAGTGAAGTTATATGGATGAAACTTAAAAATAAGAAAGAGGTGATGACCTTGCTGGGATTGTAAAATGGGCCTCCTAATAGTCAGTGGGAAATTTTGAAGCGATTATGCTATTTATAAGAAAAAAGAATAATGGTAGGGAATTTTAACTTTCCAAATAGAGTTTGAGGTAGTGTTAAGATCTTGAAATGTGGAGAAATTGGTTAAGTGTGTACAAGAAAACGTTGTTATTCAATATGTGGATGCACCTACGAGACAGTTCGCAATACTTGACCTTCTGTTGGGAACCAAGGCAGGGCAAGTGACTGAGGTGTCCATAGGGGCAGGCTTCAGGGAAAGTGATCATAATTCTATTGGTTTAATAATAATATTGAGAAAGGATAACATTGATTTAAAAATGAAAGTTTCAAATTAGAGTGTGGCCTGTTTCGATGGTATTAGACTTTGAGAAGTTGGTTGGGGGAGGTTATTCACAGGTAAAGGGATGGCTGACAAGTGGGAGGCCTTTAAGAATGAGACAATGAGAGTTCAGTGATGGTATGTTTCTGTTTGTGTGAGGGGCAAGGCATGGGAAAAGCTCAATGATGAGGGAAATTGCAACTCCTGTCCAGAAAAAGAAGGGAGCATTCATCAGATATAGACAGCTGGGATTGAGTGATCCTGAGAAGGGTATAAGGGCAGTAGGAGTATACTTAAACAGGAAATCATGAGGGAAAAAAATGGGACATAAAATTGCTTTGGCAAATAGAATTAAGGAGAATCCGAAAAGATTCTAAAATTATTGTAAGGTTGAAAGAATAACTAAGGAGAGAATACAGGCATTAAAGATCAACATGGCTTTCCTGCATGTCACCACAGGAGATGGCAGAGACACTAAGGAAATATTTTGCATCAATATTTACAGTAGACAGGAGCATGGAAGCTAAGAAACTTGGGAAATAAATAATATGATCTTAAAATGAGTTTATTTTACAGAAAAGGAGGTGTCGGAGGTCTTAAAGTAGAAAAATGGAAATAAATCCTGGAGACCTGATTAGGTATTTCCCAGAACTTTGTGGGAAGTTAGGGAAGAGATTCCTGGACCCCTTGCTGAGATATTTGTATCGTTGATAATCATAGATGAGATGCCAGAAGACTGGAGAGTGACTAATGTGGCAGCATTATTGAAGAAAGTTGTATGTAAAAACAAGGGAACCGTAAACTGGTGCCCCTTTCACACCAGAGATGCTGCCAGAGCTTCTGAGCATTTCCAGCAGTTTCTGCTTTTGTTTCTGATACACAGCATCCACAGTTCTTTCCGTTTTTATTTAGTAGTTAGAGAACATTACTTTTTGAATTGGAGGCCTGTTAAAACATAACAACATCCGAACATAAGAAATACAATCAGGAGTAGGCCATCTGACTCCATGAGTCAGCTCTGCCTTTCAATAATATCGTGGATCATCTTTCAATGGACTGAGACTCCACTTACCCACTGCTCACTATAACCCTTCATTCCTTTACTGTTCACAAATCTATCTTCACCTTTAAATCATTCAACAGGTTAGCCTCAGCTGCTTCACTAGGCAGGGGATTCCAGAGATTCACAACCCTTTGAGTGAAGACGTTGGCTTGACCAGCTATCCTTAGTAGCCACACACGCAGATGACAAGCAACATGAGTTCGACTGCGACAACACTACTATTGGGACAAGCCAAACAGAGAACAGCCAGGGAATTCCTAGAGGCATGGCATTCATCCACAGATTCAATCAATAAGCACATCGACCTGGACCCAATAGACCGGCCACTGCAGCGGACAGCAGGAACTGACAACCGGAAGCGGCAGATACAAACCACTATAAATGCCAGAGGAAACATCGCAGAAGCGCTTCACAGGAGGCTCCCAAGCACTGAGGATGTCACCTAGACAGGGGACGAAACGTCTGCAACACAAATTCCCAGCTCGGCGAACAGAACCACAACAACGTGCACCCGAGCTACAAATCTTCTCACAAACTTTGAGCCTCCCTGCTTCTGCCTTATCTATCGAATTTATAATTTTACAATCCCCTCCCTCATTCTTCTGAATTCCAATTAGTATAATCCCAGTCTGCTTATAAGCCAACCCCCTCATTTCCAGAATCAATGTAGTCAAACTCCTCAGCAAACCCCACCCCAGTGCCATCTCATGTAAGGCGATGAAAAGTGTACAGAGTACTCCAGGCGTGGCCACACCAGCACCCCATACAGCTGCAGCAGAAAGTCCGAATTTTAACCTCTATCCACTGCCAATGAAGGACATTATTCCATTTGCCTTCCTAATTAGCTACTGGACTTGCAAACCAGACTTTTGTGTTTCATGCACAGGAACACCCAGTTCCCCCGGCACAGCAACATTCTGTAATATTTCACCATTTTAAAGTAGACCACTTTGTTATTATTCCTACCAAAATGGATGACCTCATGTTTACTAACATTGTACTCCATCTGCCAGACCCTTGCCCACTCCCTTTACCTGTCTATATCCTTCTGCACACTTTGCTCCATCACTCATTTAAGTGGCTTCTGCGAACTACAACACACTACACTTGGTCTCTAACTCGAAGCAATCTCCCTGAATTGTAAACAATTGCAGTCCCAGCAATTGTAAACAGTTGCATTCTCAACACTGATCCCTGAGACACATCACTAGCCACTGATTGTCAACCAGAAAAACACCCATTTATCCCCAATTTTTGGGTTCTGTTAGTTAACCATTCTTCTGTCCATGCTAATGCATTGCCCGTAACACTGTGCATCTTTATCTTATGCAGCAGCCTTTTGTGTAGCACCTTGCTGAATGCCTTTTGGAAATCCAGATACACCACGTTCACCAGTTCCCCATTGTCTACCACGCTCATTATAACCTCAAAGAATTCCAATAAATCAGTTAAAGATGATCTGCCTTTCATGAACCCATGCTTCATTAAATAAATGTAGGTGTTGCATTTTTGTAAGGCAAACCAGGCCAGGACTATTACAATTAATGGCTGGGCCTTGGGGGGTGTTGCTGAGCAAAGAAACCAAAGGGTGCAGATGCATCATTCCTTGAAAGTGGAGTTGCAGGGAGACAGGGTGGGGAAAAAGGTGTTTGGCCTATGGTCATCATTGGTCATAATGTTAAGTGTAGGAGTTGAGATGTCATGTCTCAGCTGCACAGAACATTTGTGAGGCCACATTTAGAATTATTATAGACAAATCTGGCTGACCATTTCTATGAAGGATTTTGTGAAACTTAAGAGGGTGTAGAAAAGATTTCCAAGAATGATGCTGGAACTGGAGTGTTTAAGGTATAAGCTGAGGCTGAATAGGCTGGGGCTTCTCTTTTCCCTGCAGTGAGAGAAAAGGAGGCTAAGGAGTGGCCTGAACAAGACTTATAAAATCATGCGGGGCATTGATATGGTGAATTGCCAAGGCCTTTTTCCTCGAGCGGGAGAGTCCAAAACGAGAGGACAGCGGTTTAATGTGAGAGGAGATACGTTTGAAAAGAACCTGAGGGGTAACCTTTTCACATGTATGTGTGGGAAAAGCTGCCAGCGGTAGTGGTGGAGGCCGGTTCAATTACTGCATTGAAAAGGCACCTGGATGGGTGTATGAACAGGTCACATTTAGAGAAAGATTGGCCAAATGTTTGGCAAATGGTACTCACTCAGATTGGGATATCTAGTCAGTGCAGTTGGACCAAAGGGTCTGTTTCTGTGCTGGATATCTGTATGACTATAATGTTTGTTAAAACTGAAAAGAAGCTGTATTCTTACCACAGCTGGAATACTGTGACCTGTTCTTGGGACTCATATCACAAAGAAAAGGTACACTGGACAGAGAGACAATCCACACGAGGTTCAGTCGACTGATCCTAAAGATGGAGGGACTGTCTTGAGAGTAGAGATTGAGTCGTTTGGGCCTATACTCATTAGAACATAGAAGATTCAGTACTGACATTCTGAAACATCTATTATTTTCAGGAAACTTGATGGTGTAAATGCAGAAATGTTGTTTCCCCTTGTGGGAGAGTTTCGGACCAGGGAGTAGAATCTCTGAATTAGAGGTCACAAATTTCGGGCAGAAAAGAATTTTGTCTCCCAGAATGTAGAGAATTTGTGGAATTCTTTACCACAGAAAACTGTCGAGGTTGGGTCATTCAGTATTTTGAAGGCGGAAATGGACAGATTTTGATTGGTAATTGAATCAATGCTGACAGTTAAAACGCTGGAAAGTGGAGGTGAGGGTTATCAGCTCAGCCATGATGTCATTGTTTGGAAGACCAAACCCCATTGGCTGAACAGGCTGCTTCTGGTTCCCTATCATTCACCTTTGCTCTAAGTTCGTCTTTTCAGAATTATCTCGGCCTCATTTAAATTAACCTCCATTTCATGTTTGAAGCCCGGCTGCTTCAATGCCTCCTCATCATGAAAAAAGACAGGGATCGCCTTTCTCCCTGTTTGATGGCATTGCATTCTGCCTCTAATGCAGTGACTGCATTTATAGTCCTCCAGTTCTGTTGAATATTTGTCAAACACAACCACAGCTGTCACAGAAAAGGTTAAGACAGATCAAAACTACATTTAAACTACCATATCAAACGCATTGTCGGTATGCATTGCATGGAATACACGCATTGCATATTAAAGGTCTCTCTGCACTTATCCATTAAACACTGCAAGGGTTGTTCATAGATGATTTGCTTATGTGTGTATGTATGTCTGTGCCTGTAGATGATAATCTACTTGTCTAACAAAGTTTCGATGCATCGTGTTGTTTCCTTTTTATTCTGGTATCAAGCATTTCAAAATCAGAATGACAGTGGGAAGGAGTTCAAGCCCCTTTACACGGCTACATCAAATGTTTTCTGTGATTGTACAGCTCATGTAATGTGCTGGGTAAATCTCCCTCTATATTGTGCTGTCCAATGCAAACATGTCAAATACATTTTGGTTTAGACACAGTATAGATCCGCATCCAGGATTCCCTTAAAAAAACCCTCCCAGAGCAGGTACAACACAGAGTCGACACAGAATAAATCACCCTCTACAATATTAAACATTCCATGAGATGTGCAGTAAAAGTTAATTATAGACTAAATATGCATTGCACTGAACCATTAAACATTCCTCAGCCAAGAATAATACTGTTGAGTTACCATGAAAACATTTTCACAGTAAAGTCTTTCCGATCAAGCATTTCCAGATCACTCAATACTCAGACAGATTTTTTGAGAAAATCTGGTTGTACTGACTCAAATCTCTCGAAAGAAATGGATGAATTTGGCTGAGAGCATATGTTGGTGAGGTGTTGGCTTCATGTTATTAAGGAAAACGTTGTCCGATTGTGGAGCGGCAAAACAAGGCATCAGATATAAAGGAGGAGAAAGTGAGGTCTGCAGACGCTGGAGATCAAAGCTGAAACTTTATTGCTGGAACAGCACAGCAGGTCAGGCAGCATCTAGGGAACAGAAGATTCGACGTTTCGGGCACATGCCCTTCTTCAGAAGGGCATTCCTGAAGAAGGGCATGTGCCCGAAACGTCGAATCTTCTGTTCCCTAGATGCTGCCTGACCTGCTGTGCTGTTCCAGCAATAAAGTTTCAGTTCAGATCAGATATAAAGGAAAATGGGGGGAGGCAGGAGGGGAAGAGAGAAAAAGAGAGACAGAAATATTAGCTGTGCCAATGTATCACTTAATTATAGTTTTTTTTGACTAAACATGACAATTGATACCTCTGTCATTCAACAATTATACAAATTATGTATTAAAAGTCCTAACATCAATTAGTATTGGAATCCATTGAGTTATTTGCATTTTTTCCACAATTCGTGTGCTGTGCTTGTGGGGAAATATAAATTGCGGTTTTGTTGTTCTGTAATTTATTCTGAGAATTCTATTTCTGTGTTTATTTACATAAATGCTTAATTGGTTTCAATGAAGTGATGGGGACAGCAAAGCCAGATGAAAGAAGTGATTTGTTGGTAAGATTCAAATCGAAACAAGTTTATTTTAAGAATGGTGACCATTTTCAGAAGTGAATACCAATTTATGAAGACGAATTGCAACAGATTTTATTTATTTCTGAATGATAAACACAATTTAAACCTTTTATTTAGGTTAAATATTCAGTGCTGAAAATTCTGCAATTAAACTTCAATGTTGATCTGGATCTACTCTGAATGTCGCTGCTGAAAATGTGTTGCTTATGCCTGAAATGTCGATTCTCCTGCTCCTTGGATGCTGCCTGACCTGCTGCACTTTTCCAGCAACACATTTTCAGCTCTGATCTCCAGCATCTGCAGTCCTCACTTTCTCCTACTCTGAATGTCCCACTAATTTATATTGTAGTCCGTTTAGACAGTGCAACATCACTCAAAGTGCATTTTAGAATATTCACATGAAATACTTGAAATGACATCAGGAACTGCGCAACAATTACATTTAATTGATATAGTTGTTGTGAGGTTTTGTTACACGTATCACTTTCTGGTAAGGGTCAGCAATGAGTCCCTATCCCCAACTGCCTATTCAATAGCTTGCTAAAGCCACTTCAGAACACAGTGGGTCTGGAATCTCATGTTGGCCAGACCATGGAAAGGTGACAGATGCCTTGTCGTTCGTGAACCAGCTGTTTTTGTATTTTCCCATTGACTCGGGTGACATAGTCACCATTTGGCTTTCTTTCCGATTCCAGGCTTTCTTTGAATTCAAATTTCACCCTGGGCAAACGATGGTATTCCAAACCCCGTCCATTCAGCATCAAACTGGAGTTTGGGAATATTGGTGTCATGGTGTCACCGCTGTGATCCTAATATTGGGAATGCACAGAAAGCGGTCACAAACAGAAATGCAATCAATCTGACACTTTACCTCATGAACAAATATTGGAGTGCAATACTGGCAAGAACTCTCCTGCTGTTCACAGCAACATCACAGGAGACTTTGCATCCAATCATCAATCTAAACTGTGTACCGGACTCGGTCTGAAGAGCCTGACTCACCATAATTTGCATTTTTTGAATTCTTCACTGACTTATGAAAAGGTTAGTCACATATCCCAAGAAGGTGCTCATCAGCTACCTTTTTGAAGGCCTGCCATCTTGCTCGGCTAATTATGGTTGATCTTTCTTAAGAAGCTTTATTACAGCCAAATGGCTTCTCAGTCGAGACTGTAGTGCTGGAAAAGTACAGCAGGTCAGGCAGCGTCCGAGGAGCAGGAGAATCGACGTTTCGGGCATGAGGCCTTCATTAGGATACCTGATGAAGGGGTTATGCCTGGAACGTTGATTTTCCTGCTCCTCGGATGCTGCCTGATCTGCTGTGCTTTTCCAGCACTACACTCTCAACTCTGATCTCCAGCACCTGCAGTCCTCACTTTCTCCTGATGGGTTTCTTAGTCAGGTTCGGCACAGGAAAGGACCATCACCTTATTGTTGAACGGGTAGTGCAGGCCAGGTAGGAAGGTCAGACGACCTCCTCTGAAGGACAATACTGAACCATGTAACATGCTTCAAACCTTTGGTAGGTCTGTGATTATCGTTCATTATTCCAGCATTTTCATTTCATACTCTTTTATTAATTGAAGCTACCATGGTAGGGACTGATTCTGGAACTTTACTTCAAACCTTTTGATTGCTTATTACATACTCATAATGCCTCCTCAACCACTTTATCAAACTGTCATGTTAGCTTCAATGATGTTTTTATTGACTCCTGAAACATGGTGGTTGCTTTTAGTTGTCCGTAGTTGTCCTTCAGCAGATGGCAGTAAGCTGCCTTTCTGAAATAACATGTTCCAAAATGGCCTGAGGAAGGGAATTCCAGATTTTGACCCAATTACAGTAAAGGATCGGTGACATATTTCCATGTCAGGATGCCGAGTGTTTTAGAGAGGAGCTTACAGTGGTGCTGTTCCCATGTATCTGCTGCTCCTGTCCTTCGAGATGCAAGTGGTAGTGGGAAGGTACTGTCTAAGGAAGTGGCTAAGTTACTGCAGTGTAGGATTTTAGATAGTGCATATGGCAGGTACTAAGAATCAGATTTGGAGGCAATGGACGCTTGTGGATGTGCTACTGATCACGTGGGATGCTTTGTCCTGGACAATGCCAAGCTTCTTGAGTGCAGTTGAAGCTGCTCCTATCCAGTCAAGGGGCGAGCTGTGCTATTAGCCTCCTGACCTCTGTCTCTTAGACAGTCAATTGGCTTTGCGAGTCAGGAGGCTGAGTTACTCGCTGCAGTATTCCTAGCCTCCGGCCTGCTCGTACAACCATTGTATTTATATGGAGTGTCCAGCTCAATTTCTAATGAACAATAAAACCCAGGGTGTCGATGGTGAGGGATTCAGTGATGGTAACACTATTGAATGTCAAGGGGTTTTGGTTAGGTTGTCTCTTATTGTCAATGGTCATTGTCTCACAGCTTTGTGGTGTGAATGCTATGTGCCACTTGTCAGCTCAAGTCTGGAAATTGTCCAAATTTTGTTGTGTTTGAATGTGGACTGAGGAGTCACTAAAAAGTGCGAGATTAATGCAGATTTCACTTCTGACCTTCTGATGGAGGAAAGGTCATTGCTGAAGCAGCTGAACAGGATTGTGCCAAGGACACTTTCTTCAGGAACTCCAACAGGGATTTGCTTTGGCTGAGACGACTGCCCTCTAACAAGCAAAGCCATCTTTCAATGTGTGAGGTATGACTGCAGGCAGCAGGGAGGTTGTCACCTGATACCCATTGAACCCAGTTTTGCTAGGCTCCATAATATCACCCTCTGTCGAATGTGACCTTAATGTGAAGGGCTGTCACTCTCCCCTCATTTCTGGAATTCAGTTCTTTGTCCATGTTTAAATCAAGTCTGTAATTCAGACATGAGCTGAGTAGGCCTTGCGTAACCCACATTTACGCAGGTTATTGCTGAGCTAGTGCTGCTTGATAGCACCTCCCTACATCATGATTGAGCATGGACTGATGGGGCAGTAATTCGCCAGGGTGGTTTGACCTATTTTCTGTGCACAGGACGTGCCTGGCCTATTTTCCACATTGTCCATGCCAGTGTTTTAGCTGTACCGGGATTGCTTGGCTAGCACAAGTCATCAGTATTATTGCCAGAATTTTGTCAGGCTCCATAGTATTTGCAGTAACCCCTGCCTTTACAGTAACCATTTGCAGTAACCATTACCTTCTGCCAACAAATAAAACTTCGATGCATTTGCCAAACTGCACCAGATCCCATGAACCCTTACCATATTAAAGATGCAAGATCTGGTCAAAAACCTGATTGAAGTCTAGAAGCATTACATCCACTTTTTACACCCGATGTTACATCTCATTGCCTCTCCGGAAAACAGAATCAACCACTTCCGATATGATATCACTTCCACCAAAGCCATGCTGAATTTTATTGCTTAAACCTTACAATTCCAACTTTTAATGAATGCTGTCTCTTAGATTTACTTATTTACTTCCCTCAAGCTTTCTACTTTTAAACATAGGTTTATGAGTGAAACTACACATTGTCACTTAGCTCCTTTCACCCGATGACAACTCTTCTTATCTCTCTGACAGATAATTTACTCTAGCTGAAATAATCTTGTGTCTCTTCTGTTTCATTCTGGGAAATGGGAATGGAATTGAATACAGTGTTGAAACCAACAGCAATCTATCCGTTTGTTCTTGACACTGTCAGTGTGTGTTCCCCCTCAGAGGCAGGAAGACTTTGTGCTGATAATACGGAAAGTAGCGCCTGATGTATCATTCTCAGCTGGCACACAACTTCCTGTTTCTATGTGCCAGCAGCAAGCCACACATCTCACTTCTGATCAGAAAATAAACCCGGGGGATGCAATCTGGCGGAAACATCTGCCAATGTGGCCTATATCAGGACACAGAGTATGAAGTGATTACATTGAAGTGACATTTGCAAATTGACCTTTTGATCTCTGTTTCACGGTCTGATTCCAGGACATCATTGGACGAGTCTCTCGACCATCTAACAAGCTCATTCGATTCACTAACGTCTGGGACATATCGACATGCACCTTGTCATGTCTTTGATCTTGTACTACTTGTTACTCTCTCTTCAGATTTAATGCTCCTAGTTTTTGATTCTGTCTTCTGTATCCATCACCTTCCCAGCCGAATACATTCTGTTTGATCTGTTTCCTAAATTTTGATCATCTAAACAAATAATACAGTTTTGTACAGACAGGTATGTCGGTGTGTGCGATTAACAGAATCAATATATGGAGAGATCACCTTGGCTGTATCGAACTCTGACCGACATTGAATTCAAATAAACCACAGCACCGTATGGTTTCAATCTTTGCAAATCCTCTCTCTTTGAAAGAGCTTGTTCTAACGGTTAATTCTTTTCTTGATTATTTCAGAAACTATGACTAAAAATCCCTATTTTTAACAAAGTTTCAAATATTATTAGAAGTTGCAGCCCTGGCATTTCCTACAGTGAGCTTTGTGGTGTTTAAATATTCTGGTCAAAATTTACTTCAAGCAGAAGACTGAAACATTGGTTTCTCCGAGTTCCCAGCCATTGCACTTGCAGTTCCATAATAACTACAAACTATTGCTAAGCCCCAGAGAGAACAGAATGTCCAGGCCCTGTACACATCCAAGCGCCATGATGTAGGCCTCTCAGCCCTCCGTTTCTTCCTGTCACGCCAACCCAAGCAGCACATGCTCAACCTCAACTACATTTCCTTTCAATCCTCCCACTTCCTCCAAACCAACGGGGTAGCCATGGACACCTGTATGGACCCCAGCTATGCCTGCCTCTTCGTCAGATATGTGGAACAGTCAATCTTCCACAGCTACACCGGTATCATTGCCCATCTTTACCACTGCGACATTGATGACTGTATCAACGCCACCTCATGCTAGCACAAGGAGATTGAACAGTTCATCAACTTTACTAAAGCCTTCCACCCTGACCTAAACTTCACAGGGACCATCTCGGACACCTCCCTCCCTTTCCTAGACCTCTCCACCTCTATCACCAGTGACCGACTAAACATTTACTGCAAGCCCACTGACTCCCACAGCTACCTGGGCTACACTCCTCCCACCCAACCTCCTGTAAAAATGCCATCCCTTATTGTCAATTCCTCTGCCTCCACCGCACCTGCTCCCAGGAGGACCAGTTCCACCATAAAACATCCCGGATAACCTCCTTTTTCAAAGACTGCGATTTCTCCTCCCATGTAGTCGACGATGCCCTTGAACCCCAACCCTCCAATCGCAACAGGGAGCCCTCCTGGCCCTCATCTTCCACCGCACCAACCTCGCATACACGAGGTGGCACGGTGGCACAGTGGTTAGCACTGCTGCCTCGCAGCGCCAGAGACCCGGGTTCAATTCCCGACTCAGGCGACTGACTGTGTGGAGTTTGCACGTTCTCCCCGTGTCTGCGTGGGTTTCCTCCGGGTGCTCCGGTTTCCTCCCACAGTCCAAAGATGTGCAGGTTAGGTGAATTGGCCATACTAAATTGCCCGTAGTGTTAGGTAAGGGGTAAATGTAGGGGTATGGGTGGGTTTCGCTTCGGCGGGTCGGTGTGGACTTGTTGGGCCGAAGGGCCTGTTTCCACACTGTAATCTAATCTAATATCATCCTCCGCTGCTTCCACCACCTGTAAACAGACCCCATCACTCGGGGTATATTTCCCTCCCTACCCCTATCTGCATTCCGGAGACACCATTCCCTCCGCGACTCCCTCGTCAGGCCCATGCCCCTCCACCAGCCCACACCTCCCCCCTCACCTCCGACAAGGCCCCAAATGATCCTACCACATCCCGGAGCAATTTGTCTATACTTCCACAAATGTCATCCACTGTGTCTGTTCCACCTGCTGTGGTCTCCTCTACATCAGGGAGACAGGACACTAACTTGCGGATCATTTCAGAGAACATCTCTGGGACACCTGTGCCAACCAACCGCATGGCCCCGTGGCTGACCACTTTAACTCCCTCTCCCACTCCACCAAGAACAGGCCGGTCATATTCTGTTCATTTCCAATGAGTAAATAGAAAATAACCGAGCCTGAATTTGGGATGATATTAACAGGATTTATTTTGATCTAAGCATGAACAGATTATTTTGACAAAACAGGTGGAGAGATTCACTTCCTGAAAAAGCAGCTCAAGTGGTATAAGCTGGCACCAAACCGAGTTTGGTCAATACTGAGGCAAAAATACAGCATACAGTCTTGAGTGAAATAAATAAAGAAACTGTGTTAGCTCCGGAACAAGATAGAGTGTATTAAATATGAACAAAGACACAAGTATTTTAGGATATAATAGTAAAGTAATTTATAGTATATTGAAATGCAAACAGAGATGTGAATTTGTGTCTCGACATTCTTCCTAGCTAAATTAATCATTTCAGAAATGCCTTTGTTAAATTTCATGAATCATTTGTTGTTCCATTCCACGAACCTTTCGAGGTCCTTGTTAAATTCTGAACCATCGCCTTCCAGGTTCACATTGGTTGCGAGTTTCATGTTACAGCAAATTGTGAAGTTGTGCACTGTATGCCAATGTCTTAGTTCAAAATTTAAAGCAATCACAGCTTCAAACATTTACAAAATATCACTATGGATCTTCCTGGAATCCAAAAAAAAATTGTCCCTTTGATTAATGATTTCTAAAATTTACTCACATATCTGTTGTGAAGGAAGTTTTCAAATAACTTGAAGTGCAAATGGTTCACATCAGTCGGAATACAGTAACATTTCATGTGTTACCCCACACAAAAAGAAATCAAGCAATATTCACGAGTTGCTCTCAGCAAGTCTATGATGGACTGTTTTATCAAACAAAATCATTTCCAATGTTGTGAGCGCTCGTCTATCTTCTGTGCAATGGTCTGAATTTTGTGTCTGACTGCAGATGAAACTGGCTGATCTGGGTAAAAGTACAGTTTGTGCCTTTCACGTTGTTAATGTATATTGCTGACTTTAGTTGAAAAAGTGATGTTGTCCCAGGCATCATCTGGCACCATTAATTAGACCATTAATTTCCACATCACTAGCCAGACTATCAGGTGGGGCGTATTGATCTCACTGAAACGAATGCTTGGAATATTTCTGGTATGAAGTGGAGCCTCTGAACGAGACATAGAACATAGAACAATACAGCACAGAACAGGCCCTTTGGCCCACGATATTGTGCCGAACATTTGTCCTAGCTTAAGCACCTATCCATGTACCTATCCAATTGCCGCTTAAAGGTCACCAATGATTCTGACTCTGCCACTCCCACAGGCAGCACATTCCATGCCCCCACCACTCTCTGGGTAAAGAACATACCCCTGACATCCCCCCTATACCTTCCACCCTTCACCTTAAATTTATGTCCCCTTGTAACAGTCTGTTGTACTCGGGGAAAAACTGTCTCACTGTCTACTCTATCTATTCCCCTGATCATCTTATAAACCTCTATCAAGTCACCCCTCTTCCTTCGCCTTTCCAATGAGAAATGGCCTAGCACTCTCAACCTATCCTCGTACGACCTATTCTCCATTCCAGGCAACATCCTGGAGACAAAGTAGGAAAGATGAATTTCGAGTAGTAGGATGTTTTCACGACAGAGAAAGATCACTTCGCCCATCGCACCTGTATCACGTGAAGATAGAGCCTTCCAGCCAACACCCCATTTATAGCATGTTGTCCATAACCCTGCAGGTGATAGCACTGTAAACATTCGGGAACATTGTGTAGGGTCGAATCCATTATCAACATCGATATGATCTCCAATGCTGTAAATCCTGGCTTATGGGGAAAAAGGAGGGGCAGAACTGTATCAATATTCAAACAGTTGGTCCAGCCCTGAGGAGCTAATAGACCCATTTCTAAACGTTGTTCCTCAGGACATTTTGACTATTCTTGACTTAATATCATTGTAAACTGACATGAAAAAAATGCAGACATGTTCCCCAGAAATGCTGACAGCAACACACCTTTATTCAGCCAAGATCAGCAACATGAATTAAGAAAGTTTTGAAAAAACTTTCTTTTAACTGATTATTGACAACACGGATTTCACAAAGTGCAAAGTACAGAGGGGAAGGGTGGAGGGGTGGGGGTGGGCGATGTTCACTATTCCCTGATGTCTGGATGCGTTTGTGAGCAACAGATGAATCTGCGAACCAGATTCAGGATGGTACTACAGGTATTTCAGCAGATACTGTGTACACGGAATTCTCCCAAAAATCAGCAATGACATGAACATTTATTTGTGATAGTGTTTTAAGCCAACTAAAATTGAACAATATGGTGGGAGAACTTCCTTTCATTTCTTTGAACTAGTAACAAGGGATACTGTCTGTGGATCTGGGGTGGCAGGAGGATCTTTCACAGCAGAATGTGAGGGAACAGAATCATGTTGGAAATCCAGATAGACTGTAACTTTTGTCACTGGAGGGTGAGAGTTCGGGGGGGGGGTGACCTCATATAAGTTTATAAAGCCATGAGTGGAAAGGTGAATGGCTCTAATTGACATGATTCATACTAGAAATGTACAAAGCTTTCGTTTCAAAACTATCACATATCAATAAACTACACCTGACCCTACGGTCAGTGATGTGGAAATTAATGGTCTAATTAATGGTGCCAGACGATGCTGGAACAACATCTCTTTATTCAACTAAAGTCAGCAATATACATTCACAATGCGAAAGGCACAAACTGTACTTTTACCCAGATCAGCCAATTTCATCTGCAGTCAGACACAACTTAAAATTCAGACCATTGCACAGAAGATAGATGAGCTCTCACAACATTGGAAATGATTTTGTTTGATAAAAGAATCCATTGTAGACTTCCTCAGAGCAATTCGTGTCAACAAACTTGTTTTTTTTTGTGTGTGGGGGTAGCGCATGAAATGTTACTTTAATCCGATTGATGTGAAAAAAATTTGCACCTAAGAAGTTATTTGAAAACGTCTATCATAGTAGATACGCGAGTAAATTTTATAAATCATTGATCAAAGGGGACAATATTTTTTGGATTCGAGGGAGATCCACAGTGATATTTTGTAAATGTTTGGAGCTGGGATTATTTTCAATTTTTGACCCAGACATTGGTGTATTTTCCCTATGGTGGGGGATTTCAACAATAGGGAACATGTTTTTCCAATGAGTGGAGAAACATTGTAAAAAGGATATCAGAGACACAGAGAATGGTTTGTGTGTGGGATGATCTGGCGGTGGATACTTACAACCTTTAGAAGACATTTGGATAAGTAAATGAATATCAAATGTTTGGATGGATATGGGCCAAGTACACACAGTTGGGATTAGTTTAGTTTGGGATTAGGACTGGCATGGACTGGTTGGACCGAAGGGTCTGTTTCCATGCTGTATCACTACATGACTCTATGACTATTGATCAGTTTTTCTCAATACTAAACAGTGCTGTAGTGATCCTTGAATGAACTGTTGATGTTAAGGTTGTGTCTGAGACTCTGCGAATATTTCGTTCAATGAGAGGAGGGACTAGTTCTCCAAGTTACACAACTGAAAATAAACTTTTCTCCAGCATTGTTGCTGAGTCGTTTTGTTTCTGCGGAGGTGGTGGTTATATTTTGCAGTTGGCTTTCCACAAACTGGTCAACCGTGAATAAAATATCTTTGATCCACTGCAGAAACTCCACCTGCTTCCAGTAAATGAAACTGGGAACTCAAGGACCTTTTCTGCAGTCAGCTTAATTGCTGCCAACTATTGTATCTGGCCGATTAAAGGGAAAATGAATCAACTAAAGTAAAATCCTACCAAACAAATTATATTTTCCCATTTACTCACAATGGACACATTTCACTTGGTATTTCTCCCTTTAAAAGGAAAGTCACTGAATACAGCATTCACTGTATGACTATCAGAAAACAGGACATTGAATGCAGTGACGTTCTGGTTAGTTCAGTCTGTTTATTGAGTATCTTTAAAGCTCCTGAAAATGAAGTTAATGGATCCAAAATCCCACATTGCAGTAACATTTGTTATCATCTCAAAGTAAATTAACAAAATTGAATTGGTTCAAACTCGCATCACTTGTTACACCATTCTCAGATTCATGTATCTCATTAAAACTGAGTGGGCCCTTTATACATGGTTAACACTGGTGTAGTGTAACAGCGAATTTTTGCTGATTTTTATGAGTTAACTGCCCTGTCAGAGCTATCAGTGAGCAGAGAAATGTACCGTTTATAACCTACATTCGTGGTAATTATTACTGTAATACTCTCTAATTTAACCAAACATTCCTGATGTACCCAGACTGTTTCCTGCAATGGTTTAGACGTTGAGGATTTAAAAAAAAAGTTATGGACTGTCTTGTTCTAGTTCATTTGATGCTCTTTCAAAAGTGTACCTCGGTGTTATGTATCACTGCGGACTCACATTTTGTTTCTCAGGCACACAGCTTTCCTTTACTGTGCATTTTAGTGTCGGAGCAATTTGAAAACAAAAATGCAGGGAGAGACATTCTGCAATGTAAGGAGGCGCTTCTCATCTCCGGGTCCAAACTGTTTAGTGACATACACTCACATTCTGAACATAATCACTTTAGACATGCTCTATATTAGGTTGCCGAAACTGAATTTAGAAACGCAGATTAGAAATGGTATGTTATTTTGTAATGTGAGAGAGACTTTGAGTGACAGCAAAAATAAAGTCATTCATTTTGTTAGCTAATAATATTATTGAAGTTCTTTTTAGCTTTATCTGCTTGTGGTGGAATGTAGGATTAAAGGGAGCTAACTTCTAATTGAATATTCTAAATATAATCACTTTGGACACGCTCTGTATTCAGTTGCCTAAATTGAATTTTGAAATGTTTAGTATGAATTACATGTTATTTTTTTAGTGCGACAGAGACTTGCTGTATCCAGGGAAGAAAAGCTCAACCGTTTTATTAGCTAGTTATATGTTTGAACTTTAATTTTAGTTTTATCTGCTTGTGAATGAATGTAGAAATAAAGGGAGCTAACTTCCAGTTGAATTTGTTTTTTTTTAAACAAAATACATGCAACTATCATGTGAAACAGACCTGAAGCCACTCAAATTTACTTCCAAAGAAGCTATTCAGCAAAACCAATATCCCAAGATGTGTATGTGTCCATGTTTAAGCAGAACCTCATGTAAAGACATGACCCCATGTGTTCGGGCTGTACAAGCTGATACCAGGATCCAGTCTGAGCCTCCAGCAGGAAACCAACCTGCGGAAGCTGTAAGCCTGCCCCTTCCGATGGCCATATAAATCCTGGGCACTGGACCGTAATTCAACACTCCTGGGTCGGATCTGTTTAGAAAGATCTTAGCAGAACCGCTTCCCACAAGTTATCAGAATGATTGTGTCGACACTTTTTCTCAGTTTGTTACTGACTTTCTTATCATGTGAGTGTTTGTTGTTCAAGTCTCTCTTTGTGACTGTCTCAATGTTAGTCTACGGCAGGAATGTAAAAGACTCAGCTATCAATTCACCAACATTAATGCTCATGGTTTATTTGTTTTCTTTTTTAAAGGTGTCCAGTCGGAGGTTGTTTTGACCCAGCCAGAGGCAGAGACTGGCCGTCCCGCAGGCAGCCTGAAACTGACCTGTAAAACCAGCGGGTTCGATCTTGGCAGCTACACCATGTACTGGGTCCGACAGGTTCCCGAACAGGGTCTGGAGTGGCTGCTGTACTCCTATGATTCATCGGACAATAGCTATGCACCAGCGATTAAGGGTCGATTTACTGCGTCCAAAGACACTTCAAACAACATTTTCGCGTTGGACATGGGGAACCTGAAGATCGAAGACACCGCCATCTATTACTGTGCAAGAGACCACAGCGAGAGGAACCAGGGCTGGACCCGTTCAAAAACAGCTCGAGGGAACATTTTGTCAATTCCATCATAAACTGACGGTCAGTCCGAGTTTTAAATGCAATTATACCAACTGCGATCTGAAGCAGACCTCAGGCTGCCTCTTACAAAACTATCAAAGAGGAAATGTACCATTTAAACTAGCAAACTGCTGACACAATGGGACAATGTTTTGGGCATCTCATATGTACTGCTCACACTTCCATCAATTAAATGCTCTAACAAAGTGTTAGTTTTAATATATCTGACAGCTCAGGAAATCACTGCTAATTGTTATGTCAACTATGGCATCAATTCTAAACATGATCAGTACTAAATGGCTCTTTCAAATGAAAATTGAGACCTGGAGTAAAGAACAGAGAATGAGTGTACTGGTCTACATCATTGTGATACTACAGTGGGTCACAGTGTTGTGCACAGCGACATCCTCATACAAAAACCACTGACAAGTGTTTATCTCAAATTGGTGATTTCTACCATGGCAGGAGCGAGAAATAATGTGAGATGCAATTTAAACGCAATCTAGTAGTGCTAGTTTGTACAAATTTGTATAATTTTTTCTACCTTCTTCGTGTTGATTGTCAAGTTAAATACAGACCAAACCTGGAAAAGTATTCCAAGCTTTCAAAATACAATGGATCGTAAAAGCTGGAATAACACACTGAATCATTTTTAGAGGAGTCTGAATCACTGCTTTCTAGGAAGTGAAGAAATTCTCTGCATTTTACAGTTTACAGTCTGTCATAGTATTTGACACAACGTGTCTCACAGTGATATAGCTGGAGTGACACTGCAATTATGACCAATACAAAAACCTATTCAGCCTCCATTGTTTGAAACTAGTCAGTGATTACTTCTACAAACCGTCTTAACTTGCAGTGCAGTATTAGTTCTGTGCGGTTTAATGCCAGTATCACTATTTAATTTGTAAAAGTGTTGGGTAATTATCGATACACCAGTTGGGGATTTTGAGAATCAGCTCATGTGTTACTCTGTGAAGTATAAAACAGTATTAAAATTTATCAAGAATGATCAGAATTCACTAGCGCAATTATGTGATGAAGATTTATCGTGACTTTATTTTGCCTGTGGTTCTGAAACTTTAAAATGATGGTAGATTTTTGATTTGTTTTATACAGAGCTAGTTATTGTGTGACCCAGTCCAGAGAATGTAACACTGTGACTATCTTGATTACTGGGGCCAAGGGACCATGGTGACAGTGACTTCAGGTAAGACCCTTGAACTTTCTTAGTGACTTTTTAAAAACTTTCTATTCATCTGACTAATTTCTGAATTAAATGAAACTCAGATTCTGTGCTGAGTTTGGTTTGGTTCGGATTGATTTTTGTTCAGACTGATTACGGACTTCAGTTAAGGCTCAGCAAATAGTTACAATGGGGATGATGGAGTCAGTTGCTCGGTGTATCTCTTTTTTTGATCAGATGGGCATTCTGTATGGCTGGGTTACTTGAAACACCTAATGTCTCTTAATCAGTCAGCTATAAATAATGGTTAATGTCAGTGACACCCTGACTGTGAGTTTTATTATCATCAACAAACACTAAGAAATCAAAGATGTTCGAGATATTACTAAACATGATTAAAATATGCTAAAATATCATTATTCACTTCGTGAATATATGTTCTTACCTTGATTATATTTTCTCATTTATTTTGTTAATTAGTTGATGACAAGCAGGTTAGAAACTGTCATAAAATTTTCTTGCGGTGCTATATTGCATTCTGTTGATTAGATTCTGAGTTTGTTTTACTTGATTCTGTTGAATTGAGTTGATTGGATTTTGGCTTTGTTTTAGTTGGTTCGGTTTGAACTGTGTTGATTGGATTCTGACTTTGTTTTTACTTGGTTTTGTTGAATTGTGTTGATTGGCTTTTTAATTGTTTTACTTGATTCTGTTGTATTGAATTGTTTGGATTCTGATTATGTTTCATTCAAATCTGTTGTTCTGAGTTGATTGGATTCTGATTTTATTTTCCTTGATTCTGTTGAATTGAGTTGATTGGATCTTATTCAGTTTGTGAAATTGATCAGCGTTTTTATGCTTTCTGTAATCGGTGTTTTCTTTCTGGTGAGGAGATTGACTCTCTGGATTACTTTTCATTACCAATATTTGTGAAGTTCTTTGGTTTTTCATGAATCATTTCTGCATTTGTTAAACTTATATGACACATTTTTCTCTGCTTGATTGAAAACATTACATCCATTTGTAACGGTCTGAAAAACAACTTAAGGCAGAAACCCGGAAGTGTGAGAAATGAAAAAAAAAACCGAGTTTTTAATGCATTGACTTTAAAAAAAAAACTCAGTTCTCATTGTAAACTAACTGAATTTTGTTTTGAGTAGCCTCATTCAAATTAAAATTTGGGACTAAAATCTGAAACTGCAGAATTGATCAGATTATGTAATTGAAACTAACTTAAAATTATAATGTGGTAATATTTGTCCATTCAGTAATTTTGTTTTGACCATGAAGTGATTAATCAATATATGCCTTCAACCGCTCTACTGTGCGCTGCACAAGATTGTCATGATCAGGAAGGGTGTACAGGTTGGAAATAAATTGAACTGTTGCCAGAAACGTTACAGCTTTAAGTGTTAAGTCCCCTCACAAACAAGGCTGCTGTTATGACTTGTTATTTCTATTCAATTTAATCATTAGTTTGCTGGATTCTGAGCAGCTTTGTTAGACTTCAATTTGTTTTTTTTTTGTGAGGTTACATCATGTTCTTGGTTCTGTTGAAAATGTTTGCAGAGCTAGTTCTGCTGCAAACACACCGTGTTGTTATCTGGTGATCATTGATCTGTTGAGGAGGGACTGTGCTTGGGTAACATTAAATATGTTATATTTGGGAAACTGTTTCTCGTTTCTACATTGTTTTTGCAATGTTAACACGGTTGGTGACAGTGAACCGCTCCAGGTTCCTCATTCAATGCAATCAGCATGCGAGGTGAAATTTCATAAAGCCTAATATTAAGTGAAAGGCAAATCGCAAAGGTTTTAGAAATGAAGGGAAAACAGATACCTTCGGGCGCCATTTTTACTTAAAAGTAATAATTAAGGATTAATCTAATCCATGCTTTACAATCCAAATTCAGAACTCCACTATCTAGTTCAATCACAAGGTGTGTTTTTTAACAGTTTACAAGTCATAGAGAAATATAAATAGAATTCCAAAAGTCTAATGTTCTAATAGTTCTTGCTCTTGAACAAAAATGCCATGACTGTGTTATAATTGATCAACACACACCTTTCAATTCCACTGTACACTACATACATATTTTTCTGGCTGGAAAAGATCATTGGCAAAGACCATTTGGAAATTCTGCTCAATTCTATGAAGAACAGGTCAGTTTCACTGCTTTGATCAGTTTCACACGTAACTTGAGTTAATTAATTGTTATGTCCCTGATTAAACTGGATTTACTGGATAAAATAAAACATTAACTGAATTATTTAATCTGCACAGTGCTTTAGGTGTTCCCAATCTGTGCATTTTAAATAAATAGTTACATTTTACAACAAAATATCAACTGAAGAGTCATTCTTTCGGAGCAACTGCTATAGTGAATTATGTGACCAAGGCCAAATTTCGAATTAATTAAAATAATCCATTCATGACCTCGCAGGGCAGCAAGGTGGCTCAGTGGTTGGCACTGCTGCCTCACAGTGCCAGGGTCCCAAATTCGATCCCACCCTCGGGTGACTGCCTGTGTGGAGTTTGCACATTCTCCCTGTGTCTGCGTGGGTTTCCTTCGGGCACTCTGGTTTCCTACCACAGTCCAAAAGAGTGCAGGTCAGGTGATTGGCTGTGCTAAATTGCACATAGTGTTCAGGGATGTGTCGGTTAGGGTGCATTAGTCAGGCGTAAATATAAATTGGGGGAATGAGCCTGGCTGGACTACTTATTGTTCAGAGGGTCAGTGTGGAATTGTTGGGCCAAATGGCCTGTTTCTATACTGTAGGAACCCTACTCTTAAAACCATGGGAGTGCTTGCTGCAAACGCAGAGAATTCATTTTACATCGATGTGTTCAGACGGATGCAGTGTTCAAAAATTTGCAGAAGACATGAACTAGAGGATAACAGAGCACATGGTTTATTCAGACACTGAAAATAGAGTAATATTTATTTTAATTAATATACTTGACCGATTTATTGCAATGTCGCGATCGGAAGGAATCTGCTCACATTAGTTAAGTGTGACAATCATTTAGATTAGATTTCCTGCAGTATGTATCGGGCCATTTGGCCCAACAAGTCCACACCGACCCTCTGAAGAGTAACCCACCCAGACCCATTCCCCTACCCTATATTTACCCCTGACTAATGCACCTAACACTGTGGACGATATAGCATGACCAGTTCACCTGACCTGCACATCTTTGGATTGTGGGAGGAAACCCACACAGACACAGGGGAGATTGTGCAAACTCCACATAAGCAGTCACCCGAGGCTGGAACCGAGCCTGGGTACCTGGATCTGTGAGGCAGCAGTGCCCACATTTACTTAGACATCCGCTAAAGTGGGCAACTCCAGACAGAAGCATATTTTCAATTCATACCTTTTTAAACATTTTAGTTAATTAAAAGCAGTTAACAAAAAAATGACCTTGCCCTAATTCCTTCAACAGAAATGCTTTCCACACTGGAATGCAGTATTGACTTTATGCAGTGCATGCAAAATCTCCACAGTTCAAGGAACGTTTTAAGAATATGTAAAAACAATTTAGAGAATAATCCATTTCCTCCGGATCTGTGCTTTAATTGGCGATATTTCCCACCTCAATAATTTTGTTAAATACAATGACTTATTAAGTTTATTAACTCAGTGGTTATTTATGTTCATTGTGAACACATTCTTGTTCACATTAATCCTCTGGTTAGTTCCTCTGATGAATGTTCAATTACAGTGAATATATTTGACGTGAGGAGTTGAGCAATGTATCCTCTAGGATTAAGTCTGTTGTGCAGTTTGTTTCAGTACTATGTCTGACTAACTTGTCAATGGTCCTGACCATTTGTAAATTGTCCAGTTCGGATACCTGAATCTCAGACAGTTCAATTTCATCTCGCGCTTCAAAACCACTTTTATCTGCCAGAAATACAATATTCGATTAGGTGCCCCAGAATTGAGAGCCCTGACTAAGTTGTTCCAATCAGAACGAACGTTTCAGGAACAAAAGGCAGATAGCAAGAGTTTTGAAATTGGTTGTTGGCAATAAGAGATATTTGCTGCATATTTTCTTTGTGCCTCAGTTATGCAGGACATATTCCGTGGCACAATGTAGAATCAGAATTTTTTTGCATCTTATGATTTGAAAACCTATTATCAGCTTTTAATGTCACTGGCAACGGTCATATTACACTTCAAAACATTTTAATCTTTTCCAAACTAAGTCGACCGTCTGGTGCAGCAACATTCACAGGGGAAAGAGGAAGGGAGTTCTAGGTTGGAATCCAGTGACAGTGAATTGATGGCAATGCAATTCCTAGATTTATTCCTCTGTAGTTCCCATAGAGTTTGAACAATTTGGAGCTGCTGTCAAAGCATTCTTGGATATATGTTGAAATGTTACTTTCATTGTACAAACATTCTGGAACAATCCCTGGTTGTTGGAAGGTGATAATAACTAACATGGTTTATGTATTGTCAAAACATGTGGGCTGTGTTCTCCGTGATAGTGTCAAGCTCATTGTGTTCAGGTCTGTTGTGATGTTGTAGTAGAGTCCCTGATTCTGTGCCAGGTGGCCTGTGTTCACTTACAACCTGTTAGAGAGGTATGTAACACAATCTCTTATCAGGTTACTTCAGTGCAAGAAAGCAGATTGACATGTCTGGGTGTTTGTTGGAATTCCACTCACAGAGGCCAATGAAATCTATTCAATCGCTGTCCTGACTTGTGTCTCTTAGATATTAAACAGAAATTTGGTGGTTAGCAGCTTTTTCCAGATCAATATTTGTTCACAAGATTTTGGGCATCGCTAGATGGGGTTAATGGAGTAAGTGCTCAAAGAAATCCCAGCTTTTGATTTGCTGTTCTAACAATATCATTTATAACTAATCCAGAATGAATCATTTTCGAAGCATATTTGATGAGATTAGGCTTAGGCTGGTTTACTTTATATTAAACCAGTGCTGGAGCTGAATTTGATTGTTCAGTACGGTGGGAGTTCCGCTAAATCCAACACTTGCTGCAGATGGTGATAGCTTTTCAGTTGGTCTTCAATTGCTATCTCAGACCATCCAGTACCTCTGCTAAGAATTCTTTTTCCAACAGGAGTCAAGCCAATGTAATCACTGTTTATCTCAACAGGTGTGAGCTCTTGTGCCAAAAACATGAAAACAATTTGGTGAAGAGGGGGGGCGGGGGTCTCTGGATGCGAAAGGTTAACCTTGCCTTCTCTCCCCAGGAGCTGCTAGACCTGCTGAGTTTCTTCAGAAATTTCTGTCTTTATTTTGGTTTTCTAGCATTTAAAGTTTGTTGTTTCATTGAAAAAAGTTGTGTTCGATGAAACACGTTCTTCAGAGAAAAGATGCATTTGAACAAATTGCGAATGTTCAGAGATATTAAATATCAGAGAATCATTGAATTTGATCGCCCTGATCTCGAGCTCTAGTTTCACAAGAAACTATTATGAAGTAACAACACACTCCAGAGTGCAGTGGCTGCTGTAATTGGGTGGAAGTTATTTTGATCACTCAAATAGAGAATGTCAATGATCCCGTTCCAAATAATCAACAGCAGGTTTTTTTACAGCATGTGTGAAACAATTAATTTGTTGAAATATTTTAATAAAAAGTGTTCACCGCCAGTGCTAGCTTAATGAATGACACAATGATAGGAAGGTAGGAGCAAGAGGAGGGCACTCAGCCCCTCGAGCTGTTCCACCACTTACTTAGATCATGGAGCATCTGTGAGCTAAATCCACAGGTCTCCCTTTGGCTAAAACTCTTCAACACCTTTGATTAACAAGCAAAAACTATCCCAGATTTACTGATTCCACTGCCCGTAACAAAGGGAGACACCATTTCTGAAAGACATTCCTGTGAGTACTGTGACACAATGAGGCTGGAATTAATTGCTCATGAAAGTAAACTTTAAATCTCTGACAATTTCCAATTGAAACATCCCAATCATCATATTTCATTAATTTAACACTATACTTCCCTGGAATAAAGAAATATAATGTGTGATTGCCTTGCTAAAAATGAGGGAAGCTTCATTCCTATTATATAATTAAGAAATAGCTCTGTTCATTCAGTGAAAACACAGTCAAATCACACAAAAGGAAACCATGTCATCTTGTGTAGACACACAAGTGCCTCAAATAATTTTCAATTCTTCCAGTGGTTGTTTGAATCTCTAGACAGGTGTGGAAGCGTCAGACTTGAGAAACCAGTTATCATCAGTCTATTTGAATTGCTGAAGTTTGTATGGTATGAGCACATTCACAGCGCTGTTAGGAAGTGAGTCCCATGGCTGTGATTGAGGAAGAGGAAACGGCAGAGAAATAATTGAGAGTCAAGTTGAAATCTAATTTGGAGGAGAGCTTTCAGGTGAAGTATTTACACGCATGTGCGCCCTTATCCTCAAGGATCACAGTTTTGGAACATGCTGCTGAAGGGACATGTCAGCATGCAAACTGGAAGCTGAAGAAGGCCCCGCGGCCCCTCTAGAATGCTATTCCATTCATGGGATCATCATTAATCTTGCTGCTCACCAGTCTTCCCAACACACCGATAACATTGAACCTGATTGTTTACTGTCCAGCAAAAGAATGGTGAACCTTTGGAATTCTCCACCACAGAAATTGATTCAGGACAAAACATTAAATGATTTCAATAAGGAGATAGATTCCTTTAATCCTTAAATAAATGCTCCGGATATGTGGGAGAAAGGCAAACAGGGTACAATATTGGTTGAAAGCCATGAAAACATTGAATGGGGCATGGTTTGTAAGTTTGCACGTAGCACCAACATTGGTGGTATAATTGGCAGTGAAAGTTATCTAAACCTACAATGAGATCTTGATCAGCTGGGCCAATGGGCTGAGGAGTGGCAGATGGAGTGTAATTTAAATGAATATGACGTGTTGCTTTTTGAGAAGACAAATCAGGTCACAACTTACAGAGTTCATGGTAAGGCACTGGATAGTGATGTTGAACACAGGGCCCTGAGGGTCCAGATTCATAGAGTCTTACAGAGTTCATGGTAAGGCACTGGGTAGTGATGTTGAACACTGAGGACCCTGAGAGTCCAGACTCATAGATTCTTGAAAGCGTTGTCTCAAGTAGCTAGTGTGTTGAAGGCGTTTGGCACATGTACCTTCATTGGTCAGAGCACTGAGTGCAGGAGTTGGAGCTTCATGTTGTAACTGTCCAAAACATTGGAATGAACTGCCAGAGGAAGTGGTAAATGCAGAGATAGGTCCAACATTTAGAAGACATTTGAACAGCTCCAGGAACTGGATCGGTCTGGATGGATATGGGCCAAAGGCAGGCAAGTGGAATTAGTTTAATTTGGGAACTCTGGTCAGCATGGATGAGCTGGACCAAAGGAACTGTTTCTGTGCTGTATGACTTTATGACTCACTGACTTTATGGTGGAGTAGGCTCAAAGTTGGAAGGTGGTGAGCAAGTGAGGGGCTAGATTGGGCATGTGGGAGAGTTTGGGCTGGTAGGCTGTGAGGTGTTGGCTGGCTGCTGGGTAAGCTTGCATGCACTCTGTCTGGCAAGGTGGCATCAAGGTAAATGGTAATGGTCACAGGATAATTTGGTCGAATTGTGCTTGATAGGTGAGGGGTAGTTTGAGCTGAAATGCAGGAGGTCTGTCTTTGCCAGGCTAGTTTATGGAGAGGTGGGCAGGATGCCAGGCTGGTTAGTGTAGAGGTGGGCAGAGTGCCAGGCTGGTTAGTGCAGAGGTGGGCAGTGTGCCAGGCTGGATAGTGCAGAGGTGGGCAGTGTGCCAGGTTGGTTAGTGCAGAGGTGGGCAGAGTGCCAGGATGTTTCGGGGGTGGAAGGTCACTGTAATGAAGTGACAGGGGGACGTGTTGTCAAAATGCAAAGCTCGGAGTCTGGCAAAATGATCGGTGGTAAAGCACAGATGTGAAAGGAGCTGGGATGCAATGTGCACAGGTTGACTTGGGTAAGGTGAGAGGTCAGTGATTAAGGACTGAGGTCATGTCTTGGGTCGTGGGCTTTTGTCCGAGGTTGTGAAAATGATGGTGCCAGGTCCTGTCAGGGCCAGATTCACCATGGGCCAGGTGCAGGGCGGCAGGAGTGTAAATGAGTGAAAGGAATTGAGATCATATGTCCATCTGGAATATAGAATATAGAACATTACAGTGCAGTACAGGCCCTTCAGCCCTCAATGTTGCGCTGGCCTGTGGAACCAATCTGAAGCCTATCTATCCTACACAATTCCATTTAAATCCATATGTTTATCCAATGACCTTTTAAATGCCCTTAAAGTTGGCGAGTGTACTGTCGTTGCAGGCAGTGTGTTCCATGGCCCTACTACTCTCTGAGTAAAGAAACAACCTCTGACATCTGTCATCTATGTCCTCTCCTGCTAGCCATCACTATTCAAGGAAAAAGACTTTCACTGTCCACCCTCTGTTTATCTTTTATGTCTCAATTAAGTAACCTCTCAACCTTCTTCTCTCAAATAAAAACAGCCTCAAGACCCTCATCCTTTCCTCATTAAACCTTCCCACCATACCAAGCAACATCCTGGTAAACCTCCTCTGAACTCTTCCAAAGTTTCCACATTCTTTCAATAATGTGGTGACCAGAACAGTACACAATACTCCCAAGTGCAGCCACACCAGAGTTTTGTACAGCCGCAGCCTAACCTCGTGGTTCTGAAACTCATTCCCTCTATCGATGAAAGCCAACACAAAGTATGTCTTCTTAACAACTCTATCAAACCGGCTGGCAACTTTTAGGGATCTATGTACATGGACACCGAGATCTCTCTGCTCAGCTACACTACCGATATGGATTGCCTTGGATGTGTTTCGTGTGATAGGGGTTGTGTGTTCCGGGCATGAATGGGTGTATAGCAGGGTAGGGTTTGTCAATGTGAGTGGGAATTTAGGTCTAGACAGAGTAAGTGCAGTGGTTAGTCTGAGACATGAGGTTTGGTGGTGAACTATGTGTAAGTTTGATAGTTATTAAAGTTAAAGATTACTTGTTCATTTCTCAAATCATATTTACGTAAATACTCAGCTGTAAAACTCCAAAGTCTCTGAACCTTAATGGTCCTCCATTTTTCAGAGGCCTCCAGAATTCAGATAATTGTAAATGAGATGTTTCAACTTCCAGACAATTGGCATGAGTTCAGCCGTGACAGCCATCCTCCCCGTCCCAGTGCTCAGCTCCTGCCTGTGCTGCTGCTGCAGTGACCTTCCTCCCAGAGAGAACATTCTGCCTTGCATTGATAAGTGAGGAAGGCTCACTGGACCTGATTTCCAAGTATGGGGACGGCAAACACGAGGGGACACAACTTTAAAGTGAGGGGAGATAGGTATAAGACAGATGTCAGAGGTAGTTTCTTTACTCATTGAGTAATAAGAGTATGGAATGCTTTGCCTGCAACGGTAGTAGATTCGCCAAGTTTAAGTACATTTAAGTCGTCATTGAGCTAACATATGGATGTACATGGGCTAGTGTAGGTGGGATGGGCTTCAGATTAGTATGACAGGGCAGCGCAACATCTAGGGCCGAAGGGCCTGTACTGCGCTGTAATGTTCTATGTTCTATGATTCACTCTGACTTCTCTCCGGGGGTACTGCCAGCTGTTGGGTATTTCCAGCAGCACGGCACCTCCTGGGGCAGCACGCTGGTTCTGTGGTTAGTGCTGCTGCCTCACAGTGCTCGGGACTCGGGTTCCATTCCAGCCTCGGGTGACTGTCTGTGTGGAGTTGGCACTTTATCCCCATGTCTGTGTGCGTTTCCTCCCACAGTCCAAAGATGTGCAAGCTGGGGGAATTGCAAATGTTGTGTTCAGTGATTGGGAGGTTAGGTGCATTAGTCAGGGTTAACTGTAGCATAATAGGATAGGGGAATGGGTCTGGATGCGTTACTTTTCAGAGGGTGGGTGTGGACCTGTTGGGCCAAATGGCCTGTTTGCACACACTGTAGAATTTCGATGAATCTGCATTTCCTTGGTTTGTAGTTTGTGAACCTTCTCTGCTCTTCACAGCAATCCAGTGAAAGTGTCAGTTGGTGAGATCTTCAAACAGTTACTGGGGTGGGATCAGGATGTTCTTCTTCCGAAATTATATGGCAATGGTCAAGGTCGAGGGCATGTTTCTAAAGAGGGAACCAATGATCATGATCAGCAACTGATAGGAAACAAAAATAAACCCCAGTTATGCTGTCGACTTCAGCGGGAGCATACTGGCAAACGTTTACAGCTGAGGATACATTTGAGTAACTGATAAGGTCAAATTAACAGAAACTAACATGCTCAATTGGTCATTCTATTGTAGAGACACCGTCTCCCCCCACGCTTTATGGCCTGGTCTCCTCCTGTCAGGAGCACAACACCGGTTCTGTGATCTTTGGTTGTTTGGCGATGGACTATTCCCCTGACGTCACCAAGGTAACCTGGAAGAAAGGTGGGGAGCTAATCACGACTGGATTGAAGACTTACCCATCAGTGAGAAACAAGAAGGGAACCTATACCCTGAGCAGCCAGTTAACCCTGCCCGGGTCAGCGGTAGATTGCCCCAGCAAAATCTCATGTGAGGTTCAACACAGCGGGACACACAAGAGCAAAGAAATGCCATGTCCAGGTACGTGTTGTGGGAACTGAGATAAACAGATCATCTGTGATTAACATAAATAAGGCATTATTTATAACCGTTTTCACAGAATCACCTTATACAGCACAGGAAAAAGGCCCTTTGATCCACCCAATTCACGCCTATCAATAACAGCCACCTAAGTATTCCAGTCTCATGTGCCAGCACATGATCCATTGCCTTGTGTGACTTGCCCTTGCAAGGATACTTCATACTTATTATGAGGGGCTCAGTCTCTACATGACTTATAGGTGCTGAGCTCCAGGCTAACACCACCCTCTGTTTGATTTTGTTTTCCCCTGAGATCCACTTGGAACCTCCTGGCCTTACTTTCACCCTGTGCCCCTGAGGCATTGATCTCTCCATCAAGGGGAAAGGTTTCATCCAGTTTACCCTGTCTATGCCTAAAATAATTCTAGACATCATGATAATCTTCTCCCTAATTCTCCTCTGCTCCAAGGAAAACCCCTGTCCATCTAAACTAGTTTCATAACTAAAACCCTCCAACCCAGGCAAGATCCTGGCAAATCTCATCAATACTGCCTTCAGTGTAATTGCATTCCTTCGATAACATGCACACAACGCTTCAGTATGGCCTAACCAGTGTTTTATTAAGTTCCAGTATCATCTCACCACTCTTCATTGTCAATGTCTAGGCTAATAAAAGCAAATATCCTCCCACTTTCTAAGCCTCTTTATCCAGACGACACAGTACGATAGGGGATCGGTGGGTACATGCACCAAAGATCCTCAGGCCTTTCCAGGGTTCCACCATTCAAAACGTCATACCTCACAGATTCTTCTGCCGAATTACATCACCTTACATTTATTCAGAATAATTTCCATTTGCAACTTTTCTCTTCACATACAACCAACCCTTTTATATCCTCCTGCAATCTAAAGCCATTATGCTCATGATTTACCAACATGACAGTTTTCATTTCATCTGTGAATTCACTGGTTAATCCTCCTAAATTTGAATCTCAATCATTGGTATGTAAGAGAAATAGCAAGGAAATCAACACCAATCCCTACAGAACACCAGGAGACATAGATTTCCAGTCACGCAGACACCCGATGACTATTATCCCCTGCTCCCATCACTCAGCCAGTTCTAGATCCAATCTGTCAAATTAACTCGGATCCCATTGGCTCTGATTATTGCTATCATCATGGACATCGAGTTATCTCTATGAAAACTACTATCAAATTGTTACACATGACTTCCTCTCAATAAAACCGTGCTGAAAATTGTTGATTTTTCTTCCAAATGAAGACTAATTTCACTTCTCAATAGTTTCCTTAACACTGGGACTAGCTTGACAGATCTGTGTTTTCATTATTTATCCCTTCCTTCGTCCTGCATAACAGTGCAACGTTGGCTGATCTACACTCACTCGGCACAACTGCTGTGGCCAGACAGGAATTCTAAATTATTGTCAGCGACCCAACTATTTCATCCTTTGCATCGCTCAACCACTTGGTATACTTTTCATCTGCCCTGGAAATATAACCACTTTTCATTCAGCAAGACAACACAGAACATCACGTCATGTGTCCTAATTTCTGAAAGTACATCACAATACCCCTCCATGATTTCTGTCCCCACATTGTCCCTCTTCCTAGTGAACACTGACACAACACATTCGTTTTGACCACAACCAAATCCTCCGGCTCCACTCCATTAATAACACTTAATGGGCATTACTGTTTCCCGAATAATTCTTTTATTATGAATGAGTCTGTAACTTTTAAAAATATTTTCCTTTATTTTGATTGCTATTATTTTTTCATGGTCTTTTTTGCTCTTCTAATTCCTTTGTCTTTCAAACTCCCCCTTGCACGTTCTGTACTCTATATTAGTTTCTATTGTTTTGAGATTTCAGTATAGACCGGAAGCCTCCCTTGTTTCTCTTTATCTCCCCCTCCATGCCCTTTGGTGTCCAGAGCCCGCTGCATTCTTGGTACCACGCAGGGGGTTCCTGGGAAATGTCCTCCCTGTGATTTTCCTATCTCTTTATGAAATGAGTCACACTGCTCTGACTCAGATTTACCAATAAGTGTCAGCTTCCAGTCCACTCTGGTCAAGTCATTACCTGATCTTACTAAAACTGTCCTTCCCCTTTTCAGAACTTTGGGCCAATTTCTATTCCTTTGCAGTACAATCTGAAATCCAACTGATTTACCATCACTGTCTGCAAAGTGCTCCACCATTGGTGTTTTACCCACTGGGTCCACTTCATTCCCTAAAGTTAAGTTCCGGTTCACCCCTCTCTTGCAAGGTCTGGATTAAAATTCACTGTATTAAACACATACTTTGTTCAAATATTCTCCAGGGGGCATTTTCAGAATTGTGCTCCCTCTAAATTTTTGACAAAATGAATATCCAAGCCTATGCTGAGGAAGTTAAAAACCTCTTTTCTCATTCCCCTATTTAATTTACATGTCTCTGAAATTTGCCCATGTATTTGCACTTGGTATTTTGGACCAATAGTAAGGTCTATCGTGCTCTCCCAGTAGTTATGTTTGCTGTATTTTGGTTTTGAAGTACTGTCCATTTGCCTTTGTTCAAGGAGGTATCCATGATTTCATTTCTCTTTACAGCCTAAAATACTCTTGTCAGAATTGCGACAGAAGCAACATCTGTACCGCACACCCCCGCCCCCATCATTTTCTATCTTTCCCTGTCTCGCCTGAAGGCACTAAATCCTGGAATATTGAATAGCGCCTCCCGCCCGGCTCTCAATATGTCTCCGTGATAGCAACGGCATCATATCTTCATTTATGCCAGTAATTCGTCTGCCTTGTTCATCAGACTCTGTCATTAAAACGAATACCATCCAACGTTGCTATCTCCCTTCTGATGTTACCGGCCTATAGTTTCTCTGCCTCCTTGACTCCCTTGCTGTGTCCTCTAAGTTTAGCCTTTCACATTGTCCTGCTGGTCTTTCTGTGTGGATCCCAGCTTCTCCAGCACTCTGCACAATTATGATTCCTGTGTCCATTAACCACAAGAAACCTTGATATATGAGAACTGATTGTATTTGTTATGAAATTCGTCGGATAATGTATGCGATGTGTTTCCTAAAGGTACAGGTCCTCTCGCACCAACTCTTCTCCTAACTGTGAGCTCCAGTGAAGAAATCGCAAGCAGCAAGTTTGCAACCGTCGTCTGTTCAATTATCGAGTTCCGTCCGAAGTCAATCTCCGTGAGTTGGTTGAAAAATGGCCGACGCTTGGATTCTGGCTTCTTCACGTCTCCCGTGTGTGAGGCGAACGGGAACTTCTCGGTGACGAGTCGGCTGATGGTCCCTTATGGTGAATGGTACAACAGTGCGGTCTATACCTGCCAGGTCACTCATGGAGAGAACACTCAAAATAAAAACATCACCGCACTCCAGGGTAAGAGACACAGACTGAGACAGCTACAAATCACTCTGAACTCTGATGTGAATCAAACACACTAATTTATCAGGCGTAGTAAACAGCACGGTACAGCTTCTCCTTTCCCAACATGCCACGTGTCTCATTTCAGTTTGAGTGTTACATTAGCATTGCTCATAATTCAACCTTTTGGCAAGTCAGAAAAGCAGGTTTCCTCTCTGTTGAAGATAGATAGAGAGACAGTGAGCTTTGTTAAATAGTTTGTTGCCTGACCATGCTGGAGAGGCATTCAGAGTGCTGAATCCTTGCCTGGTAGCTGCTTCAAGGATAAGTTTGGGGTGGAGGGGGATATTGGAGAGATATCTGATTGAAACATAGAAAATACTGAGAGACTGAAGTCGAGTGAATGTGGAATAGGTGTTTGACTGGTAGGCGAGACTAGGACCCAAGGGCACAGTCTCAGGGTCAAAGGGGCACCGTTTAGAACTGAGATGGGGAGGGTTTCTTCAGCCAGAGGGTGATGAGTCTGTGGAACATGTTGCTGCAGAGGGCTGTGGGGGCCAGGCCATTGTGTGTACTCAAGCCAGAGATAGATCGGCTCTTGTTTCGTACGGGGAGGAGGCAGGAGAATGGCTTTAGCCCGAAATGTCGATTTTCCTGCTCGTCGGATGCTGCCTGACCTGCTGTGCTTTTCCAGCATCATTCTGATCTAAACTCTGGATTGGCCGAACATCCTTATTCTGATCCTCTATCAAATTGACGTGGTTAAAATATGCAGTGACCCTAACTTGAAAATAAATTAAAATGCGTTCAATGCTTCATTCCCTGCTCAGGAATGACCTGTTGGTTGGACATTGTACGACATCGATTTTTATCTGGTACTGAGCTCTTTAACTTCATTTATGGGATCAGACCACAGACCAAGTGGGTATCACATTTGATGAACTGGGATAAACGTGATCTCACTGAGCTGCTTTAAGATGCTCTCTGTAATTAGTAGATGAGGCAGGAGAATAAATTCTGGTGGGAATGCTACAATAGGGATGAATGAACTAGGAACTCGAGACAGGCTGATTTAGCCTGGTTTGGGGTGGCGATGTTTACACAGTGAGTAGTGGATGTCTATAAAATTAGTGACATTTCCATCGCGTTTGTAGATTAATTAAAGACACTTTTGTTTGGTTTTTTTCTCCCCTGCTCTATGAAGAAATTAAAAGATGCAGCTTGGTAAATAAACTGAAAGTACAGACCAGTTATGAACTAACTGAATAGAGCGAAAGACTTAAGGAGTTGGGTATCCTTCTCGATATCCAATGCTGTACTCAATGTCTTGTTTTCAGATCTATTCCAAACACAGCCCACGAGGAACAATGACATAAATTAGAGAATGACATCACACCAATAACGCAAAGTATTTTTGATCACGTTAAATATAATGAACAGAATTGCCATGGCTGTTCACCGCTCCTGTAACACTTTAGAACTCTGCAAAGAGAATAATTTTTATTTATTATAATTTGTCCAAAATTTGGGATGTGATTTGGCAGTCAGTGTGACCAGCAGCACTTGCATCTAAAGGTTATGAACATAGAAATGAACTCATTATATTCAGATTACTCTTGTCACAAGTATCAATAGATGGTCTTAAGTGAGAGACAAACTCTGAAAGAAAGGTAATTCCATGGGTTACATGATGGTATCTTTGATGATTTTACTTTTTTCACAGGTTTCACTTGTTACAAAGCCAGTGTTCTTTAGGAATAATTACTCAGGGTATGCTATAGGTAATCACAAATGTTTCACAGATCAAAACACATCAACAATAGTAAGCATCGTTTCAGAATAGTTGGAGTTGCCATTTTGAACGTGGTGTCTTCACCCTGTGAAGGAGTAATCTGAAGATTGGCTGTTTGTATCAGAAAGGGGCATTTTTCATTGACTTTGATTTTTGTTTCATAGAAGATACCGAGTGCCACCCTAACACCGTTAAAATCCTCCCACCGCCAGTAGAACAAGTCTTACTGGAGGCGACGGTGACGTTAACCTGCGTTGTGTCCAATCTTCCTTCTGGAGTCAACGTGACCTGGAAACAAGAAAAGAAGCCTCTGAAATCAGAGATTGCTGAGCAGCCTGGACAGAATCCCGACAGCGTGATCAGCAAATTAGACATTTCTACTGAAGCCTGGCTGAGTGGCGTTACTTTTGAATGTGTGGTGTACCATCAGAATCTACCGACTCCGCTGAGAGACTCCATCCACAAGGAGAATGGTGAGCGGTGAGATTAAAGCACAAAGGATCCCATGTGTAATCCAGATCCAGTTACATCAATGACAGGCTTTGATTGGAAATGAACCAACACGGTTGGGAGCATTAATGATGCATCTGAAGGCAGGATAGCTAAGTAGCTGATTAAGGAAAAGATGGACCAAAGGATATTGTATTCTGATTAAGTCAGATAAGGTGGTAAGAAGCCTGGGTTGTGACGTCACCATCAGCAATGACAAATGGACAGAATGTCCTCGTTGTGGGCTGGAAACATGGAGGCAACTTTCACATTAAACTTTCCTTTTTTTACTGAACAGTATGTGTACCATACTGCTCCTTTAGAAAACGAAAGTGAATAAATCCCAAATTAAACATGGCGTATTTTAATATTTAGTGAAATTGTGATACTGGTTCAGGATTTTTTTGGTTGATTTATATTTGTCTCAAATATTCTGCAGTGATTAATCCGCTGGAGCCATCAGTGTCGGTCCTCCTGCCACCAACAGAAGAAATCTCCGCTCAGAGGTTTCTCTCCATCACCTGTTTAGTGAGAGGTTTCTCCCCCCGAGAGATCTTCGTCAAGTGGACAAACAATGACAAGCCAGTGAATCCCAGTAACTACAAGAACACCGAGGTGATGGCAGAGAGTGACAACACCTCCTTCTTCATCTACAGCCTGTTATCCATTACAGCGGAGGAGTGGGCCAGCGGTGCTTCTTACTCCTGTGTGGTGGGACATGAAGCGATTCCATTGAAGATCATCAACAGAACAGTCGATAAATCCAGCGGTAAACCGAGTTTTGTAAACATTTCACTTGCACTGATGGACACTGTTAATTCATGTCAATAAAAATCTCAAAGTTGCATTTAATAATTCAACAGAAGTAATGAAGTGTTTTTTTTTCCTCCCGTTGTGAGTTAAATACTGAATTAGTTGTTTCTCACTCTGACTTACATTCCATCTGTGTAGTTAAAGTGGATTATTAACAGGTCTAGGACGAGTGTCTTGTGCAGTTAATGTTCTCTGCTCAGATACACCCTGGGTCAGAGACAGAGTAAAGCTCACTCATTGCAGGATTCCACCAAGTACCTTATCCATCCTAAATCCCTCTGTGACAAAATCTGACAATGTCCATTTTATGTCAAGGGTAGGGCACGAGTTTTGAACTTGGTGTTTTTGATTCCCCTGATTGGACATTCTTACAAAATTCATGTCAGTTTTAAACTGCCAAATTGCACCAATTGGAAATGTAAATTTAAGACACTTTAAAATTAAATTTGATTGGAACATACCAATCGTAAAGAGTGCAGAACAGTTTGAATGTAACCTTTGTTTCTGGGGAACTGCCAGGGATCTTGCGCCAGTGCATGAGTTGACAGAATGTATCTTCACTTTCACACCAAAGAGAATCAACAGATAAGTTGTTGTGGAGCAGAGGGGAGGGGAACGATGAATGATCTGTCCTCTTGCTCCCTGTGCAGAGCTTTCATGGTAGATGTCCTCTGTAATGTAACACAGCTGCTAACAGGGACAGTCAGCTTCTTGCTTACTGTCCAAAGATTTTACATTTCCATGCAAAACAATACCTTTGAAGCATGTTAGACACGCTTGGCTCTGTTAACAAATGATTAACATTGATTCCCATAATCCAAAACTGGTGTTTGCATCGTCCCAGTTTGAATTCCATAGTTTTGTCTCAGTTTTCTGGAGCACATGGGATCAATTCTGGTATTCGAATACCTGATATCATTTTGTTTCACATACAGAAACAAGTAGACATTTTCTAATAAACATATTCAGAAATGTTATCTCTGGAGCAGTGGGGATTTGAACTCACGCCTTTTCTCTCAGAGACAGAAGTTCTATCACTGCAACAGAAGAGTTGCTCATAAAACGGTTACCTCAGCACGACGATGGGAAATGTTTCCTGTAACACCAAGGTCAAATCTAATTATGGGGAATGCATTAAAATTAGAACAATAAATTAGAATAATGAAAATTGCAGTCTGGTATAAGAACAGATGCAGAGAGATGATCGCAAATACACACGTAATGACAAATATACGGGCTCTCACCTAAAGACACATATTTATGTGCACACTCAAATGTGCATATAGATAAGATGTCACACACGCATACTCGCACAGAGCCACACATGCAAGTGGTACTTGAACACTCAGCTAAGCTCATACAAAAACTCACATACACCGAAAGAAAATCATTTGCACAAATGAACAGGAGTACTCACATATAACCATGAGAAACATCGACACACGGTAACACACAAATGGGCATGAATACAGAGACATTCATACAGCACAATGCGTACAGACATACACACATGAACACACAGATACAAATTCCGAAAAATGTCCTCCCACATGTCAACTCACACAGGCACGTAAGTGCACAGAGATAAACATTAATATCATTATTTTCCCATTTTCAGAATCACAAACATACGATGACAGAGGCAGCTGAATTAGTTATTTTTAAACCACATTGATCAGCATGTATACAATATCACACGCACACACAAATTCAGAGTCTCACATGCAGACACACAAGTGCATAGATGAACAAATAGAGGGGCGTTTATTCAATAAGGATAATGGGCACAAGGATCAGCAAGCATCCACAAACAATAGCACAAACAAGCTGATCAGGAGATGGTTTGGGAAAGATTGCCACACAAGCAAACATCATCATCTAAATATAAACATCCATCAAAACATAACATTGCATGCTAACATTTATTAAGCATAAACATGAAAATAACCCAGTGTAGGTAGGATCTGAAACAGACACATAATCACACATTTTAGATCGCACTAATGAAAAGTGAACACTCACAAAGACATTACAAGATAAGCATAGGCAGCAACGAAGTGGCATATTAGCATGACGATGCTTACACACTGGGAAAAGACCAAACTTTGGGTGCACAAACACATGAGCACACCAGCAGTAAAGGAACAGGAATATGTTTATTCATGCACAGACTCCAACATGGGCAAGAGTGAAGTAAGAGACTCTCATAACCACATACACAAACATTAAAGGGAAACCAAACACACCAAGCAGTAGATCAAATAAATTAAGGGACACACGTACAAAAACATATTCCTAAATATACAGATCCTACAAACTAAAATATGAAGCAATGTCCTGACTGTGATGTCACTTATATTCATGATTTGCCAAGCAATTGGTCACCAATATAAAAGATGAGAATCACATTTGAACTTTTATTCAGAGATGGCTACAATTTTCAACTAAAGTGCTGTCACAGCCTATATTTATAATATAATGATATAATTAAAATCATCATTCGTAATAAGCATTCCTCAAATAATAATATCCTTAAATAATAGATGAAAAGAAAAATAATTTAAAAAGTTCTGACATGGACAATGAAGAAAGAACATGTGCAGTTAGTATTTGTAATTTCTTGCTGAGTCAATAATGCACTAATAGATACAGATAAGAGTCACACTTGAGAAATACCTGACTGCTTTATGAAGATGTAATGGTCTCCAATTACATGACTTGGATGCAGATAGATCGATCTGGATCAATAAACAATCTAAATGCGTTCTCTCGGCTTTATATTCATAGATTCAATAGATCGCACTTGGATTGAAGACTATGAGGATGATAACAGCAACATCTGGACAACTGCTTCCACGTTCATCACCTTGTTCTTCCTGAGTATTTTCTACAGCGCTGCCGTCACTCTGGTGAAGGTGAGAATAATCACATCTTTCTCACGCCAAGCAGCCCAATATGTTTTGTGAAATCTCTAAGTGTGCCATTGAATAAACATTAAATCTGAAAGTCCCTGATCATAAATATCTGCGTCATTGCTTTCTCTCTTTTCCAGGTTAAGTGAATGAGTTGTGGACCCCTTTGATTTTCCTGATCTGCTTATCAAGGTCTCTGAATTCCCAACCTCCAATCTGTCCTGTTGCTGACTCTAACAGTGAGATTACTTCAGTTTATCAGCGTGTAACTGAGACAATTATTGATGGATTTTCCTTTTTACTTTGATATCTTTGAGATGGTTGTGGTTGGAAGAATTTGTAGCTTCCCAGTTGTTTGAAGCCCGTTTGTTTTGTTTTTATTTGTTCCTTACTCAGAATGGTTGCCTACCCTTTCTGATGAGCCTTTGTATTGCCTTTCTTGTGACTGTTACTGATGTACAGAAAATTCCCAGCTCACAGCGCATGTGTTCTCGTCTCAATGTGGCATCCAGCCATTATATTCACTTCTGTTAGCTTTTACATCAACCTTTTGGATAAAAATGCTTTCTGAAATGGTTAATAAATCTCGAATGAATATGCACTAATCTTGAGTTTGCTTAATTCTTTCTTCAAGGCCAGTCAGTAATAATACACTTTCCCACATCCTACTCCTTTCCCAGCCAAATACTTTCACTTGTTCTGTTTGATTGTATTTTATCCAGTCATTTAGTTTAATGCTGCGCTACCATGCAGCCCACTAATGTAAATACATCTTTCTCACGATATGCCTGATGGAACACTCCAGAGGCAGAATGATTAGAGAACATTTCCGCTTATGCACCAAGGGTCACGGCCTCGGGTCACCTCATGATAATTTTATAGGCTCCACCAGAAGCCGAAAAAAGGCAGACAACGGAGTTTGAAAGTTTACTCTACACTGTCTAAACTAAAAGTACTCCCAATGTCAGGGCAGCCTGGGTTAGTAATGCAGAAATCGACACCTAAAGCGCCCAACGAAACATTCATCAGCCAAAAATGTCAACGTTCAGTCAGGTATTCAGACACAACACGTGCACAATCCAAGGGCGGAATCTCAGAACTGGAGTTTTTCTCACACATAAATCTCATGGAGCACAATTCCTGGGATCTACTTGACACACCACACCTGTCAAATCCCAGGGAATGAGACTGAGATCTGTCTGATACAGGGATATTACTGAACAGCAACCCTCAAAAATAATAAATCAGAGGTCGCTGTGATCAGGCAAGGCACAGCTCATGAGTACCTGAAATATTCAGCCATTGAGATCTATATGACGCAAGACGGAATTGAGAACCAATCACAGCAACTGGTCACAGAGTCTGGAAACTATCAGCAGAGGAGAACAGTCCCAATTTCTCAGAGTTGGTGAGGTGTATCATCCCGGGAATAGTGTTGTGAATCAGTCACGCACCCAATCTCATAACTTTGCATTTTTTTCAAAAACGTGGCACCTGAACTAGATGCAACATTCCAGGTGAGACAAGAGACTGTTTTATTTCAGTTTAACATAATTGCTGTGTGTTTGTTCTCTACAGCGTAGGGTGATGAAGTAGGGTTTATTTGCTGTTCTGTCCACGTTTCATGGTACATTCCCTGATTTGTGCACTTACACACGGGGGATCCTCTGCTCCTGCACCCCTTTGGGTTTACCCCCTTACTATTATATGTTCCCCTGAGTTCATCGCAAAACAAAGAAGCACGTCACACCTCCCTGAGACTGAGATCTATCTGACACACCGATATTAATGAATAACAATCCTCAACAATTATAAATCACAGATTGATTTCGATCAGGGAAGGCAGAGATGAGAAGTTCTGGAAACCCTGCTGCTTTCCATGTCCTTTCCCACAAGCCGTCTGTCAAGCTTTGAAGCTCTTAGCTGTTCTTCCAATATCCTAACATTTTATTTTAAATTGCTATTAATATTTTTCTGTAATTTTGTATTATAGACCAAAGCACAGGTTGAACCAACAAGGACTCCAAACACTGAATGGAGTTCGTTTTTAAAAATTCTTGTTTCTATCCAGAATTTTCCTTCCATACAATGTAACCTTTTATTTCCCATCACCCAAGTCACCCATAGTATCTTTATTTTCAGCTACTAACCAACACCAGTAAATTGAATAATTTATGTTCAAAGTCCCTCCCATCATCAAAGGTACGGCAGAAGTAGGAAGAGCTAGAAGGAGATTGGAGTCAATTTTTCTTGTGGTGAAACGTTACTACTGTTCTAACACAAGGTATTTCTGAGGGATGGTCTAGTGAAGCTATGTGGATGGAACTCAGAAATAAGAAAAGCATGATTATTTTGATGCGATTGTAATAGTCCCCCCAGTAGTCAGAGTGAAATTGTGTAGAAAATATGTCGAAAGATCTTATTTATACGTGAGAATAATAGGATTGGAATAATAGCAAATTTTAACCTTCCAAACATAAAGTGGGACAGCCATGGTCTTAAGAGCTTGGATGGTGAGGAATTTGGTAAGTGCTAAAGTCAATTTTCTTCATTAATATCCAAATGTAACTATCACAGAAGGAGCAAACCTGACCTACTCTTGTGATAAAGGCAGGGCAAGTGACTGAATTATTAGAAGGGGAGCTTTTTGGGGGTCATAATTCGATTAGTTGTAAAATATTTATGGAAAGGATTGGCATTATATATAAGTTAAAGTTCTTAATTGGACGAAGGGAAATTTTGATAGTATGAGACAAAAACTTTCAAGGGTTGATTGGAGTAGACAGTTTGCAGCTCATGGGACGGCCGGCAAGAGTGAGGCTTTCAGAAGTGAGATAACGAGAGTTCGGTGGCGTGATGTTCCTGTTACTGTGAAGATAAGGCTGGGAAGAGGAGGGAACACTGGAGGAATAAAGATATTGAGGCTCTGGATCAGATTAAGAATGAATCGTATATTAGATATAGAGAAATGAGATCAAGTGAATCCCGAAGAGTACAAGAGGTGCAGGGACATTGTAAAGAGGGAAATGAGGAGGGCAAGAAAGGAAAATGAGATAACCTTGGGAGATAATGTTAAAGATAATCCAAAGAGATTCGACTAGTACATTAAGAGCAAAGGGGTAGATCATAGTGTCATAGAGATGTACAACTTGGAAAGAGATCTTTCAGTCTCACTTGCCCATGCTGACCAGATATCCTAAACCAATCTAGTCTCATTTGCCAGTACTTGGCCCATATCCCTCGAAACCCTCCTATTCGTCTGCACACTCAGATGCCTTTTAAATGTTGAAATTGCACCAGCCTCCACTGCTTCCTGTGGCAGTTCATTCCATACACACCATCCCCTGCATGAAAAAGTTACTCCTTAGGTACTTTCAACTTTTTCCCCTCTCACTCTAAACCTATACTCACGAGGTTTAATGAGACTCCACCCATCCCAGGGAAAAAGACCTTGTCTATTCACTGTATCAATGCCTCTGATGATTTTATAAACCTTTATAAAGTCACCCCTCAGCCTCCAACGCTCCAGGGAAATCAGCCCCAGATCATTCAGCCTCTCCCTATATAACTCTACATGGCTGTGAATATGTATAAGCCTAGAGGGATGGTTTCATAAATCATGTTACATTTTATATAAACGCTGTTTTTTTTATTATCATTTAGTTTAAAATGGAGGTTGGGTGCCTTTTCAATTTCATACCAGTAGCACAGAAAGACCTGGGGAATAAACTGCAACAAAAAGAAATGGACAAAAAGTGATTGCACTACGGATAATCTCACCATATCATTCGTGTAAAAAATAATTCCCTGTTTTGACCTTGAAGTTAATAGAGTCTATTAATTAGTCCTGTGTGTGTAATAATTTTCATCTATCTGTCATTCGACATTTAGTTGTTATAGTTACCGTGTGGATTACTGCACCTCTCTAAAAATTCAAAACAAAATAAAGTAAAACTGCAAATTAATATTGTATCTAAGTACGAGAAAAAAAGTAGCAATTCAATGACACCAAATTGGAAAGGAATGTTGAAATGCAGCCAATTCGGAGGACTACAAGAAGTTGCAAGAGATCATTAATTAATTTACGGCATGTTCAAATAATTAGCAAATCAAGATCCACACAGATAAACGTAAGGTGTTACATCTTGGTAGGAATAATGTGCAGGTCATTTATTCAAAGATGCACGTCTAAGTGAGGGAGAGAAACAAAGGGATCTCAGACAATGACATCAGTCACTAACAATTTCACTACAGGTTCCAAAGGCCATAAAAATGCAAACACGGCTCTAAGCTTTATATCTAAAGGGATAGATTTGAAAGTAGAGTCACTATAGAAATTTAGTTGACTATAATTAAGAGCATTGCCTGCAGTTCGAGTTGACATATTATAGAATGTATGAGAGAGAGTGAAGGGAAGATTTATAAGAATGCTACACAAGTTTCTGGCTGTGTATATCAAGGAAGAATTGTTGCGCTGTTCACTTCTCGCTTGTAAAGAAGGCTGACAGTTCTAAAATTATGAAAGGTTTTGAAAAGAGAAGGTACAGAGAAAACATTTCACTACGGGGTAGAACATAACTAGAGGCTGTCAATACAAGACAGTACCTCAAGAAATCCAAAAGGGAACTCAGAAGAAACCTCTTCACTGACAGAATGATGAGAACGGGGAATATGTGACCAGACGGAATAGTAGAAATCAATAATTTAGATGTATTTCAAGGAAACTAGGCGAGCACTTGGAAGGGATGGGAATAGAGAATTACAATGGGCGATTTAGATGAGGAAAGATGTGAAATACCTTGATTGGAACATAAGCGCTGGCATGAACTGATTGTGCCAAATGGTCTGTTTTTCCTCTGTAATCCTATGGACAAAATCACCATTATATGAAACAAAAAGTATATTAAGAACATCGAGAAGAATTATAAAGTTTCTCACAAAAAAGTCTCAAGTATTCAGCACTGAATGTAAATGATTTTATCACATGGCCACACTTCACTATTTGCTTGCTAGCACTGAAACAGCAGTAATCATAGTACTCTTACTAGGAGTAGGAGCAACCCAGTGTCCATGCACCAATTGGGGGATCTTAATGACTTATTAATGGTCTCAGTAGGACCTGCCAACCTGGTCCTGGGAATGTTGTGAACACTCTAGCCCTCACGGCTTCTTTCACTCACTTACTCTGATTTCCAGTTCCCGTAATGATCGCCACCATGGACAGGAGACTGTTCCAGTATGCAGATGGGATACCCTGTTATGAGCCATAAGGTACTTCATTAGGAGGGACATCCTGCAGGCGTGTCTCCAGGATGCAGGGGGAGGTCTCCCACACAATGGAGGACCCACCTACTGCTAACAAACTGCCAGCATTGGCGGGAACAGACTCGACATTGACCACGTGAGTGGTCATCCTTTCCCTAAATTGGGATCAATAAAATATTACGGAGGTGGAAATATGAGAGCCACTGAAACTCCTTCCTTCCCTTATTATTATCCACCTAATGACCTTGCAGCCTGTCCCTAGAGGGCTGATATAACCCAGTCCCTTTCCAATATTCAAGAACATGAAGAGCTGGCAAACTGATCAAAACTGATAAAGCTTAACACAAACAGTCTTGTCCTGAGTGTTAAATTCTAAAGTGTAACTTGAGATGAGTTCAATAAAAATGGCAGAAGTACCGAAACAACCACTTCCGTCCATCAGAAACAAATTTCTATGAATGGGAACGGGTGGTCCGCTATTTGGAATGGAGCAGTGCATTTGAAAGTTAATGTGGAGCAGCAATGTTATATGATGGATGCGTGCACAGTTTGAAGCTGTTTGCTGATTCAGTTTTGCTAAAGCTTTGACAGATACATTCCAATTAGAATCAATTAAATCTGCCAAAGTGGACATTAAATACTCACATTTATGAGATGCTTTAACATAGTACATAGAAAAGTACAGCACAGAACAGGCCCTTTGGCCCACGATGGTGTGCCGAGGTTTAATCCTAATGTAAAATATAATAACAACCTACACACCCCTCAACTCACTGCTAAACATGTGCATGTCCAGCAGTCGCTTCTAAGTCCCTCATGACTCTGCTTCCACCACCACCACTGACAATGCATTCCATGCATTCACAACTCTCTACGTAAAGAACCTACCTCTGACGTCTCCTCTATACCTTTCTACTAATATCTTAAAAATATGACCCCTTGTACCAGTCAATCCTGCCCTGGGGAAAAGTGTCTAGCTATTGACTTTATCTATTTCTCTCATTATCTTGTATACCTCAATCAGGTCTCCTCTCTTCCTCCTTCTCTCCAGAGAGAAACGTCTGAGCTTATTCAACCTTTCTTCATAAGGCAAGCCCTCCAGTCCAGGCAGAATCCTGGTAAACCTTCTTTGAATGCTCTCCAAAGCCTCTACATCTTTCTTACAGTAGGGCGACCAGAACTGGACACAATATTCCAAGTGTGGTCTCACCAGGGACTTGTAGAGCAGTCGCAAAACCTCGCGGCTCTCAAACTCGATCCCCCTGTTAATGAAAGCCAAAACACCAAATGCTTTCTTAACAACCCTATTCATTTGTGTGGCAATTTTGAGGGATCTCTGTACTGCACACCCAGATCCCTCTGTTCCTCCACACTGCCAAGAATCCTGTCTTTAACCCTATATTTATTCGAGTTCGACCTTCCAAACTAGAAAAGGATGCACCAAATGCCAAACAGGGCAAGTTTATTGGCATGTATCAGAAGAGTTAGGACCAAGACCAAAAACATGAAACCGGCTTTTAAGCAAACTTACAAAGAGAGAATGAATACCAGAGGGCATCTGAGGAAGTTTATCAGTAAAGTACAGCTAATTAAGGGGGCTTGGCCATACTCATGGACAAAAAGATATAAAGCAATCAGAGAACCAAAGAACAGAGTGTGTATATAAGGGGTACAAGAGACAGCGTGGATCAAGGCTTTGAAGAATTTAGAGATAGACATAAGTTTAAACTCAATACATTAGATGATAATGAGCCAGTTAAGATCTCAGTCCTTTCGCTATAAGCACAAGTTTCAGTTTACCAGTCTTGTCCAGGTCAGCAGTAAATTGGATTTTTATTTGCACTGTGCACATCTCCTGATTTCACAAGATATCTTAGTTTTGTAAATGCAAAACTAAGCAATTCATTAAATAGAAATTGACCAAAGTAAACAACTTTCCAAAGCTGTCTTTCAACAGCCAGACTGATACAATATTCAAAGAGGATCTTCATGAACAAAGTGGGCTTGTCAGGGGGTTAAATCATTTCAAATTCGAAAACTAGATTCCATTTTAATCATATCAGCTGGATGTTGGATACTCCGTTAACAAAAGGTTCCCAAATTCAAACGATTGTTTGCAAATACAGAAATATTTTGACATAAAGGGAAACAACATTTTATACTGAACAAGAAAAGAGTTCTGATGCGTTGGAAAGTGCACAATGATTGATCGAGATGTTCCCAATGGAAAAATGGACTGGTCAGCTGGTGATGGATAGTTGACAACTGAACTTTGTTCTGCTTTCAATTGGCAGGTTGCCTGAGTGGTCAAGGTATTGTCATGCCAAATGAGGCAGAGAATGGCCATCACCAATTTAGTCGAATCACAACGAGCATTGGCAATTAACTGCCAACCATCAACTGGTCCACTCTCCATGCCTTTACCAAACAGCACTCATTACCCAGACAGATTAAATGCTTTCTCCCTTTCCATTGGAATTCTTGAGAGTGTCCTGCCAAGTACAATATTAAAGACTTAAATAAAAAAAACTTATTTTCATCAATACTCAAATGTCCATGTTGTACCAGCTGGCAGAGGTGAAACTTAATTATAATGTATCAGGCCTACAATGAACTGGTAAAGTTCGGCACTGGTCTCAGAGGAAAACCAGCAACAATGTCCTTGTGGAGACATTACTTTGCCTTTGATCCTATACAACAACAATTTCAAAGCCATTGAGGAACAGAAAAAAAAGAAACAAACCACATGCACATACACACAGCACAGTATTATTTAAAGTAATAGAGAGAAATTCTGCACTAACAGAAAACCTAATTGTCATTCTAAATACTGAATGTGGCACCAAAAGCACCTTTGTGATAATGACAGTTTGAAAATCTAGCCCATATTGGTTTGCAGCAGTTGAAGAATTAGTCATTCTATTATGAATCCCGGTTAGTTCCGACACCAGCATGTGACTATAGATTCAGATTGTTTTTAAAGGCAGATATCAATATGAAGTTGCACAGTGGCAGCAGCACGGCTATCCTATGGACAGCACTAAAGAGATCGCACACACATTGGCCCTTTAACAAAGAAATGGGGCAAACCTCAGAGATAGGGAAATGTAAATAAAGGAATCACTATCAAGATTTCATCCAATTTGATAGTAACTGATACCTGATCACCAAATTCAGCTGCCACTTGAAAGGATGAAAGAAGCCCCATAAGGAGAACTCCAAATTTCACTTGATTCTGTGTCACATTATCGCAAGAGAGCTTTGTAGTTGTCTTCTAGCAGAATCATTTTTTTCCACAAACCACAGAGATCAGAACCGAATAGTGCAGAACCACATCATAATTCATCTCCAGAAGCTGTGTCAATGGGTGTTTGGGTTTGCAGTGCCTCTGTATTCTGAGCTTCGGCCCCAACCTCTCTCTGATCACTAGTTTTCTTGATAACTTGCAGTTCCAGTCAGTTTCTATTTCATCATTGTCCCAGATTATAGAGGTTTCAGTATCAGTGAGTTCACCACTATAGCGCATTGGTTAAATCAGCAGTGGCTCCACTGAAAAGGCTTTTAAATCTTGAGGTTCATAGAACAGCACATAGTTATCCATGTTAAAAGATGTAATAACAATTAACAACATTATATTTGATCTGCTATATTTCCCATTACTGACTGCAATGAATCTACCTAATGGGATACAGAAACTCACCAATGTGAGTAAAAACCTCTTAAACTTTGGGCAAAGCCCAGGCTATTGACTTAAAAGAATAAATGCCATACAATAATGCAACAAAGAAAAGCAGATTGAAGTCAAATGATGCACACGTTTGATAGAGAGCAAAATCCTCTCTACCCTAGCAAAGTAGAAAAGTTGCCCATTTATATAACATCTTAATGCCACCTCAGAGTATCCTAAACATCTCTTTCCAGATCTCTGAAACAAGTGCAGAACCCCTGGGGCCACTGTCAACTACATACTATCAAACCCAGGGAATCATAGACGGAAATATCAGCATGTGCCCAAGTAACAGTTTAAAATATGTTTAATACCTCCGCTCGAGTAACTAGCAAAATGTTTTCGAGGTATGAACAGTAAATGAGAATATGTCACTTGGCCCTTCGACCCTGTTCCACCATTCAATAAGATCCTGACTGACCCGATATTAACAAGCTTATAAAACATTCCACTGACAATATCCCACTTTAGCTTCACTCATTCTATCATTTTAGTATATTCCACTACACATCTATTCTAATCTGAAGAATAATTTTCCTGCTGTTAGTCACTGTTCCACACTGTACTCCTTTCCTCATTCTCGAATTTAAAGAGCCTGCAATGCTTTTCCTCAGCCTATTCTTTAGACAAGATAAAATAGATTGCAACAGACTCCACTGTTTGCTTGTACTTGACACAATGAGAACTATTGAAATATTTCAATACACTCCTTTGGTGAAAAATATAATTTGTTTTAATCCTTTAAAACTGGTTCAGTTCGTTTTATATTTGCATTGAATGGTATTTCAGTTTGATCCAGATGTTAGTATAAAGTGTAATATTACAGCACTGAGCTTTGTCTCATTCTCCTTTGGTGGAAGTTGGAAAGGAGTGCTTTCTTACAACAGAGGGTCAAGAGAGTGAAAAATGAACGGCCAAGTTGAGTAATAATACATGCAGGTTCTGACAAAGCCAATTTGCAATCAGAGATGCTCTACACAACAACCGAAGTACTTTTGATCATGTAGTCACATGTCAGAAATGTGATATCTAATTTGTGTACCGCGAGAAAAGCAGGAAGGAGATGATGACCAGATCATCTGCTCATCGGGATTGAGCGATAAATATTGGCCGGGACTCCAGATATAATCTCACTTTAATTCAAAGTGATAAGGGTCCCTTTAGAGGGCAGTGTGGCTTTGGTTTAATGCCTCATACACGTCTGATGTGCAGGATTATTTCAGGACTGCACTGCCGTGGCAGTATCAATTAGTGTACTCTAACTCCGAGGGTAGATCTTGAATCCTCCGACTCAAAGATCAGCATTATACTCAGTGGCACCTGAGCAGCACACAATGCTCTGACAAGTGGCTTATTATTTACATCCCCAGGGATTAATGAAGCAATTAAGGGAAATTGCATCAATTCTGTATGAGATACAAAACAGACCTCTGATAATAGAATGATAGTCGCCCTACCCTTGTTCAGTAGGCTTAAGTTCCTAGATTAGATTTAGTAGATTTGGATTCCTGTCCCACCTACTCCAGAGGTGTGTCATACATCGCTGAACATTTTAATTTTAAAAAAAGGAAAACCGCTCAACCAATGGGCTGTTGTCATTTGGAAAGTGCAACATGTGTGATTAGGAATCAGCACTTTGGGTCACCTTTGCTGATTCCCTGTGTGTTCTACGGGAGTCAGTAATTTCTATCAGTGTCCATCGTTAAAGATACAAAAAGTTCTCTAATATCTCTCTTCAGTAGGTCATTCTTCCCTTTTGAATATGGGCAGTGAGCACTCAGTCCTATCTCTTTTTTTTAGGAACAAATGGCTACCTTGCTTCCAGCTTGCTGTCAGCAAGAGGTTAACTTGCACTGTCAAAGTATGGCAAAACAGAGAACAACCCTCCCCATACATGACCCAGGCGAAGATCACAAGATGCAGCACAAGCCAGTGTTTATGCCCAGAATTAGATAACTAGGAAGGATGTTCTCCATGGCTGGGGAGTCCCGAACCAGGGTTCACGGTCGAAGGAGACTGGCTCGGGCATTTTGGACTGAGATGAGGAAACTTTTCTTCACCCTGACAGTGGTGACTCTTTGGAATTCATTGTCATCGAAATTGATTGAGTCCAAAACATAATAGTTTTTTTTCGGACTAAAGGGATCAAAGAATGACGGAACACGGTACTGAGTTGGATAATCAGCCATCATCATTTTGAACAGCAGCGCATGCTTAAGGGGCTGAATGGCTTACTGCTCCACCTATTTCTGTGACCATTCTGTGGCTTGAAGCGATGTATTTTGTTCAAAAGCTAATCAAGATGATTGTGAATTAGACATTCCTCAAATTAAATTGAACAATGAGGAAGTTCTGGAAAACTGGGATAAACTGCTGAGTTACTCCCAGACGAAAATCGAAATGACCTGAAAGAGTTGGTATAATCACATGGGGAGATATATGGGAATAACCTGGGAATCACCAATCTCACTACACATAATATTGATTGAGGGAATGCTGTTCCAATCAAGCAACATCCTACAAACTTAAACTTTGAAGCTTGGCACAGGTTCAGAAAGAGACTGAACACATGCTGAAGCATGACATGGTCGTACATTGGATCAAACTTACTTTTTGACTGTCACTTTCTTTTCTCGTGAACTTAAATTGTCGACTTCCTCAGAATTTGGACAGAGTTTAGAATCCATGTTTGTTTCTCAGCTTCAATTGAACGTAAGGACAAGTTAAGACACTTCAAACAAGCACTTTCAACTACAATTAAAGAGGCAGATTGATATAGCACTTGGGGCAAATGGGATCGAATGTTATGGGGAGAAAGCATGATTAGGCTATTGAGTTGGACAATCAGCCATGATCGTGATGAATGGCAGAGCAAGCTCGAAAGATTGCATGGCCTCCTCCTGCTCCTATTTTCTACGTTTCTAAACCGGTTTAAATACCCAAAAAAACTGAAGATTCAGAATTATAAGCCGTCATCAGATGATTTAGGTAAACAGGTTACACATTAGATTTTCTAGTCAGCATATAAAGTTAGTCCATATGATCTCCCAGTATTGTTGCTTCAGGCTGAGATTACAGTTCATTAGAAGCTTTCCCACCACTAAGATGAATCTGGTTGCTGGATTTATCCAGACAATTTTAAACAAAAGTATTTTAAATGTTGTGATTCTCCAGTCTCTGATTCCATGCCTCTATTTGAACAGGATTAGGTTGTTGTGGATATTACCACTGCAGCTTCAATGCTCCTCAGGTGTCTCCAATTCAGTTGTTATCAGCTACCAACACTCGATGACAATCAGCCTTTCTAATTGAAGCAGAAATAGCTGGAGATGCTCAAGTGTCACAGGACTCAAAAACATTAACTCTGCTTTCCCACCACAGATGCTGCCAAACCTGCTGAGATTCTCCAGCAGTTTCATTTTTGCTTCAGATTTCCAGCACCTGCAATTTTGATTTATTTTAGCCTTTCTAAAATTCTGTCAAATTACATCTCATCCAAGTCTCAACTACTTTTTTTCACCATGAACTGGGCATGAACTTCCTCTTCATAATACCACAGCCAGGCCCCTGCACCTGTGAATTTTAAACAGGGGATTCATGATAATTGGCCCCACTCATTCTTTTGCCACCCTTTCACTGTTTGTGACTAATGATAACTTTTAGATTCCGTTTTAAAGTTAGCTGTCAGTCTCCCTTAATCTTTATTTCCCCTCTGAACTATCTATATTTAGTATGGTTCTCATTGGGGTTAACAATAATCCCATATTCTTTGCAACATCATGCAGGGAATTAGAGTATTGTTTTTGCCACCATTTCCTGCTTGTGGAAATGTTAAGGTGTACTGTACAGCTGAAGCTGAACTTTGCCCAGATTTGTGCTCAAATGCCCTCTTGGCCCATTGAATTCAGCCCTCCTCCAACTCAGAACTTTTCTGGATTATTCCTTGTTCATTTTATGCACAAGCTAAATTCTTTCTATACAAGTATCAATGCTTCCTTAAATGATCCCAGTCTAATATTTAATGCATTTTATACATATTGTGTGTATGCACACAAAATATATAGTTGGCAGTGCAGATTGAAGATATCATTAGGATTCTGAATATTATAAATAGGACCGTGGCATGCAAAATAAGGAAATTATGACAAATGGTTATAAACAGTCCTGCTTTTCCCTCATGTCTAGTATTTATGCAGCACGCTTCAGGAAGGGATTTGAGAAGGTGCACAAAAGGTACACAAGAATGGTACCAGAGATGAGCAACTGGACAACTATGTGGATAGTTTGAAGAAGCTCGGGCTGCTCTTTTTGGAGAACTGAAGATAAATAAGACATTTTACAAGTCTTCAAAATCATGAGGGATTTGGATAGAGTAGAGTAAAAGGGTAGGAGAATGCATCTGGATTGGTAACTCTGTGGAGGGTTGGTGTGGACTTATTGGGCCAAGTGGCCTGTTTCCATACTGTGCGGATTCTATTTAAAAAAGGCTTGAGAAGAAAAGGACACTGATTTAAGATGATCAGCAAAATAAATCAATGGTGATAAGGAATACTGAAAAAAGCTGCATTGTTCGGAAACTGGAATGTTCTGCCTAATGGTATAGTGGAGGAGGCAGCTTCAACTGACGTCTTCAAAAGGAATCAACAATTTTCACCAGGAGAGGTTTTGCAGTATCACATAGTAACAGGATTTGGGAGTGAACATAGGCAAGTTCCTCTTTGAGAGCTGATCAAATCATTGCGTCCGATCTGTTACCATTGATCGTTGTATAACATTGCACAAACTACCAGCTCACCAGTTATTTCCTAATGGTTTGTCATATTCTGGTATAATGACTAACTTAGTCATGCCTGCAACTAAACTTACTTTGCAATTACTTCACTTGATGCAGGAGAACCTGCATTCCCATTTCCCTCACTGTTTGCACTGACAATGTTTCCAGAACTGCAATTCATCAAAGAGCACAAATTCAGTCATTTAACATCAGTAACCTTATCCAGAATTAAGTCCAAAGCAATTTAACAACAAAAAATAATCGCAGACTTGAGATTCAATATTCCAAGCCTGATCGACTAGTTTTCTTAAGTTAGTCAATGACTGTGCAATTTTAATAAATCGCATTATTTTGCCATAGTGATGATAAAAGAACAGAGATATCCATGCAAAGTCAGAATCAGGTGTAACAGGCCTTTAGCTGATCGTTGTTCTCTTCAGAAATAGAGATTATAGACAGGAAAGGTCCTTTCAGTGTAAGTCTAATGAGTTGCTGTCGTCCATTCCGTGGAGTATAAGTGCTCGGTAACCCAACATCGTAGCTCAGTGATGGTGAAGGGAGTGGAAATTCGGTACGTTAGTTCTTTTGCCAGGCAATCAAACTGCTCTCTCTTTGATCATATTGAGCTTCTTGACTATTGTTGCAATTAAACCAATCACCAGGTGAGCAGTGAAGATTCCAATGCTCCCGATTTTAGCCTTGAAATGGTGAAGTTAATGAGGGGGTAATGACAAAGCAGTATACCTCGAATCCCAGTCTTGTAATCTTGCTAATGTTATTAGTTTTGCTGCTATCACCACCCATCCCCCTGGAGTGTATTGGCAATGCTGTCCTATGATCTGGAAAATGTTGCTGGGACTTTATTTGTTTTCAAGATGCATCATGAACCATCGTGGTCGTGTTGGTATGTGGTTCTTTTGACTTCCACAGGATGTCTACAGTACACCACACTGAGGGAATGCTGGGGTTGGGGAGTGGAAGAGACAGTACAGGGTGAAAAGAAGAGAAAACCATTTATTTGGTATGTCACCATTGTTTATAGCCATTTCTGGGCTATGCAAGACCTTCATACTAAAAAACAAGCAAAATTCAACCGACCATTGAAAAACTTTGGATGTTTTATGCTGATTCAAGATTGGTCTCTCAAAATAAGCCAAGCATTTCTGAACCAGTCAAGCAGTTGTTTTCAGGGATTGTTCTCATCTGTGTTAGTGTTCACCACACTGCCTTGGGATGCCTTCGTGAGGCAACCCTGACATAATCCTACAACAACTGCCAGCACTTCCCTTTCACAATATTGGATCCCTAACATAGCAGTTTTAAATCTGACATTATACCAGACTTACTTGCCAATCTGTTTCCTTTTGTTTCTGACAAACTTAGGTTTCCACCTAATTCACAGTGTGAGGTGTCAACATTTTCACAGCCGCAACTCATCATAAAGTACCAGTTAGATCATTTTAAATATGTGCATGATCACCAAGTTAATATTTGGCACTTCTTATCAACATCGAGAGTTTTGGCTGTGAATGCAGGAGCTGGTGGTTGGGGAGAAAAGAGATCAAATAAAGACTTTCTGCACTGGGACAGAGGGAAAACATCCCAAATGCAAGGATTTAAGTTTAACTTCCTGATCTTAGTAAAAGAAACTCAAGCTCTTCACATACTATTGCTAATTTAACCCTTACACGCACAATTTGTAACTCAATGTTTGATTCAGAATCCGAAGATAGTAATTTCTCATTTTGCAAATTCACTGAAGGTTCATGTCATATTAGTCAGTATTGGCTGTATTGTTGAAAAAAAAATATTCCTTTTCCTTTCATGCTCCTTCATCCATTCGGAGTTTACTGCAAGATCTGACCATAATAAACCCAGAATTAATTACAGGTCTCTGACCAAGAGCAGTGTAATGACCTCAGTATTTAGGCTTCGATTAATTGATGACATCAGTGAAACGGTGTGGATGTGATGCTGCCTGTATTGAATTGACCATGAAAGCACTTTATAAGTTTGATTCAAACAAATAACTATTACTACGGAATATGCCTGACACCGTGGATACACATGGCCTCTGGTCAACTTAAATTATAAAAAGTGCGAAGCATTCAATGGCGACATTGTATGGGAGATAGACAAGGCGTGGAGACCAGGAGCTGGTCGCAATCCATAGCCATATTTCATCAAATGTCACCAAAGTCTGGAGACCAAGCAATAATTTTGGAGGGAGTGTGGAATGGTGGGTGGGGGAGTGAGGATGAGCAGGAAAGAGAAAAAAAGAGAAGCGATGAGGTGGGGTGAAGGAGAGGAACCCAATTCTTCAGTATTTTGACTATAGCTCCAATGGCCAGAAACAGAACCTCAATATTGATCAGCAAATAATTTCCCGTCTCAGCATTTAGGGTGGTGGTACTACTGTTTAAGACAACTCTGTCACTAATATTAAATTCCTTGCGAGGCAGTCTAGCAGCATCGTTAATGTAGCTGCTGTTGTCTGAACTGGCATTTGTCGCATTGCACAAAATATTTTAAAGGAATCAGTGGTTCTCCAACATTCCCTTTTCACCTTGTTGTATTCCAAATGAAGCATAATTAAACCACATCAAAATCAGATTAAATCAAACTTGCTTCCTCAGGGATGCCCTCACGTCTGGCAAACTTTGATTCCCATCCTCCTGACAATCTGGTCTGTCAAAACGTCCCCAGTCACAAGTCGTCATGAAGCACAAATTAACCAACTTGCAAACATTTGGAAATAAACCCTGAAGATCAAAAGGCTCTATTGAGCTGATACAACATTTTTTTTAAAAAAGAGGAATCACTCTACTCACCAGAGTAATGCAAATATTGGGAGGGACTGTAGTCTGGAATGGTGGTGTTTGCTATATCACTGGGAGATGTTGTCAAGAGGAATCTTACAGAAATTCCTGCTTTCCAGAAATTCCTGTTCACATTACATTCTCTTAAAAAAGGCCACTTTCAAAAGCTATGACTGCAATATATGTTGCCTTTTTTTCAACTTGCACAGAGGTTTGCAGGACACCATGGTCAGTTCTTTTTGAAGAGATGGGGTGAGGGGAGGTGGCCGATGTAATAGTATTGGGAAGCAGAGAGTTAGGTAGTCAATGTGTTTTCAATATGTTTATCCTCATTGCACAGTCCAGCGCTTTGAAGTGAACAACTGAAGGCCTGAACATTGAAGGTCTGGAAATGATTATTGAATGACTTTGTGTTTAGGCATGCTCAATTATTCACTGGCTTTTAAGTGGGAGGTGGTATGATTTAGAAAATGGCAGGTCGGGACTCTGGCACTTCTCATTGCTAAGCCATGCTGACATAGACCAGTTCTCTTTGACATCTTGACTCTCCATGATCTCTCAAGCCTGCCTCCCTCATTTCCCTGATTGAGCCCACTTTTGCAGCCTCAGCAATGATCAGTATGAACAGTAGGGCTCAGAAATGTGTTGATCTGTGCTCCCTCTAACTGGAGTAGCAACTCTTGAAACTAAGCTGCGCTGTCAACTGATGAGTAACCCTGGCAAGAATCTCTTCATTTTAGATTAGAATGGAGGTGAAAAAGCACAGCAGTTCAGGCAGCATCTGAGGAGCAGGAAAATCGCCGTTTCGGGCAAAAGCCTTTCATCAATGAAGAATCTCTTCATTGGTCACTGCTGGCAATATACCATCCTTAGCATACGCCAAAACCTCCAGGTTTCAGTCCCAGCATCAGGTCTGCAGCATTCACTGGAAGCTTCACCTAAAATGTTTTCTTACAAGACGAACGAGAGAGCAACGACTATATGCCAGTCAATAATCTCTTTAATGTAAAATAACAAACTGTGGAAGTTGACAAACTGAAAGAAATACAGAAATTGCTGGAGAAACTCAACATATTTTGCAGCATCTGTGGAGAGAAAGCAGAGTTCACCTTGAGTCAAGTGACCCTTCTTCAGAGACATCTGAAGTTGTGATCATGAGTCATTCAACGAAAAACATTAACTCTGCTTTCACTCCACAAATGCAGCCAGATCTGCTAGCTTTTAGTAGACAGTCACACATTGTGTTCAGCTTACTTTTCAATGACCTTCTTAGTTTCTGGAGAAGCAGAAAGACCAGCTCCCTTGCACTTTCAGCAGTTGATGTTTTCAGAGCTGCAAATGGTCATCAAGTGCCATTAAGTCAATTGAATCAAACATTTACGTTCAGAATAAAAACATTTTTAGAAACTTGAATAGGAGTGTCAGGATTTCAAGCCACTAACAGTGAGGCTGGAACATGGAATGAAGGATGTGACAAAGCCATTTCGTCAATACTTTCCACGTGTTGCACAGTCTAGAAAAGTCTCAAATAAAGAAATAGGGCAATTAGAGAAGGGCAACTAACTGTCCAATTTCTCCATTTAAGAGCTTTGGATTCTAGTTCTACATACAGGATTGACTTTTCCTCATCAAAGGGTAGTGGCTCAGCAATTGCAAACATTAATAGTGACACAGAAAGGTTTGCCACTCTCCTATTGCTCCAATTGATCCATCAGCTCTTTAGATTTGGCCGTTTCTTTCTTGGGATAGTGACCCAGCAACAGCTTCTTGATCAGTCCACATCAGCAGCATGCCAACATTAGTGGTACCATCATTCACAGCAGCGCTGGGTCCAGCTCTCAGTCCAAGCAGCAGGGCTCCACCACAATTCACAACATTATTACTGCAAATGGCTTGTTTTTAAGAAAGACCACCACAATCTAACTTCTAGAAAAAATACACACTTGGGAGGCAGAGCCCAGCAGTTTCCGTCATGTGCTAACTATGGCCTGGATTAGCGTACTTGACATTGTTCTCGCATGTTGCAGAAGGAAGTATCTACATAACTTCACAGGAATTGCTGGTTCTCCAGCAATAACCTTTATTCCAAATACAATATTAATCAGGAATTAAATTGCACTTTGGATCAAACTGACTCTTTAATTTCTTCAGTTGTTCCTGACGGACTATAGGTTTCATTTCCATTGCAGTTTGGATTGTCGTACTTACCATGCCTGCAATTGGTCATAAAAGATAAATGAAGTTATTTAAATAAGCATTTGCCTCCATCCCACAATTGTGTGCCAGCTGTTTGAGAGACTGAAGATTCTGGATTCAGGACTGCAGCCTGCATTCAGCCGTTTGAGTGAAACTGGTCACACTCCAGATGGGTGACTGCATGAGATGGTGAATTTGTTTTTCAAAGCCTTTGTTGCTGGTGAAAACTATTAGCGACAGAAATGGGATATCAAGTTCTTGAATGTATTCATATTCCGAGTTTAGAAACTTCAATAACAAAATGCAAGCAAACTTACAATGAAGTGTCTTTGATGTCCTCTCCTAATACAATATTCTTGAACCAACATTCTGAAGCCCTATTTCTAATACAGATAACAGAGAGACAGTAATGCAAATGCTCTTGCCTGGAGTGGTGTTCCCTGCGCTGCTGTGTGATGTTTCCTGAAATGTACCTAGAAAGTAATTTTCTTTCTATTTTGTGTACTCTGAGTGAAACAAAACATTAATCACATATTGTTTTCAAACTTACTTTTTTCATAATAGATTTTGGAGTGTACAGTTTTCCATCGACCTTGTACTATGGACTGTCAGGTGGTCTGCTAATAGTCAGAAAAGTGCTATTCAGTCATTTTAAGCGTACATCTACATCCACAATAAAATCATCAATATTAACCTGAAACATTGAGTAAGTATTTCAAGCCATGGACAGCTAGTTTTGTAAAACTCCGTTCAAGGCACAATTACAGTAGATGGTGATTTATTTCCCCAAAACCCTCATTGGCTGTTTGCAAGACAAGGTAATGAGGCTGGAGTGTGGGAGCAAAGAAAGGGAGATACGATGCAACCAATTCATTTCTTCAATACTTTATACTTGTTGAAACGTCTCAAAATATCTCAACTGAAGAGCTCCAGGCCCAAATGGAGACGAGGCAACCAATTTTCCAATGTCTCCAATGAGGACCTTTGGTACTGTCTCGACATACAGGGTTGAATTTTCTACGTCAACTTGATCTTGCCAAGATTCTCATGAGTCAGGCCAAGTGGAGGGGAGTTCAGGAGCAAAGCCCAATCCCTTCTGCACCATTATATTATCTTGTCAGTGGTGGGCAAATGAAGGCACCATTTGAGAGCCACTCATGTCTGTCTGTTTGGATTGTCAAACTTGCCATGCCTGTAACTGGTCAAGCAAGATAAATTAAGTCCTTATGTTAGCATTTGCCTCCAGCTACTATTGAGTGCCAGCTATTGAGTATTATTGATGTGCGGAACGTGGCACAGTGGTGAGCACTGCTGCCTCACAGGGCCAGAGACCCAGGTTCAATTCACGCCTCAGGCGACTGACTGTGTGGAGTTTGCACGTTCTCCCCGTGTATGCGTGGGTTTCCTCCGGGTGCTCCGGTTTCCTTCCATAATCCAAACATGTGCAGGTTAGGTGAATTGGCCATGCTAAATTGCCCGTTGTGTTAGGTTAGGGGTATGGATGGGTTGCGCTTCAGTGGGCTGGTGTGGACTTGTTGGGCCGAAGGGCCTGTTTCCACACTGGAAGTAATCTAATCTAATCTAGCTGCTTGAATGGCTGAAGACTCTGGATTCAGTCGTGCAACTTGAGTTCAGCTGCTTTTGTTAAACTTCTTACAATCCAGATGGATACTGCAATCAATACTGATTTTATTCTTCAACCACTTTCATAGGACACTATAGCTGGTGATAGGGGTGAGTGTGTGATGGGATACATATTTCTTGAATATATTCATTTTAAGAGACTAAACTGATCAGGAATAAGTAACCCAAATTTGCAAGCAATTTTGAATTCAAGCTTCCTTGATGTCCTCTCCTAAAACTGTTTGTTTTGAAAATAACTCTCCGACCCAAAGAACAATATGGATAATGGAGAGGCAGTATGTGATTGCTATGGTCTGGAATGGTAATCTCTGCACTGCTGTGTGGTGTTTTCATGAGGGGTCTGTACGTTATCGTACCATAACCGCCTGCCCACCAGCAACTTACTTTCACTTTCTTGTACTCTGAATGAAGCAAAATCATGGTAACATATCGTATCAAACATACTTTTTCGAGACGGCCTTAGATTTGAAAGGAATGGTTTCCCATCTCCATCGCAGTTCAGGCTGTCACATTTACCAGGCTTGCAATTGAACAAGCAAGTTTAGTCACTGAAATTAGCATTTGTCTGCATTTACAATTGTATGCCAGCTACTGGAATGGCTGAAGGATCTGGATTCAGTATTACAGCACTTATTCAGCTGTTTTTTTAAAAAACTGCTCACGCTGCAGAAGGATAACTGCATGAGTTGGTGATTTTTTTTGTCAAACTTACATAACTGGTTTGCAAGAAGTCAGAGCACAGGTAGGGGGGAGAGGCAGAGAATGTCGGGGAGATGGAATTTTTCCTTGCAGGATAGACCAGAGAGGTCAATGGGAGGAAAAACGTTCAGGACCAGGTTGATGAAGGGGAAACGTTTCACTGAAGAGATTTGGACGTTTTAAAGCAATGGCTTTTCCAACAACTCTGTTTTTCTTTCTGATTTACAGCATTCGCAGTTCTTTCGGGTTTTATTTGGATGCTTTCTGTTGTTCTAGTTAAATAAGAGCATCAATCGGTAGGAACAAAGCAAGCATTAGGGATGCAAATTTAGTGCGATTGCTGTGGTCTGGTCTGCAAAGGTGTTTGTGGCACTGCTGTCACATGCTTTCAAGAGGAAGCCCCTGAACAATCTAAACAACAGCTCTCCAGCAATTTCCTTTCACGTCTTTGAATTCTGAATCAAGGATCATTTATACACAAACTGGAGCAAACTTATTTTCTGCAATTGTCCCTGGAGAAATTAGATTTCCCGGTTCTTCACAGTATACGCAGCTGAAATTAGTCATGAAAGGTAACAATTTAAGCTAGGTCTTGTATGCACAATTGGCTGATGGCTGGTATAAAATTGCTGGATGCTCAGGGATTCAGTATTATATTCTTTGATCAACTGTATTTATTAAGTAGGTCAACTTCCAGAGGTAGTGGGATAATGGAAAACAGTAGGTTTTTTCCTTAAAACTTTCATAGGGGCTTTGAAAGACATCACCGGCAGAATGAGGGGAGCAGAGGATATAGGAATCCTAATTGTTCAATATATTTATTCTTTCTTCAGAGTTCAGCTATCGAAATGTTCGAATACAAATTGAGATCTGAATATTGAATGGGCAAGCAATTTTCCACTGACCACTTTTGAAGGTTTTGTATTGATGCAACTATTTTTTAAGCAATCAAAATCTCTAATCCCTCAGAAAAATGCAAACATTATAGACATATTAAAGCAACTTTGTTAATGTGACTGCCGTAGATTGGTGTTTGTTGCATTGCTGTGGCATTACTCAGTCAGAAGGCCCTCCATAGAACTTACAGGAAGTGGCACTCATTTTCTTTCACATTGTTGTGTTCCAGATGAATCTTAATTAAGTCAGACATTGGACTAAAACTTTCTTTGTGATTACTGCATTCATTACTGGAATCTCTTCTGTCTTGGAAGTGTCACAGTTTCCATATCGGCAATTAGTGTTACAGCACAAATTAAGTGATTTTAAACAAACACTCGAAAAATTTAACCATTGAAAAAGCTCTGAAGGTGGAGGATTTCAGCATTATAAACTTGTTTGTTGGATCTTTACATTGAAACTCCAATTTATCAGTTTAATCAACCTGCCACATCCTATACAAACAGGGATGAGTTAGATATTCAACATGAATATGTCTCATTAATTGTAACTTTAAATCCACATTCCTGCCTACCCTGAAAACCTTTCGCCATCTCTCTCTCAACAATAAACTGTTTATGTTTGCCTTTAAAATATTCCATAAATCTGCTTTAATAGCGTGCCAGAGTTTCCACATTTTGAGAGAAAAAAAATCATCTGGATGTGTTTTAAATGGGCAACCACTGACATTTAGACAGTAATCCTTCATTCTCGTCTCTTCTGTAAGAGGAAACATCTTGTTTCAATTAATTTGCCTCTTCCTCTCCTAACCACAAACTGACAAAAAGCCTAGACTATCCGAATTCCCTTTGTATGACAAGTCATTCTGTAAGTATTATTCTGGTAAGCATTCTCCGAATTGCCTCCAACGTATTTACTTCCTTCCATAAACAGGGTGACCGATAAGAATTAGAGCATTCAAGATACAAGCTCAACAGTGCTCTCTACTTTTGTGTTTAAATTCCCCCACGATAAAAGGAAAACATTTATTCACTGTCCTAATTACGTACTGCTAGCACTTTGTGATTCAGGTAATGTTACACTCTGATCCCACTGCATCTCAGAGCTATGGAATCTCCCTCTATCAAAACAAAATGCTTTTCTTCCAGTCAAAATGGACAACTTCACTTTTATCCACGTAAAGCTCTATTTGTCAGGCCTTTGACTACTCACTTAACCTATATTTCTCTATAGCGCCCCAATGTCCTCTGAAGTTATTTTTTAGCCTTTCTTTGTCATGTCAGCTTTATATTAATTCCTTCGTGAGTCATGGACTGTGAGTCAATACTTGAAAGATTTGAGCAGATACAGATTTGTTTTAAATAGCTGCTCAAGTTACATTGTCCTAACCATTCTGAACTCCGGTTAATTCTCAGTTCCAAACAAACACCGAAGTAATGAACATTCACGTAAAAAAGGCTGAACCCCTGAATATAATTAGAGTATACAAAAATAACAATAGGATTCTTGTCAGCACCCCTCTCTCTCTGTCACTCTCTCTCACACACACAAACACACAAATACACATATACACACACAATCACACAGACACACACACCATGGATAAGGGAAAATCATGAAATGTAAGATGTCTGTAAGGCAAATGGATACTATAAACTTCCACTGTATTATGTCAACCTTTTAGCAAAACAACAATGGTTGACTCAGACCCGTGGCCTGTGCCTCTTGCTTGATGTGGGAGCTTAGGAACGTGACTGACCCTCCAGACACTTCCACTTGAAAGAAGTGTGTCCAGCTGCAGCTCTTGTTTGACCGCATGATGACTCTGGAGCTGCGGATGGACTCAATGTGGAGCATCTGTAATGCTGAGGATGCCGTGGATAGCACGTTTAGTGAGCTGGTTTAAACACAGTTTAGAATTGCTGAGGGAGACAGTGAATGGGTGACCAAAAGACAGAAAAATAGTAAGAAGACACTGCAGGTGTCCCCTGCCGTCATCTCCCTCCAAAACAGGTATACCGTTTTGCATGCTGTTGGGGGAGATTACTTACCAGGGGAGGGCAGCAGTTGCATGGTTCATGGCATCGTGGCAGATACTGCTGTTCAGAAGGGCGGTAAAACGACTCGTAGGACCATTGTCACAGGGAATTGTCTTGTGAAGGGAGTAGATAGGCGGTTCTGTGCTGGAATGGGACTTCTGGATGGTATGTTGCCTCACAGGTGCTCAGGTCAGGTATGCCACCGATCAGCTGCAGAGCGTTCTAAAAGGGGAGGGTGAACAGCCAGTTGTCTTGGTGCTTATGGACACCAACGACATAAGTAGAAAATGAGATGAGGAACTCAAAGAAGAATTCAGGGAACTCAGAGAGAAGTTAAAGAGGAGGACCTCAAAGGTAGTGATCTGGGGATTACTACCAGTGCCACGTGCTAGCCAGCGTAGAAATAAAAAAAGACAGGTTGAACACATGGCTTGAGAGATGATGTAGAAGGGAGGTGCTCAATTTGTTGGGCATTGGGACCGGTTCTGGGGCAGGTGGGACTATTACAAAATGGACGGTCTACATCTGAACCAGACTGGAACCAATGTCCTTAGTGGGTTTTTTTGCTCCTGCATTTGGGAATATTTAAACTAATGTGGCAGGAGACTGGGAATCAGAAGAGAAAACAAGTAGGCAGTGATGTGGAGACCGGAGACTGTAAGAATTATGAAGATTGCATTCATAAAGGGAAGAGTAGACAGAGAGTAGATGAGCACAAAAAAATTGGGAGCCCAAAATGCGTCTACATTAATTCAAGGAGTATAGTGTGAAAGGCAGATGAACATAGGGCTTGGATTGGTGCCTGGGAGTATCGTGTCATTGCAATCACAGAGGCTTGGTTGAAGTAAGGGCATGAAGATTGGCAATTAAACATCCCTGGATACAGACTCTTCAGATAGGACAGGGAGGGAAGTAAAAGGGAGGGGTGGAGTTGCATTGCTGGTCAAGGACGATATCACGGTTGTGCTAAAGGAGCACACTATGGAGGTCTTGGTTAGTGAGGCATTATGGGTGGAGCAGAGAAATTAGAAGAGTGCAGTTACACTGTTGGGGTTGTATTACAGGCCTCCCAACAGTGAGCTTGTGGTAGAAGAACAAATAGGTAAACAGATTTTGGAAATATGTAGAGGCAACAGGGTAGTGGTGATGAGAGATTTTAATTTTCCCAACATTGACTGGGATATGCTTAGCGTCAGAGGTCTGGATGGGGTGGAATTTGTAAGAAATGTCCAGGAGAGTTTTCTACTGCAGTATGTCAATAGTCCGACGAGGGAAGGGTCATATTGGACCTGGTACTGGGGAACAAGCCAGGACAGGTGGTAGAAGTTGCGGTGGGGGATTTCTTTGGGAACAGTGACCACAATTCTGTAAGTTTTAGAATACTCATGGATAAAGGAGAGAGTGGTCCTAAGGGAAGAGTACTAAACTAAGCTAAGACCAATTATATCAAAATTCGGCAGAAGCTCGGAAATGTGGAATGGACACAGCTATTTGAAAGGAAGTCCACATTTGAGACGTGGGAGGCTTTGAAAGGTAGGTTAAGGATAGTGCAGGATAGGCATGTCCCGTTGAAGGCAAAGGATAGGAAGTGCAACATTCGTGAACCGTGGATGACAGGAGAAATTCTACGACTAGCCAAGAGGAAAAGGGAAGCATACATAAGGTCTAGGCAGCTAAGAACAGAACGGGCCCTGGAAGAATATCGGAAAAGTAGGACAAGTCTTAAACGAGGAATCAAGCGGGCTTAAATGGGTTATGAAATAACTTTAGCGAGCAGAATTAAGGAGAATCACTAAGCATTTTATTCTTATACAAGAAGCAAGAGGGTAACTAGAGAAAGGATTGGTCCACTAAAGGATAACGAAGGAAGGCTGTTTGTCGAACCTGAGAGAATGGGTGAGATTCTGAACGATTACTTTGCATCAGTGTTCACTGAGGAGAGGAACATGATGAATGCTGAGATTAGAGACAGAAGTTTGATTAGTCTTGATCATGCTGACATAAGTAGGGAAGATGTGTTGGGTAGGTTAGTGGTTATTAAGGTAGACAAATCCCCAGGACCGGATGGGATCTATCCCAAGTTGCTGAGGGAGGCGATAGGGAAAATAGTTGGAGCCCTGACAGATATCTTTGTGGAATCCTTAAATACAGGTGAGGTGCTGGAGGATTGGAGGGTAGTTTATGTTGTCCCCCTGTACAAAAAGGGTAGTAGGAATATTCTGTGCATGACGTCAGTGGTGGGAAAGTTGCTGGAGAAGGTACTGAGGGATAGGATCTACTTATATTTAGAAAAGAATGGGTTTACAGTGATAGGCAAAATGGTTTTGTGCAGGGGAGATCGTGCCTTACCAACTTAATTGAGCTCTTTGAGGAAGTGAGCAATTTGCTAGATGAAAGAAGGGCTGTACATGTCATATACATGGACTTTAATAAGACGTTTGATAAGATTCCCCATGGTAGACGAATGGAGAAATTGAAGTCATATGGTGTGCAGGGTATTCTAGCTAGGTGGATAAAGAACTGGTTGAGAAACAGGAGACAGAGAGTATTTGAAGGGAGTTTCTCGAAATGGTGAAAGTTGACCAGTGGTGATCCACAGGGGTCAGTGTTGGGGCAACTGTTGTGTGTAATATAAATAAATGATCTGGAAGAGGATGATCACTGTTGGTATGATCAGCAAGATTGCAGATGACACGAAGATTGTTGGAGTAGCAGAAAGCATAAGGGACTGTCAGAGAATGCAGGAGGATAGAGAGGGACTGGAGATTTGGGCGGAAAGTAGCAGATGGTTTTCAATCCAGACAAATGTGAGGTAATGCATGTAGGCAAGACTAAGTCTAGAGCGAATTATACAATGAACGGAAGAGCCTTGAGAAAAGTTGTTGGGCAGAGAGATCTGGGAGTGCAGGTCCATGGTACTCTCAAGGTTGCTGCACAGATGGATAGAGTAGTCAAGAAGGCATATGGTTTGCTTGCCTTCACTGGACGGCGTATTGAGTATACGAACTGGCAAGTCATGTTAACATTGTACAAGACATTGGTTCATCCGCACTTAGAATTCTGTATACAGTTCTGGTCGCCACATTATCAAAAGAATATGGACGCCTTTTGGAGGGTGCAAAGAAGGTTTACGAGGATATAAGGTGCTAGCTATGAAGAAAGGTTGAGTAGGTTAGGTTTATTTTCATTAATAAAAAGGAGATTGAGGGGGGGCCTGATTGAGGTTTACAAAATCGTGAAGCGTATAGACAGGGTGGATAGAGACAAGCTTTTTCCTAGGATGAAGGATTCAATAACGAGAGGTCACGCTTTCAAGGTGAGAGGTGGAAAGATTAAGGGGGATACACGCGGCAAGTACTTCACACAGAGGGTGGTGGCCGTTTGGAAGGCGTTGTCAGCAGAGGTGATAGAGGCAGGCACGGTAGATTCATTTAAGATGCTTGTGGACAGATGTAGTAATGGAGAGCAGAGGGATACAGATGCTTAGGATTTGACCGACACGTTTAGACAGAACATTTGGATCGGCTCAGACTTGGAGGCTAAAGGGCCTGTTCCTGGGCTGTAAATTTCCTTTGTTCTTTTTTGTTAACTTATACATTCCTTTTCATGTTGTATTTATTAGAAGGTGAGAGGTTGGGAAGTGCTTTTGTCAAAAAGGACCGGAATGTCCTTGGTCAGACACCACGAACAGAATTCATGCAGGGCATCCATAAACCAGGGCAGGAAATGAAATGTCAGCCTTCATTACAAAATGAATCATGTGTAGCAGTTGTGGAGTGTTGTTGAGGCAGTATTTCGGCTATTGTGGACAGACTTTCTGACCTTTCTAAATCAATGGTCTCCTTGTCACAGAGGCAGTGCAGAGCTATTTTATCAGAATAATGTCTGGGATGATGGTAAAATGAAGAGAGTGTGAAGGAATGGACTTCCATATGAAAAGAGTGTGTTTGTGGCTGTCTATATGATAGTGACCGGTGTTGCCCTCGCTCTAACTACCATCCTTGATAGTGTCGGGCTTGGTATCCTCACCTTGCACGCGGGAGTTGAGGGTGCAATTCTCTGCGGCAGAAAACCATAGAGTTTTGGAGCAGAAAGATGTGAAGCTCCGGTCCTCGGAGTTGTTGTTGGAATTTTCAGCGGAGCTGGGAAGAAGGTTTCCAGCCTTTTCCTCCCCTTTCTCGATGACATTCTCAGCGCTGCTGAAGCTCATGTGAAACGCTGCGGTCCTGTGAGTGTTATGAATTGAATTAGTTTCAATCAATAGTTTCCGCTTCCGATTGTTGGGGTTTGAGAACACAAGACCATCAAGTGCAGGACAAAGTATTTGACGAGATTCCACCAAGGGACTGCACGAAACACGAGATAGGAGAAAGAGGCTGACAACGTGCGAGCTGCATTCATAAAGTACATCTCGCCCGTAAATGCCACGGACAGCTGTTCCTCATATCGATATGCAGGACACTGAGTATCTCTGATCCCGGGAGTTGGAACTGGGATTGTATGACCGTCAGCAGCACTGGTTACTTCCTTGTGTGAAGTACCTCCTGATGGAACACATGTAAAAGTCTATTGCTCATTGAGAAATACATACAAAATAGTAGCCGAGAGCAGTATTTCTGTTGTGTTTCTGGTGCTACTCTTGACATGCCCTACATCACTGTACTTATTCTGTGCTTCCTGAAGATGAATTGAGTGCTTCTATGATCGTATTGTGGGCAGTAATCTGCGTTTTAACTTCAATAACGCGCGTGTGAAGTCCAGGTCCACCAATGTCTTTTTTGTCTTTCTCTTATCATGTGCAATTACAACACAGTAAAGAATCAATTAATATTGGAAGATCACATTCAGAGGCGTGCGAAATGCCGAGATTTTAGTGATATTTATGCAATGATTAGAGATTCCCTTGACTCAGGAAATAAGGATGTAAAATGTGTTTTGTGCCGAGATAAGGAACAGTGAGAAAAGAAGTCAGTAGCAGGTGTAGTTGACAAGCCCACTCGCAGTAACCAGAGTGAGAAATAAGACGTACAAGAAAAAGTACTGTGTGTGAGCGCTAAAAGATGGCAGTAATCATGGGTGGTCTTAATTTCCCCTCTCCCACTCCCGGTTCTATTGTAAAGAATGTTTGGAGAACAACAATCAATAAAATACGTATGTTCCATAGAACAAGCCAAGCCATATCTTGGTCATCGATTACTTTACAGGCGACTTAGTTTCCGTCTTTTCTTGGAAACCATCTGAACCACACTTTTATTGGGTTTCTTTCCATATTAATATTAGTCTGTCTTTTGATTATTCCTCACAAAGTGGCATGACCTCACACTCACAACATGAAACTGCAAGATTTCTCCATTCACTCATACTATCATTATCTTTTTACAGTTTTGCACGTCCTCATCAAAATAAGCCCGCTCACTGGTTGCGTATCGGCAGCAGAACTGGACACATTTCACTCTGCCACTTCCTTCAAGTCACTCAGACAGATAAATCATTGAAGCCCGATGACCGACAATTCTGGATTTCACTAATTATATATTTTCAACTTGTATACTGTTCAATAATCCCGATTCGGTGACTTCTTGTGAGTAGACAGTGGACAGTTAATGCTGATTTATTACCCAACACCGTGAACTCTCTCAGTGTGCAATGATCTATTATATGGCTCCCTTGATCTGCTCCGCTGGTCATGTTAGCAAAGAAATCCGGCAAATTGGCAAGTGTGATTTTCCTTTCAATAAATAATGTTGACTCAGTTTGAGTGCAAACATCTCTTCCTAACGTTGTGTTTTACTCATTTTAAATGGTGTCTAGCATTTTCCATATGACAGCAAAGACATTAGAGCAGATAGCAGCAGTTTAGCCCATCAAGTCAGCGACAGCTTTCAATGATATCTCGGCTTATTTGTATAATCCTCAACTCTACTTTTCAGCCTTATCTCCGTGGCCCTTGATTACGGACTGACTAAATAACTGTCTATCTCAGCCTTGAATGTACCCATTCTTGACAGACCTCTGTTGGATGCATTTCCACAGACTTGCTATCCTCCGAAAGAGAGAATATTTTCCTCACGTCAGTCTTACATGTTTGACCCCATCCGCTGTGATAAGGCCCACTGGTCCCACATTTTCCACATCTTTAAATCAGGGCAGTATAAACACCCGAAAGTCGGTCTTAACTCTGCAGCGCCAGCTGTGACTATTTGAAACATTTTCATATCTTGACCTCAGATGACACAAACAGACATGAATTGCACATTAGATTTGCCAAAAGCGAATCTTCTTCAAGATCACATAGAATCATAGAGTCATAGAGATGCACAGCATGGAAACAGACACTTCGGTCCAACCCGTCCATGCAGACCAGATATTCCAACCCAATCTAGTCACACCTGCCAGCACCCGGCCCACGTCCCTCCAAACCCTTTCCATTCATTTGCCCAACAAAATGCCTCTTAAATGTTGCAATTGTACCGGCTTCCACCACATCCTCTGGCAGCTCATTCCATACAAGTCCCACCCTCTGCGTGAAAACATTGCTCTATAGGTCTCTTTTATATCTTTCACCTCTAACACTAAACCTATGCCCTCTAGTTCTGGACTCCCCGACCCCAGGAAAAAGACTTTGTCTATTAATCCTATCCATGCCCCTCATACTTTTGTAAACCTCGCGAAGGTCACCCCTCAGCCTCCGACGCAGCAGGGAAAATAGCCCCAGCCTGATCAGCCTCTCCCTGCAGCTCAGATCCTCCAACCCTGGTAACAATCTTGTAAATCTATTCTGAACTCTTTCAATATTCACAACATCTTTCCGATAGGAAGGTGAACAAAATTGCACGCAATATTCCAACATTGGCTTAAACAATGTCCTGTACAGCCGCAACATGACCTCTCAACTCCTGTACTCAAGACTCTGACCAATAAAGGAAAGCCGACCAGACGCCTTGTTCACTATTCTACCTACCTGCGACTCTACTTTCAAGGAGCTACGAACCTGCATTCGAAGGTCTCCTTGTTCAGCAACACTCCCAAGGATCTCACCATTAATGGCATAAGTCCTGCTAAGATTTGCTTTCCCAAAATGCAGCACCTCGCATTTATCTCAATTAAATTCCTGCTGCCACTTCTCAGCCCATTGACCCATCTGGTACAGATCCTGTTGTAATCTGAGGTAACCCTCAGTAACTCAGCTGGCGATGAATGCACTGGACCAATACAACAACGTTTTTATTTTCTCGATCCATTGCTATGTTTATTAATCTCTCTGCACATGAAAATGGATCCTTCCCATCCACTTTAATGGATTAAATTCACTCCAGTGTGGTCCCCTTCGGCCCTACCTGCCCACACTGACCCTCTGATGAGTAACCCACCCAGACTCATTTCTCTGTGAGTAATGTACCAAACACTATGGGCAATTTACCGCGGCAAATTTACCTGACGAACACATGTTTGGACTGTGGACGGAAACCCACGCAGACAGGGGGAGAATGTGCAAACAGCACACAGACAGTGGCCCGACGTTGGAAGCAAACTTGGGACCATGGTGATGTGAGGCAGCAGTGCTAACTGCTGAGCCACAATTATCTCTCATCAACGCGTGTAATTCAACTTGATCTCCCAGCATCCTTCTCCGTCCTGAACCAAGAGAGGTGACAGCGAATACTGGGGTCAGGCTGCGGACAGGGCAAGCCAAATACTGGTATTGCAGGATGGAAACATTCATTTCATAAGATGTATTAAGCACGGGAGTTAAATGTGTAGTCGTGTCCGAGTGGGGAAGGTGATGGGTTAGAAATCCATTGGGAATCCCCACGCAGTTTCGAATTCTGCCGACTACGTTTTCAATGATTTCCGAAAGGACGATTTCGCGCTCAAACTCGAAAAAAGAACAATCTCAACAAACCATGCCAGTTGTTCGATTTGATTTTGTAACCTCGAGTTCTTAATCAGAACTGTACCACTATCAAACCTTGACCGTTTCTCTTCCCACGGATACTGCTGGACACATCGAGTTTCTGCAGTATTCTCTGAATGTACTGTGCAAAAGTGCAACTTTACATTCGATTCCGTTAATCACAGTCCTCCATGTCCTGACCCTGGACGGTGGCAAGTTTTCTTCCTGTTCGCCAAAGCGCCCATCCCCACCGCTCCCTCCCACATCATTATAAACAGCCGCAGGAAATCTCTGGTTCACCTTCTTGGCTCCAAAGTGAAACTTACCAGCCTCTGTACTCTCTCCTCATGAAGGGAATTCTCATCCCCGGACATGGTGAAAGACAGAGGATAGTGAAGAGATTTTGGGGAAATATTGACATTTCAGAGCGGAACAATGTTAAGGAGACAAACATGGAAACCAGTCTCCAGCTTTGTGGATATTCAGAAACTTTTTGGGAAGTGGGAATCGGAGGGCAATGTGCAAGGGTGAACTGTCGGACTGAGCAGAAACTGTCAGGACAGCTTCCCCCTCTTTATGGGGACGGGACATTAACTCTGATGTTCTCGGGACACGAACTGATCTGAGACATTGAAAGATTTCTCGTTTTTGTGTTTGAGGACTCCAGGACATTGAAAAAGCTCGGACAAGACAAACACTGAGAGGCTCGAACCCAGACTGTCCCGGTTGTGGGAGAGAGGCTTCCCAGTGACATGGGTACGCCTGCAATGAGTTGGATCAGACTGTTCCTAGGTCTCCATAATGAGCGTCCCAGGCTTTATTTTGGAAAAAATATATCTGATAGAGGACAGTTGTCATTCTGGGAAGGGCAGACTGAAGTTGAGATTCAGTAACCGCCTACTTTGGAGGCTCGTGTGATGTGCTGGATTGCACGTGTCAGCGCATTAGTCTGCTGAATGAAAGATAGCTGATTCAAGAGCCCCCAGGGCGATAGTGATTGCTGTCCTTAATGCATCTGTTTGCTTTGCTGCACTGTTTCGGTTTCTAATGAGGTCAACAGATATTCTCCAAATGGAAACACTATCGTGTGACTCACCACAATGACATTTCCGCATTGCTGTCAAGATTAATGTCAAGAACTGTGACTTGTGGGAATCTGAAACCAAAAAGAAATTGCTGCAGAAACGAGCCAATTTGGGAGTACCTGTGGGAGAAAACACAGCGCTGATGACGTTCTGAAACATTGCCTCTTAACGTCTCTCCAGAAATGCTGCTAGACCTGCTGAGGTTTTCTTGCAAGTTCTGTTTTTATTTTAACTGAATGCCCATTTCATCCATCAGGATGATGCAGCCAGCCTCACCACGCACCGAAATTTTACACGTTTGGAAGCTGTGAAATGATTGGATTCAAACAAACCCAATGATGATTTACTCTTCCTCATCTCCACAAGGAAAGAGACCTGGAAAGTGAATTGCACAAGTCGTCCTGTCGTCTTGGAGGAGTGGTTAAGGCAATGGAATTGAAATTCATATGGCTTTAAACATGCAGCCTCGAATCCGACTGATGGTGATGGAGAAATGCCAATAATTGCGAAGGGAAATTGCTCCCTAACTTCGACTGGAAGAGTCAGCTTAAAAACAAAAACGGGCAAATCTGCAACCCACTGCCTGTCAGGGTGCAGCAAGCAGAAGTTTCCAGAGAGATTTGAGATGCATTGAGGTGTACACTTCTACCACCAACTGCGTTTGAAGCTGTGAGCCAACTGTTGGAAAATGAGACGAGAACAGTCAGGGACTTGAGTTCGACTGGTGCAAACTTGTTCAGCTGAAGTGCATTTACTGTGCTGCAGAAATCTTTGACATGCTGCGGTGAGGTGGTCGGATAAACTGGCGGATGTGAAGCACGTTAAACTGGTCTCATCCTGACATCTCTCCTGCTCTCGCGGGATTTGTCTGTCTGTCCATCTCTGTGGATGAAAATGAGGATGATTTCCTCAGGGCGATTACCATACAGTGTGACCACGTCAAAGTTCAGTCCTATGATTGTGTCATTTAAAGCACAGGGAGTACCTCATTGAAATTAACCCTGGAAACATCAGAACCTGCAAGGTTAAGTGCCTCATGCTGGAAACTGGGACTGGAGTAGATGAATATCCGGTCTCCCGCACTGCAGATAGGCGGAAAGGCCTTTTCCACGCTGAAAGGAATGGAAGAAAGAACGAAGTTGATGTGCAGCTAAAATGATCACGAATGAAATAATAAAAGGGGATTCATTATGGAAACATACAGCACCATATTTCAATTTCCCTTGAAGTCTAGTGGTAAGGATTCAGTACTCTTACTGCTGTGGCAATGGGAGATTTCCTCTGACGGGTTATCTTGTTGATAGCCTTCCCAAAGCAGGGAATGTTATATGGTGCTGGAAATTGATGGAGTTTTGTCACAAACAGTATTCAGACTAGTGTAAAACAAATAAGTGCGAATCCTGGAAATCTGAATCAACAACAGGAATTGACAGACAAATTCAGCCGGCCTGACAGCATCCGTGGAGACAAAAAGATTTATTTTTTCATATCGACAGAATCAGGTTACTTGTGCATTTTATTGTTTTAATTCCAGGGTAATTGCCAGTTTCACTTCACGAGTCAGCATACATATCAGAATCTCTCATTAGCTGACATACGTCATCTGTAAAATGAAAAATGTGATATCGGCTGTAATGCTGTTGCTGTTCTCCTGAGTTGGTGAAAGTCTGGCCTTACTCATACCTTTATCTTCTCCTTTCTGTCCATGAGCAACAACGTTGAATGGAGAGCTTCTGTTTTCAGTGTCGACCTTCGTATGCTTATCTATCTGAAATTCGGTGACAGTTTGAGAGTATACCTGTTTCGTGGCTTTCCCCGCCTCCCCCCCCAACCCACCCCACCGCCCCGGCCAGAGTGTGCAGAACTGGGCTCACAGTCTCCAGGTAATATCTCTGTCACTTAGGTCTGAGGTCAGGTGCCATTCCTTCAGTCAAAATATGACCATTTACAATTGTAATTAGAATTCATAACCGACCAGAAGAAAAACAGTTTCTCTCCAATTATAGGATTTCAATGACGTCATTGCAGTTTGCCTAAAAATAATGAATGGTGACAGCAGACAATGAGAGCTGTCATCTCGCAATGGATGCGTTATTACCACAACATTTCCTGGCAAGTCTGCAGTGTCTCCTGCCTCACTTCATTATTTAAAAAAAGACTTGCTCTGACAGCGAGAGACTAAAAGTAGAAGCGATGGAGAAATCATTGTTAAACAGAGTACAGAATCTCGCCGCTGGATGAGCAGGATAGAACATTGACTAAAAGGTCCACAGCAGGCGGCTGGGCTTGGTATCACCAAATAACAACGGGCTGAGCTCAAACACAAGAAGCATGCTGAGCCCTCACTGTCGCGATATTGGATCAACAACACGGCTTTTACAATAAGTTTATGCAATGGACTTTCAATGTACGGAACATTTCAGATCATTTGACACCATACTCGCCTGGTTATTACCAGATGCTTTAACTGACAAAGCCACATACGGTGATCTTCAAATCCATATGTGCATTTAATTAATTATTTGATCAGAGTAACTCAGACTTCCTTGCAGTAATAAAGCTGCTCGATGAGAATATATATCAACCTGCGCTTATGCAGGAAAGAACAGGTCACAACTGGTCTTCCTTCACTGAAAATGCACCGAAAGGGGCAATCTCTTCCTGCTTTGTTTTCAAACTATTGCCTTCCCCTCTGTAATCTGACAGGGTAAAGGGGATGCGTTCATCCTCTCGGGGCCGATAAAACGCATGAATATGCACAGAGGGAATCTCATACCAAAAGATCAGGGTAATTGTGGTGAATTTACCAGGAGTGGTGTGTGAGTCGGTGTGAACAGTGGGTAGTAAGGTCTAACCCATTAGCACTGACGTTGAGCCTTACACCAACAGCATCAATCTCAATTCTTGACTCACGTCTCCCAGTCATCATCGACTTTCAGTTTATCCTACTCCCCCTTCGAAACTTCTCACTTGTTCCCGAATACTTTCGGGTTTCCACTTCGAAATTGCAGCCGTTTGAAACTAATTTCTGGAGTATGCACGTCACTCTTTGGGATCAGCTTCACTGCCCATCCATAATTACTCCAGAACTTGAGATAGTAAGTTACTTTACAGAACCGTGGAAGTACTCAGCACAGAGATCCATCCATGATGTCGCTCGGGAGGGAGTTCCCAGAATGAAAACAAACGACACTGAAGGAACAGTGAGATAGTTTCAGCTGAGAAAGGCAAGATCCTTAGAGGCGATTTGCGGTGAGAGGTGTCTCGTGTATCTGCCGCAATTATCCTTCCAGTTGGATGCGATCAATCACTGGATTGATTCTGGCAGATCCGCGTCTGTGCTCTGTGTGGAAGCAGGAAATAGTTTTCATTCGGATAAACCAAAAGAAGAGAAATAAATATTTCCTGAATGCGAATTGGATCCAGGTCTGTGCGATTCAAACTCAGACTCTGAGGCAGGGGCTCCACTGATGCTGACAATAACCCTTGACCTAACCTGTCCAAACTTTTGTGCCTATTTTCTTTCTCCCAACATTTTGAAACACCAGTCCTTGCCGTGAGTGGTGAAGGAGCTAACTACTCCGTCGCAGAAACACATTTGGGGCCAGAGACCCACATATCTGTCCCACAGCGGGTGTGGCTTTGCTCCGAACAGACCGGGTTTGCTGTGTGGGAATGAAACTGTGTTCGATCACACACAGACGCGGTGTAACAGCTGCCAGCAGATGTGGAGAAGGTTGGGGCGAATTCAGACCCATTCTGGGAAATAGACTGAATCCGGAATTCAGGGGAGCTTAGTGTCACAGACAAAAGGCTGGAGAATTGGGTTGGGAACAGAAGATGGGAGTGAGTTCCTGGATCAACCAGCTCTCTGTTCTGTGGCGTTTGAATTCCCCGTTCGACCAGATCACATCTCAGCCACGCGAAAACCTCACTATCCTGCCCCACCCCACCCCTGTTACTGACAATAAACTGTTCAGTACGTAAACCCACGTGCACGCAACACCATCATTTTCCGAGTGAATTGGGAAAAGTTTCGGGAGAGTTCCGTTCGGTTTCATTCAGAGCATTCTAAATCAGTTACTTTTGTTTCAGCACTATTTGACATGGAGCCGTCACTCTCAATCCCCCGAGCTTGTGGCCGTTCGCATTCCACGGCTCTGGATATTTTGGCTGGTGCATGGTTGGAATGGAACCTCACGTTTTGAAAGGGACATTGTTTATCGTATATTCGGCTGAACTGATAAACGTGTCTCTGGTACCTCCGGTACAGTGGAAACAATTTTCACTCAGAAACCAACACATGATCAAAAACAGTGGTAACAATGTGTCAACAAAATCTCCAACAGCGAGCGAATGCGCTCTTGTGTGGGGTTGCAACATTGCAAACTGAATGGAGAGCTGTGAACCTATTAACAGATAAAAGTGCCCCTCCATGAAACTGCATTTGCCAAGACTTCTCCACTCACTCATACTATCGATACCTGTTTGCAAAATTCCACATCCTTATCACAATATGCTCCCCCACCTATTGTGTATCGCAGCATTTCACTCTGCCACTTCCTCCACGTCATTCGGTCAGATGAAACATTAGATCCGATGACTGACCAGTCTGGATTTCACTAAATATATCTTTCCAACTTGAAAACTGCTCATTAATCTCGATTCGGTAATTTCTGTTAAATAGACAATGGACAGACAATGCTGCTTTATGACCCAACACCGAGAACTCCTTTATTGTGCAACGGACTTTTATATAGCCCCTTATTGATTGTTTGCTAAAATTCAAATGAACTTTACTGTGCATCGTCCTTCACCAAGTCTGCAGGTCATGCTACCAAAGAAATCTGTCAGATTGTCATCGTGTGTTTTTCCTTTCAAAAATGATGTTGACTCAGTTTGACTGTAATCTTCTCTTCTAAACTTTCTGCTGTTCTTAATGTGCAATGGTGGTTCACATTTTCGAAATGACAACAAAGTCATTACAGCAGATGGAAGCAATTTAACCCATCAAGTCAGCGACAAGTTTCAATGAGATCACGGCTGATTTGGTTAATCCTCAAATCCCCTTTCGGCCTCATCTCTGAGGCCCTCGATTCCCGAAGTGACCAAATGCCTATCTTTCTCAGCCTTGCATGTATGCAGCCTTGACAACCCTCTGTTGCAACCAACTTCACAGATTTGCTACCCTCTGAAAGAGAAAATATCCTCCACACCTAAGTCTTACATAATTGGCCCCTTCCGCTGTGAGGAGGCCTTCTGGTGCCACATTATCCCAGGTGTATATCAGAGCAGAAAAAACCCTCAAGGTCGGTCTGCACTGTCCAGTGCCAGCTCTTAGTGTTTGCAGCATTGTCTTTTTTGACTTTTGAGTGAACAAATAGACCTAAATCTTCTTCAAAAACACTTCAGTGGCTGTACGTTCGCTGGCAGTGTAGTGCGCTAGAAAGTCGAGTGCTTGATCACAAATATATCACTCTCAAAATGTTATCTCTGTTTCTCTTTCCACAGTTACCGCTGCACCCGTCGGTTTTCTACAGCATTCTGTGAATTTACTGTGCACAAGTGCTGCATTTCATTAAATTCCTTCAATCACAGTCCTCTGGACACTGACCCTGTTCAGTGACAATACTTCCTCCTGATCGTCAATGTGCCAATCCCCACCGCTCCCACCCCCATCAAGATAAACAGCTGCATAGCATCTTCAGTTAACTCTCTTGGCTCCAAAGAAAACCTCGGGAATCTCTCTAAATGCCAGGAAATCTCGACCCTGGACATGGTGCAAGGCAGAGGAGTGTTAAAGAGATTTTGGGAAAATATCAATTGGTAGGTGGAAAAAAATGTAAAAGAGGCAAAGCATATAACCCAGTCTCCAACATTGTGAATCTTCAGAAACTCTGTGAGAAGTGAAATTCAAGGAGAATGAAGAAGGGTGAACTGCCCAAATGAGCAGAGACAGTCAAGACCACTACCCCTTCTTTAAGAGGACAGACCATTAACTTTGATGATTCTCGTTCCCCGAAATGACAAATACAAACCTCATCGAGACTCCGGGACAATGAAAAAACTCGGGACCACACAAGGGACTAGGAGGCTTGAAGGGAGGTGGCCCCAGTTGGAGTAGAGTTGGTGCTCAGTGACATGGGTGTGTCTGTCGTGGACGGGATAAGACTGTTCCCATGCGTCCATAATGAATGTTCCAGACTTTATTTTGGAAAAAACTAAACTGATAAGAGGACACTTTTCGGTCTGGGAAGGACAGACTGAAATCCGTCACAGCCTGCTTTAGATGTTCGGGCAAGGTTTTAGGTTGGAAGTTTCAGCGTATTAGACCGTTAAATGAAAGGCTGGTGGTTCAAGACCTCCAAAGGCGACAGCGATCGTTGTTGTTAAAACATCGGTTTTCTCTGCTGCAGGGTTTCTTGCTTCTAATGGGGGCAGGAAAATGTTCCTCAAACGGAAAAGTTCCGTGTGAAGAACCACAAAGAACTTTCTGCTATGGTTTAAAAGTGCATGTAATGAACTGTGGCCTCTGAGCATCTGAAACAAAATCAGAAACTGCTGACAAAACTATCTGGTTTGGCAGTACCTGTGGGAGATTATTGAGTTCTGATGAAGTTGTTAAATATTGTCCACGATTCTCTCTGCATGGATGCTGCCAGACCTGCTGAGTTTTGTCGTGGAAAAAGTCTGGAGAATCACCAGGAGACGTAGAGAGTTCTTCAAGAAGTCGGTCTGTTATTTGCAAACGAAAAACCGTGACACCGAGAAAGCAGATTCTCGAATGCTCTCGAACTTCATTGTCCATGGTTTTTTATACATTTTTCCCATGCTTTGTTTGCTTGTCAGCATGTCTAAATATATTAATCAAAGGACCTCACACTCGCTACACAATAAACCAGTGATGTTAGTTCCCATCATTTGTTTAATTATTCATTCTACTTAACGTTATTCTCATGTGACGGTTAGATATTTAATGTCAGCTTTCGCAACAATGGTCTTTCATTCCAGACCCTACTTCATATTTTCCCGATGCCATAATTTGTTATTTATTGTCAATAATCTCAATCAGGCTGACTCTATTAACTAATAATTTGATACTTAATGTCATGTCCCAAATATTTATGTTCCCAATCGAGTTATAATGATACTTAACAGGAAGCCTAACTTTACTAACTTAATCTAATCTCACCAACGAGACCTTTCAGCGTCAACCTTTCTTTGCTAATTGGTGTGAGAGAATTCCACTATTCTTATCTCATCCTGTATTCTACAGACCCCTTGCAACAGATCGCCAGTGGGGTTCATGCTTTAAGCCTTCCCTTGCTTTCATGCTTTAAACCTTCCCTTACTTTCATGCTCTTTATTTTCCATAGTAACATTTTGTCATTCTGACCAATGGCAGTTATTCCTGGCACTGGATGTACTGACGGTGAAGGGTCAGTGATCAGAGCGGACTGTCCCTGTCGTTCTGCTCCCGACTCTCCACCTCCCGCTCTGTTAGTAACCTCTCAGTCTCCTGGGAATTGCATTGTTCCCAATTTTGCCGGATTCCAGGCCTTTAACCTTGGCTGAGCAGACAGTCGATGGTCTGAGGAATATCATTCCCAAACGTCTCATGTCCGAGGTAATAACAATTAATAACGATGTCTGTGCATCCTCCTCTAATCTGTGAAAATCATTGTTGCGCACTGTAGGAACATTTATTGACCGAGTGCAATGCAATTCAATTGGTGAAACTTCCAGGCTTGAACCGAAACACAATTTACTTCGCACTATCGTTGTAACACAAACAAAAAACAAAGTGTGGACTAACCCAACTCTATTGGAAAACTGAATGAAATGAAACATCATTTAACTACGAAACAGTCAAAGTTCGAATATAGTAACATTGCATAAACCATACAAAACTGGTCTTCCTGCTACCGGAATGATATTGTGAAACGTGAACGGATGAGCAAAAGTTATAATGTGATGTTTGTAATTCTTAAGCTTCCAAATGGTTTTGAGGTGCGAATGTATTTTAACCTTGAAGAAATTTGACGCATTTAAACCTCCTTCCTGTCCACGATAGAAGCTGTTGGATCTGTTCCGAATTTCCAGCGGCTTCTGTAATTATTTAAGGTTTCTGACGATAGCAATCCCTCACTTTTCGAACAAAACAAAACGAACCTTATGTTGCGAACAATATTCAAATAAGCAATGGGCAGCAGAGAGGAAAGCTTTCGAGCAACGCTGCCCGGATTGTCACGGCAATTAACAGGAACCAACGCCATGAAAACCCTAAAGCAACCTGACAAATCCATTTCGCCACAGAATGCAACGTTGGTGCTCAAGACGTTTCCTTACGAAACCACAGGAAAAGCCATGACACTGCGATGGCCAGGTCAACTGCTTGGAAGGCAGCTATGCTCACCACGACACCACCACCGCGCTAGCAGCTGAACTGTCCCTTTTCCCAAACGCACATAACAAGGCCATGATCGTCACCAACTGAACTGGGGATGAAAGCAAAACAAGAAATTGGTTGTAAAACGTCAACAAGTCTGAAAACACCAGAATCAGAAGCCTTCAGCTCTTCAGAACAATCACTGGATCCAAAAGGTTCACTCCCCACAAATGCTGCCGGACCTGCTGAGTTTCCCAGCAATTTTTGTGCTGTCTCTCAGATCTGCAACATCTGCAGTTCTTTGTCAGATAGAAAACAAACGTTGACCCATTGAAGGGGATATTTGATCAGGTGATAGTCCTCTTCATCCACAGAGGTAGACGGGATGGAGCATAGGATCATAATATTCTTACAGTGTAGAAACAGGCTATTCGGCTCATCATGCATCCCACCAAGTCTCACCCTCTATGCTCTTCCTGTAACCCCGCATTTCTCATGGCTAACCATATAACCAACACACACCTGGACACTATTGACTATTGAGCGTTGCAAATCCACCCTAACCTGCGCATCTTTGGACTGTGCAAGGAAACTGGAGCACCCAGAGGAAACTCACGCAGACACGAGGAGAATGTGCAAACTCCACACACACAGTCTTCAATCAGACAGGGATCTGGGTAATTGGAGAGGTTTCAAGAGGGAGTGCAGACTGGTGTGTGAATGATGGGCCGAAAGCCTGATCTCAGTGCTCTACAGCAACATGATTCCCTACGACTAGCACTGAACACAGTTTGCATTTTGTTTTAATCCGTCCTGTTATTGACATTATTCTGAGTGAAATGTATAGAGAGAGGTTGTTTGCGCATTCACACAGATCTCTGTTGTGATGGGTCAGGAGCAACATATAGAATAACAACTGGCGGAGGGAGAATTGAATTCCACCTCCGAATCTGCGGAGGACATGCAGGACCTGGACATGCTCTGTCACCACTCACTCACCACCCGGCGCCTGGTGGAAGAACGCCTGATCTTCCTCCTCAGGAACATCCAACCCCAGGGTATCAATGTGGCCTTTACCATTTGCCTGATTTCCTCCTCCGACCACCTTATCCGAGTTCCATCCTGCCAGCTCAGCACCATCCTCATGGCCTGTCCCACCTGCCAATCTTCCTTCCCACCTATCCGCTCCACCGTCCTCTCCGACCAATTACCTTCACCCCCACCTCCATCCATCAATTGCGCTCTCTGCTCCCTTTTCCGCAGCTCCACTCCCTCCCATTTATCTGACCAGGATGGACGCTCCCAGCCTCATTCCCGATGACGGTGTTTTGCCCGAAATGTCGACTCTCCTGCTCCTCGGATGCGACCTGACCTGCTGTGCTTTTCCTGTATTAGTCTAATCTTGACACTGATCTCCAGCATCTGCAGTCCTCACTTTCACCTCGCATGACTGAAGTCCTGCCCCTGACAGATCGTATTGGGTCTCGTGTTTTCATCATGAATTTCATTATGTTTAATATATTTTATTTTAAAAATCATCACAATATATTGATGCCCTCATGAGCATGTAATGCATTTGGACAGAACAATGCCTCCTTTCTCTGTGAACAATTAGAATTAAAGGAATCGGTTTGGAAAATGTTTCCTCTCACAGAAACAGGAATAGGGAATTGTAATTCTCTCTGAAATAAACACAGGCCATTCAGAGGAATCTGATAAGGTCATGCAACATCTGCTGAGAGAAGGGAAAGGTTAGCTCATGTGTTATGAGAGAAGGGGAATTCAGCAGAGAGGTAGGAAGTTAGAAAAGTAATAATTACTGAACAATTGGAATGGGGATAACGCTGAAGAAAGAATGAGAGGTCTATACAGCCTGTTTAACATGTTCAGTCTGTTCTAGTAGTCAATTCTATCAAAGCTAGACTTAGATTTCATATCCAGTTTCCTGTCCAATCCACATATCCCGTGACTCCCTGAGAAACCAGCAATCTGTGTCTTCCAATCTGAAATGCACTCAGTGAGGGTGCATCAGCAATCGTCAGGGACAGAGAATAGAAAAGACTCAGAGGCCTTAGAGTTAATGGCTCTCTCCCCATCTCATTCCCAAATAACCTGCCCTTACCCTGAGGTTGTGTCAATAATAATCAAAAGATCTGGAAATGGTGTAAGTTTAACACTGACTTCTCTTCACAGATTCTGTCAGACCTGCTGAGCTTTTTCCGCAACTCCTGAGACTGTGTTATCGTGTTTCAGATACCCAGACCCACAGGATCAATTTCTCACCATCTACCCTCAAAAGACTGTTCAGAATTTGAAGCATTCAAATGAAATCGTATTTCAATTTTCTCGAATATGGACACAATTTATTCAAAAGCTCAGCATTGCAGCACGTGGGTTCCAAACAGTGACCTTTATTTTGTGGTTCATTAATGTGTTTGGCTCATTGCCGCTGGATTACCACGTATTACTCAGATATAATTGTTCTGGCGAAGTTGACGATGAGTTAGCGTCTTGAACTGCTGCCATTCATTTTGTCCAGATAAGCACATAATGATGTAAGGGAGGGAGTTCCTGAATTTCAAAACAATGGCGCTTGTGGAACTGAGACGTTTTTCCGAGCCAGGCTGACGAGTGGCTTGATGTGGAATTGTCAACTGGTGTCCCATGTATCTGCTGTGCTCAGTGTTCCACGCGATAATGCTGTGGTTCTGGAAGCTGCTCTGTGAGGAACTTTGGCGAATTTCTACAGTGCATCTTGTCAGTGGTATATTCCACTGCTACTGAATGTGGATGGTGGAGACAGAGAATGTTTGTGACTGTGGTGCTGAGCAAGCTGCACTGCAAGTTAATTCAACCTTATTATGGAAAACATAACTACTTGCCATCACCATCAATCCATTTCACAGCTGGATATCCAGTGATTACACGGATGTGGTATACAAGTCTGTTGGTTGCTCAAATGACCATGATCTTTTAACTAGATTCACCTTTTCACGGATATTATGCTGAGAGACCTCATGTGACTGTTCCACTTTCTCATCAATATTTCATCTGTAAAAACTGGGAACGAGCTGATGGGACACAGATTGTGCTGCAGATGGTTAGACACAGCGCAGTGTTAGTTACTGCACACTGAATCTGTTTGGCTTTATGCATGTGTTTCTCTGAATGTGTGTGTGCATTATCGTGTGTTCCTGTCTTTGTGATTCTCTGTATGTCTACCCATCTATCTCTTCCTGACTATCTGTGCTTATGTGAGTGTGTTTGTATCTCTTTGTGTGTATTAGTGTGTGTCTCCATGTTTATGTATCTCTGGGTCTGTACCTCTGTGCAACGGGCTCTCTGTTATTTTCGGGATTGGAGCAATTGAAATGTGGTTTAAACCCCAATCTATCTGTACCTCTGACTATTCCTCTTGGGCGTGAAGTGGTACATTGCTTTTTGTTATGTTTGAACGTGTGTGTGTGTGTGTGTATGTGTATGTGTATGTGTTTGTGTGTGTGTGTGTGTGTGTTTCTGTGTGTGTGTTTTGTGCCTGTCTCTGTGTGTGTGTGACAGACGGAAATACGTACAGAGACTCAGACACAATCACATATACAGAGAGATGTGCAAAGACACATACAGACAGAAGCACATACAGTCACACAGACATACACACACAAGCGCACAGATGTTGATGGAGACAGCAAAAGTGATACTATTAGAATTTCTTGTTACTAAAACTAAATGAGAAATTAATAGATTTTTGGATTGTTTGACTTTACAGGAAATTTGTCCATAATTTCGGGCGGGCAGCTGCGCCTTTCACAAGTTTTTGAACGAAATAAGAGAAATGTGGTTTAGTTAGTAGAGTGTGAGGTTAATGTTGAAAGGATGAAAGCAATTTGAATTGATGAACCTATTTTACCATCCCTGCGTTTTCCAGTCTTTTAAAAATGGCCGCTGATGCTTCTGAATTGGGTCGACGTGCTGTCTTGTTCCAGGGTGATGAATTAGGAATTGAGAACCTGGAGGATATTTCTATTGGAATCAATACCGATCATTGGAAAAGTCCTCTTCCATAGGAAAGGGGACTTTGGGATTGCTGTTAGATCTTCAGCACTTCGAAGGCCACCCAACAAAGAACAATGAAATACAAAATTACACAGATTGTAATCCACTGGCCTTCTTTAAAAGTTTCAAATTAACAATGCAACATTTTTTTTTGGTGTCGTTTGTTGTAACCATGTTATTATACACATCACTAGAAAACCTGATGTGAATTCAGATGTATTGTCCTAAAATACAAATGGTGAAATACGTAAAAGCTTTAAGAAATGTGAAGGTTGCATAACATTGCAAGAGGGAGAAATAATAAATAGACTGCACTTTTTATAAAAAAATTGCATCATGTATTTTGCAAGTAAATGCGTTTTTGAAATGGTTTTCTCAGGGCGAATACATATAAAAAACATTTCTTAAAAAAAGAATTGAGTGTAATTGTGGACTAAAATGTGAAAAGAGCGACCTAACAAACAGATCGAAAGTGGAGGATAGTTGCAAGATATGACAGCAATTCACCTGATAGTGACCCAATAATTGAAGTGTGATTGCAAATGAACGGAGTTATACACAGTGTAGCCTTTGTTTGTGACAAGGAGCTCAATTGATAATTGGCTACTAGTTCACCACTGACAAAGGCTTTCTGCTAACAGCAACGATGTGATTGGTTCTCAGGCAACTAAACAGCTTGGGACTCTGAACAAGATACAGGGAAGTCTTCAACTGCTCAGGGGCTCTCCCTGTTCGCGGCAGTGATAGGTGCTTTAATCCTGAAGAAACCTGGTTTATTTTTGTTTCAGCTGTTCCTAAAGGCTCTGCCTTTTAATTAGTGTGTTAGAGACTGTTTGTAAGTATTAACCAGTCCTTCTGCATTGTGTAAATCAATGACAGCCTCCAAGATGCACTGTATAAATTTATCAAGGCTCTAAACAAAGTACATTCCAAAGACATGACAACGAAGAAATGGAAGGGCAGGGGAAGCAGACGAACGGGAGGGTTATGACTTGGAGCCAGTAATCAAACCTGGTTAAATGAAGAGTAGATGGCTTTAATTTATAACGTCAGGAAGTATGGGATACAGTGAGATTTGGCGATCAGGATACAGAATTGGCTGGCTGACAGAAGGCAGAGAGTGGTTGTAGATGGAAAATATTCTGCCTGGAGGACAGTGTTGATTGGCGTCCCGCAGGGCTCTGTTCTTGAGCCCCTGCTCTTTGTAGTTCTTATAAATGACTTGGATGAGGAGGTTGAAGAGTGGGTTAGTAAGTTTGCAGATGACACTATGGTTGCAGGTATCGTCGACAGTATAGACGGCTACTGCAGGTTGCAGCGCGACATAGATAGAATGCAGATCTGGGCTGAGAAATGGCAGATGGAGTTCAACCTGGATAAAAGCGAAGTAATGCATTTTGGAAGGTGGAACACGAATGCTGAATATAAGATTAAAGACAGGATCCTTGGCAGTGTGGAGGAACAGAGGGATCTGGTTATGCAAGTACATAGATCTCTCAAAGTTTCCACCCAAGTGGACAGGGTTATTAAGAAAGCATATGGAGCTTTGGCTTTCTTTAAGGGGGATTGAGTTTAAGAGCTGCGCCGTTTTGCTGCAGCTCTACAAGTCCCTGGTGAAACCACTCTTTGAATATTGTGTCCAGTTCTGGTCTCCCTACTATAGGAAAATGCAGAGGCTTTGGAGAAAGCGCGAAGAAGGCTTACCAGGATGCTGCCTGGACTGGAGGGCTTGCTTTATGAAGAAAGTTTGAGTAAGCTCGGACTTTTCTCTCTGGAGTGAAGGATGAAGAGAGGAGACCTGATCGAGGTATAGAAAATAATGTGTGGAATATATACAATCAAAAGGAAGATACTTTTCCCCCGGGCAGGATGAATGGTATGAGAAGTCATAGTTTGAAAATATTAGGAGGAAGGTATAATGGAGATGTCAGAGGTAGGTTCTTTATGCAGAGAGTTGTGAATGCATGGAATCGGTTGCCAGCTTTGGTCATGGAAGCAGAGTCATTGGGGACATTGGTGCGACTCCTGGACATGCACATGGATAGCAGTGAGTTGAGGGGTGCGTAGATTAAGTTACTATATTTGACATTAGGATTAAATCTCGTGGGCCAAAGGGCCTGTTCTGTGCTGTACTTTTCTATGTTCTATATTCTATGAGTGCATACACTGGGTATATCTAAAAGTAAGGTGTCAACCTGGTGAAGCTACGACACAGAAATGGTGGCGTGCCAGAAACCATAAGAAGCAACGGATAGACAAGGCTAATTGACTTCAGCACTTACGTATCAGACATAAACTCTGCAATCCTCCCACTCCCATCACAAATGATGCGGGACAATATAATAAATCATTTCTTTCACATGAACGACGAGGCTGAGGGATACGAAATATATCCTTTCGAAATTATGACAGGCATCGAAGTAATGAATAATGGAAGTCTTTTACACAGACCACAGGAGACATAGGTTTAACGTGTTATCGAGCAGACCAGACCCAGATGTATGGTATGCAGATTGATTTTGCTTGTTTTATGATAGTCATACATTCTGAGAAACAGTGAAGAATATTGTGTTGCATTATTTTTAGTACAAATCGTACCTTACATTAGGACATCAGTTTAATATAGTTTCACAGCTTTTGAACAGGTGCAGAAAAGGATCAACTCTATATTTGGCAGGTCCATTCACAAGTTTGATAACAGCACGGAAGAAATTGTTCCTGAATCCATTAGTGAGTATTTTCAAACATTTGCATCTTCTGTCCGATGGAAGAGGTTGGGAAAGAGCATTGCGGTGGTGGGAGGGGCCTTTGATTGTGTTGGCTGCATTCCTGAAGCAGTGGGAATTCAAGACCGAGTCAATGGAAGGAAATGTGATTTGCGTGATGGATTGGGTGAGATACACACATCTCTGCAATTTCTTGCAGTACGGTCAGAGCAGTTACCATACGAAGCGTCTGGATAGAATGTTTTCTGCAGTGCAATGTTAAAATTGGTCAGAGTCATTGCCAAAATGCTAGATTTTCTTCCCCGCCTGAGGAGGTAGGTGCATTGATGTGCTTTCTTGGCTGTAGAGTTGACATGGATAGACTGATTGTTTGTAATATTTATTACTTGGAACTTGAAGATGTCCATCACCTCCAAATCAGCACCAATGACAGAGACCAGTGTGTGTCCTTCAGTCCAATTCCTGAAGTCAATGGCCAGTTCCCTTGTTTTGCTGACATTGAGGGAAAGATTGTTGTCTGAACACCATGTCACTAAGCGCTATTTCCTGTAGGAGATAGTGAGGAATGCAGATGCTGGAGATCAGAGCTCAAACATGTGTTGCTGGAAAAGCGCAGCAGGTCAGGCAGCATCCAAGGAGCAGGAGAATCGACGTTTCGGGCATAAGCCCTTCTTCATGAATGAGGAGGGTGTGCCAAGCAGGCTAAGATAAAAGGTAGGGAGGAGGTACTTGGGGGAGGGGCGTTGGGAATGCGTAGGTGGAAGAACGTTAAAGTGAGGGTGATAGGCCGGAGGGGGGTCGGGGCGGAGAGGTCAGGAAGAAAATTGCAGGTCAAGAAGGCGGTGCTGAGTCCGAGGGTTGGCACTGAGATAAGGTGGGGTGAGGGGAAATGAGGAAGCTGGAGACATCTGTATTCATCTCTTGTGGTTGGAGGGTTCCTAGGCGGAAGATGAGGTGCTCTTCCTCCAGGCGTCTGTTGCCATTGTCTGGCGATGGAGAAGGCCAAGGGCCTGCATGTCCTTGGCGGAGTGGGAGGGGGAGTTAAAGTGTTGAACCACGGGGTTGTTTGGTGTGGGTGTCCCAGAGGTGTTCTCTGAAATGTTCCACCAGTAAGTGGCCTGTCTCCCCAATGTAGAGGAGGCCACATCGGGTGCAGTGGATGCAGTAAATGTTGTGTGTGGAGGTGCAGGTGAATTTGTGACGGATATGGGAGGATCCCGTGGGGCCTTGGAGAGAAGTGAGGGGGAGGTATGGGCGCAAGTTTTGCATTGCTTGCGGTTGCAGGGGAAGGTGCTGGGACTGGAAGTTGAGTTGGTGGGGGTTGTGAAACTGACGAGGGTGTCGCGGAGGGAGTGGTCTTTCCAGAACGCTGGTAGGGGAGGGGAGGGAAACATGTCCTTGGTAGTGGGGTGTGTTTGGAGGTGGCAGAAATGACGAAGGATGATACGATATCTGGAGGTTGGTGGGGTGGTAGGTGAGGACCAGTGGGGTTCTGTCCTCATGGCGATTGCAGGGGCGGGGTTCAAGGGCGGAGGAGCGGGAAGTGGAGTAGATGCGGTGGAGAGCATCGTCAACCACGTCTGAGGGAAAATTGCGGACTTTGAAGAAGGAGGCCATCTGGGTTGTTCGGTATTGGAATTGGTCCACCTGGGAGCAGATGCGGTGGAGGTAAAGGAAATGGGAATATGGGATGGCGTTTTTCCAGAGGGTAGGGTTGGAGGAGGTGTAATCTAGATCCGTTTTGAGACCTACCCACTATCGTGGTGTCATTAGTAAATCTGTAAATGGATTTTGAGCTGAATTTGGCGGTACAGTCACGAGAGGGTAAGAAATATTGAAGGGGGCTGAGTACACAGCCTTGAAGGGCAGCAGTATTGCGTATTATTGAAGAGGAGGAGTTTCCAACTCTCCTCATTCATTGTGATCTGCAGGTCAGAAAGTTAAAGATCCAGTTCTCGATGTGAGGAAAGTCCTAGGACTCAGAAATATCGATGAGTCTTGCTGGCCTTAGGGTCTTCAAGACAGAGCTAAAGCCAATATACAGAAGTCTGATGTCGGTGTCCATGTTATCCAGATGTTCCGGAGGTGAGTGAAGTGCCAGAGAAATGGGGTCTGCATGGATCGATTACGATCGTGGCGAATTATCGAGGACCTCAGCAATCTGGGAGTTAATGTTTACCATTCCTAACCTCTTAACGCACTTCATAGATGAGATCGGCCATGATTGTGTTAAAAATCGGAGCAGGTTCGAGGAGGCAAATTCCAGACCCATGCTCCTATTTCTTGTGTTTATTTGTTCTTTATAGCTCAGAGGGAAACATGTTAACGAATGGTCCTGGCAGACAATGAAGATCCACATACACAAACCCCATTTCTCAGCTATAATCCCATCGTCCTAAAGGTTTCAGCAATGCATGGGATTATTGATATACCACACAGGTAAAATGAATGCTTATGATTCAAACATTCATCCTAATAATGAGAGTGTGTGCGACTTTACGTTCTTCTGGGTGTATGGTAGCTGACTGTAAAATGAACCTCAGCAGGAACTGCAAAGAGCAGGGTTACAGAGTAAGGAGCACAAGCAGTCCAAGAGCTGCAAATGTTGTTAGGAAGAGGGCCACCTGCACAAGAACTAACCAAGACAGGGGAGCGGGGGCCTGGGAGTGAGGGTGTCGATCCAATAATACCAGAAATGTTAACGTGATCTTATTAATTGGATCTTATTAATTGATTCAACATCATTGTCCACAACCTTGAACACAAATCGGGAGAGTTAAAGTGATGGCGTCACCAAATATTTGGACAGTTTGGCAATTATGACCAGGACGTGGGCCTATGGAGGTGAAGACGTTTTACTGTGATCGTACAGGAGGTATGGACACCATGAAGCATCTCCAAAATGATAACGGATGAATGTGGCAATTCACAGATATTCTGGGCGAGCAGAGCGAAACAGGCAGACACACTGAATAAGGAACAGAGAGTGACAGAAGGATTTTGAGATTTCCAAAAGTCATCTGCTCAAGTCAGTCTTGATCTAAAAACTGAGTATATTATTGGCGAAACTAGTTTACAAGTAAATTGTGAAGTGGAAGTAAGCTGCTGGCAAACAGATCGATGTAGCGATGGTAAGTGAATGGGCAAAGCCCTGTCCATTACAATACAAAGTGGAGAGTGTCAGGGAGAATCGACAGAGACTTTAGTTTAAATGGGGAGATGTTATAGGACTCTGACGTAGAGAGGGATCTGTGTGTCCTGGGATATTAAAACACATTGAGTTAATCTGCAGGGGCAGCAAGGTATTAGCAAGGCAAAGGGATAAAGTTTTCGTTTGTTCATCGGACGTGAGCACCACTGGCTGGGCTCAGCATTTATCCCTCATTCCCATCAGCCCTTGAGAAGATGGTAGTGAACTGCCTTATTGAACTGATGTACTCCATAAAACATTATTTTTGGAGAAACTGAATGTCGCAGAAATTAAACTGCAGCTTTTTGTATTCCCAGTCCCAATTTTAAACTTAACTGTTTGGGTGGCACAGTGACTCAGTGGTTAGCATTGCTGTCTCAGAGTTCCAGGGACTCGTGTTTGATTCCAGCATTGTGCGACTGTAAATGGAGTTTGTAAGTTCTCCCCGTGTTTGCGTGGGGTTCTTTCGGATGGTCTGGTTTGCTTGGACATGTGTGGGTTAAGTAAAATTGGCCATGCTAAATTGCCCATAGTGATCAGACATGTGAAGGTTAGGTGCATGAGTCAGGGAAATGTACAGTGATAGGGCAGGAGAATTTCACACCGCTGGGATTATATATTCATTTACTCTAGTCTGAGTGAGAGACTGGAATTCCATGTGTTGTCAGCAAACTGATGTACAGCAGAACAAAGTCTCTAAGCTAATTGAGGGGAGCAATTCGTAGAACAGGGAGAGAATAGGGAAAAAATCAAATTGCTGATAAAAGCTCAGCAGTTTTGGCAACATCTGAACAGAGAAACAAGAGTTACCACGTCGTATCCGGTCACCGTTTATCTGAGCCAGACCTGAAACTTTAACGCTGATTTCTCTTCAAAGATGCTGCCTGCTGAGGGTTTTCAGTAACTTTTGGTTTTGTTTCTGATTGACAGAATCTGCAGTTCTTTCAGATTGTATTTAGGTAATGAATGGGGTTAGGTTCGGAGTAAAGCTGTTTCTGCACTTCAGCTTTTCTCACTCCCAGACCATGTTCACCGTGGAATTAGATAATGACGAAGTCAACCCCTATTCCCACACTGTCCCTATCAAATGCACTTAGCATAGTTATATCACTGGCTTATAGGCAGAGTACATTTCCCTGTACACTTTCTCCAACTAAACCTCTTCGGGTCCGGGAAAAATAGGGTTACATACAATGTACAGATATGTCCACAAACACTCCCGTGTCAGGGAAGCTCTGTGTTAGATTACAGAGTAAAGATGCCTCTACAGTGTCCATCACAAACTCGTATATAGCTCATACACACAGACACACTGTCATGCAGTCACACATGTTCAGTCACACGCATTGCAAACTCCCGATCTCAGAATCTCACACTCGAACACAACCTTTCACTCAGCCAATCTCAGCTACCAACTCTCAGTCAATCAGTCACATACACCTCAAAGCCACACTCGCTCATTCACAAAAACAGTTACTCTTTCACAAATGTATACTAATGTTGCACAATCCGAGAAGCTTGCGTAATGGTAAATCAATTTCTTTATTTTTAGAGAACACAAAGTTTGAAGGCAAATTACGTCAGGCTGGTCCTTGATAAATTCCTGTTATCTGGATAAAATACATCTTTCTCCAAGCTAAATCTCTGACAGATTCTGAACAAGACCACGCACCTACAATTCAGTAGCTGACCTGTCATATTACTATCGTACTTTCGTCTTGAAGTTTGGAAAGTTAGACAAACTTTTAAAAATCTCAGGGCACGGACTTTAAAAGGATTCTGGAATCTGCATCTTAATCAATGGAAACTTTGTAACAGAGTTCTCCATATCCTGCTTTTACAGTTTAATTTGTAAATTAACATTTCTACAATGTAGGAATGTATGAATGGAAAAAAAGCTTTTCACACATTTGCCCCTCACCTGTGCTGACAGAAATCAGACTCAAACTGAAGCTTCTCTGCTCCTGCATCCAGTTTACTATTGTACCATTTGGTTAAGATTATCCCTCCTCTAACATCGAAATTCCATCGATTCACATCCCAGTTTATTTCATCTGCAGGAGGCCGAGAGATGAAAATGTATAAAGTATACGATTTGTTTTAATCTGCCAAACCAGGACAAATGATTCCAAAAGTGTCAGTAGCCGTTATAGGTTTGTTTTAAGTAGCCATTTCATGTCAGCACAGCACTGACAGCGACTTTATAAACAGGGAAAGGCAAGAACGGGTTGGGGACTTGGGAGTCCATGTGCAAATGAATGCAGCGTAGATTCACAGAACTATAGTTGGACGGCACGGGTTCAATGGCCATGGAAATGACACAAGCCTAGGATTGTATCCCTGGAATTTTGAATAGTCTCAAATGATGAAAGTTTGAGAGTCAATGAGAGGAACTGCAGGATTAGATAGGGAGAAAATATCGTTGTTGCTTCTGGAATCTATAAATAGGTTCAGTGTCGAGTAATCTAACAATAGACTGGAACCCTTTGAAATCTCAGGCCACGTTCAGCATGAAGTTAAGTTTTGTTTTAATCACCCGACACTGTCCCCATCAATCTCTAACATAGGCATTGGGTTCAGTACAGATTAAAGCCCAATTACACTGTTCCCATCAACCACTCCCAGGAAAGGAACAGCACTGAGTTAGATAAAGAATAAATCTACCTTTGCATTTTCCCCATCAAATCCTCCCAGGACAGGGAAAATACTGTGCCAGACAGTAAACAAAACATCGTCCATATAACCAAAAAATGACTGCATTCCATCTGCTGCTGCCTTGCCTATTGTGAGCCACAGAGTGAGCTCCAAAACCCCTCCAGGGCAATCTTATCCTGTACCTGTGGCTGTGGCTCTCTATCTGTGTCTGTGAGTCTCTCTCGGTTTCTGAAATTAGCTCCCATTCCCTCGACAATGTTGAATAAATTTCAAAACCGTTCAATTACGTTTAAAACATTTTCGGATACCCTTAAGATTTTTTTGCAGGGTTTATAAATATCCATCCTCATGTTACTTGCGGATATCCAGTGTAATTCCTCTACATTTATATAGCCCGTAATCCACAAAGCAAATTAACATCTAGGGTCCGTGAACAATCCGAAAGTTCCATGAAGTGTCTCTCTTTATTGCATGCGATTGGTCATTAACAATAAGGACGTGTTCCTATGATTTTTTTCACAGTGACGCCATCAGGAGACCTGAGGACCACTTTGATTCTCAGACTGACTGTTCATCGTCACTGCAAAGAAAAATCAAATTTTCAAGATGCAGGAAAATCTCAACGAAAACAACTGCTGATGTGCTTCCTCAATGTAATCACTGATACTTTTTAGGATGAGATTTTGAGGAGGACATTTAGCTGAATGAAACCAGGAGCAGGACGAAGCCATTCAGCCCCTACAGCCTGCTCTCCATTCAATGTGATTATGCCTGATTCCCTATCTCAACGCTGTATTCCCACTTGCTCTCCAGAGGTCGTGGTGGAGGATGGTACAATTACAACAATTGGTTCACGTTTGTCGGAGGAATCGAACAGAAACTGAATGATCCCGTTGAAAATGATGAGAAGTTCTTAAACGTTATCGTTCAGAGGGATATATGGTATCAGAACTCCAACTGACAGTGGACTCAATAATGTGGAGGACAATTGATACAGAAGAGTACAGTGCAGGCCCTTCAGCCCTCGATGATGTGCTGATCGGTTAATCTATTTTAAGATCAAACTAATCTGCATAACCTATCTTCCATGTGCCTATCCAAGAGTCGCGTAAGCATCCATAATGCATCTGATTGAACTACCACCGCCACAGAGTCTGGTCGGTGCATAGAAAGAACTTACCTCTCATCTCCCCAATAACCTTCCTCCAATCACTTTTAAATTATGCCCCCTTATGAAGACATTTCTGTACTGGGAAGAATTCTCTGGCTATTCATTCTATCTGTGGTTCTTATCATCATATACACTCTTATCAATTCACCCCGCATCCTTCTTCACTCCAATGAGAAAAGCCCTCGGCCCCTCAATATTACTTCATAAGAAATGCCCTCCAGTCCAGGAAGCATGGTGGTAAATCTTTTCTGCAGCGTCTCTAAAACTTCTACCTTCAGGATCAATCTAGTCAGATTGCAGATTTAAAAAAATCTGTGACTGATTCTGAACAAGCTTCACGTGGAATATGCTTTACAAATCACAATCCCTCAGGTAGTTGGCGGGTTCGCCATGTCAGAGTGTGATTTTGATGAAATACAGGAAATGTCACTCCCCCACGGTCATTGCGTGACTGTTTTGCTCTTTATGACAAACAGAAAGCTCTCGCCTCTCTCGTGTCTGTTTCACAGGAATTCTGTGCTTCATATTAATTGGCCACGAACAATAAGGAAGTCTGGCTCTGATTAGTTGAATTGTGAGGATATCACGAATCCTGTGTACCACGTTCATCCTCATACCGAATAGAAATAACTTCTGCATGTGTCCTCCTAAATTCTGCTACTCTTCTCTTCCCTGTTTCCTGCATTTTCAAGTTGTGTCATTTGCAAATTCTGAAGACATGTCCTGTTGTCTGGAGGTTGACAGTGAGTAAAGTTCGATGTCCACAACAAAGACTCCCAAGCCAAGCGTCAGCATGCTGACATCTCTTGATGTCAGTGACCAAGTCCTCATTGACAAAGTGGGAGTTTGAGATTCAGAAACTAAATAACTGTGACACTCTGTTCTGTCCATTGACTCTCCACCCCTCAGTGAAATTCAAATAATGACCTAGTTCCCTGTTAAAAGCGTCAGTTGGAGCCGCCTCCATTAGAACTCCAGCAGGGCCCTCCACACAAACACCAAGCGTTGTGTCAACAAAAAAAAAAAATCTCTTACTACACATCTGTTACTTTTGCAGATAATTCCAGCCTGTGTTGTCTCATTCTTGAACCTTATATTCGGGGAACAGTATCTCCCAGAGGTGTCATGATTTTTGAAAATCCCATCAGATTCCCAATCTGAAAAGTTCTATTCTTTCCAATCCATCCCCATGATTGAAGGTGCGGACCCAGGAACAAATTCACACAATATTCCAGTAATCTGTAGTAATTAAGGAAGTGAACTCACTCTCCACCACCTTCTCGGGAGGAATAAGTGACAGCACAGACAGTGAAGGCCACATTCTTCAGGAGGGTCGCCCCATCAGAGTTTTCAGGTCCCTAGTTGATTAGAACAGAGTCTATGTCCAGGTTTTTGCAGGGGCCTAACATGCAATGCCAGCCTGTGCTTCTCCAACAAATACCTGACCAATGGAATGATTCCTTTATGAATGAGTTAATGCAGAGAAATATTTATACTTTTCAGTGTAATTCTCTGGTTGTACAATCGACTAGAATCTGCTGTAAATGATAGTCTCCATGATGTGTTCGGACGTATATCAGGTATTCGTACAGTAAATATTCGATCCTTTTGAATGGCTGGATTTAACCCAGTGGAAGAGTTCCTGTCCTAAACACATGCAGGTTGAATTCCCAAGCAAAGTCACAGGGCACAGGTGTCACATCGGTTCCCTTGGAACTGGCTGTCCAAGCTCCGTGTGTAATTGTCAGTGTCCCTCTGTGCAGCCTATAGTGAGGCCCGCAGTGACTCCTTCTTGGATGTGCATTTCCCTTTGGGGAACACTGAAACATAGAGATTCTACCGAGGCTGCGCAGTGGGGCCTGACCCCTGAGTCCCATCAACCTGCGGCTGGGTCTCTGACCTCACAATGGGAGACAACCCTCTCTCAGCTCGAGCTGGAGATTCAACAACAGCCAATAGTACTTTCCCCTGGAGCACGGCCGCTTAAAAGTGAAGGAAAGGAAATCAGACGAAGTTGCTCGGATAGAGAGAGCAGTAGGGAGAGAAACTGAAGTTCTCACGTGTCCAAAATCAGGTTGGAATGCAGTGACTTCAGCGATCTCGCTGTCTTTTGCCATTTGAACTGAACTGATTCTGAAATATGAAAATTAAATCGAGGAAATTACTTCGTGTCAATAAAGGGGAAAGTGGACTTTATATTCCAACATCAATAAGTATTAAGCGTAATTTTTAATGAATCCTAATCATACGTTATTTATTATATTGCAAATTAACAAATACTCACAATCTGCTGAAGACACTTACTTTGTCTGAGTTCCATCCGCTTTTGTCAAAAGTTCAAAATGCAGCAATTAAAAGGATTTAGTGACAAAGAACAAAGAGGGGAACCGGAGGGAACGAAAACAAAATGGAAGTGCAGGAATGATGAGATAACAAAATGATAAGGGTGCAAAACAGAACCTCTGCATCCCAACTTTCTTGCCCAAAGTTGCTTGGAAGCACAAAATAATAGGTCGGGAATGGGGTTTGTGGTGGAATTGAGCAAAAGTGCCAAAATATTACTGGAAGCTATGAAATGCTGGGACCAGGATTGGAATTAGGAGGTGTGGCCACGTGGGCAGGGTAGGAAAAGTCTAGAATGCAACATTGTCAGAACTGGTCAATTAACGGTCGGTCAGCGGGGGGCGTCGTTCGAACTATGTGGGCAGAGGATGTTCCGGTTCAGAGAATGCAGCAATCATGTTTAAAGGCTGTTACCTATACTTTCAAACAACAGCTTTGGAGAGACATTGGCTACTAGCAAACACTTAACATCAATTAGATTCAGATTGCTCCCTGATTCATTAAAGTTCCTGCAGGGTGCTTGGGCACAGGAACAGTCCCTGCTCTATCAAGGCTGGAGAAGATCAATAAGTCAATGTGGGCAAGTTCAAGTAGAGATTGCTGAGGTGGTGATTATGTGTGGGGAACCTGGTTAAGTTGACAAAAACGGATCAGCGAGCGGACATTTCCTGCAAGGGTTACAAGTTTAAACTGAAGAACGTACATGTGGCCAGAGATGAAAGTGAAATTCAAAGCAAAACACATCATATCCAGCCATTGCCACATTCATGGCAGCAGACTGTCGTTCCAAAAGGTCAGGGTAAGGAGGATCCAGTGTGCTCTGACAGGGTAGATCAGCTGCTGACTGCAGTAACTGGATTATGGGAGTTGTGGGGTTTCGGGGGAGTGGGGGTTGGGGGCCTCACAGGCACTTCCCGTGACCAACAGCAGCTCCTCATCCCCTCTGAAAATTACACCAGAAACCACGCAACACGCTCCTAGGTTGTCGGCACCTCTCGTCTTCAGGCAATTAGACGAGAGCCAGAATGATCAAAAGCAACGGAGAAAACAGACAGCAGCTTGACGTCACTTCAGCTGTCAGTGCAGAGGTATAACAACATCATAGCACCCGCATTTACTAAGAAGGTCACCTTGAAGTCCTTAGATTTCACAAGTATCTACATTGTTATTACCTATCACCGTAGTGTGTCGCTATTTTCAATTAATTCTGCTGGGATGCATGACAAGTCAATACCGTCAATTGCGCACCCCACTGGGAGCAGGGAGTCAGGGAACTGTCGACAGAAAGGGGCCATTGACAACAGGACAAGTAGGGGTCGAGAAGAGCGCAGATAGGTGAATTGGAGCATGACCAAGAGCATCAGGAGCTTACCTGGTCAGAGGGTTCAGTGCTGTGCGAAATTACTGCCCGCAGCATGCAATATTGGACGTCCTGGTTCGCTAATGTGAGATCCTCAGAGGAACAGTGGATATTGGCATTCAATTTACATCAGGTCTGCCGGCTCAGGAGGGCGACTGGGCAAGAGTCTGAAATAATGGCAGCATCAGTCGCAGTGGCAGGGCCAATACTGGAGTTAATGGGTTAGGAGAGTGGCTCTGTTATGGGTATTCTCAAAAACCGTACAGTGCAGAGGTTCTTGCAACTCAGGTAATGTTCCGAGTGGTCCCTGTGGTTGTCAGGTTGTGCGAGCCAGTCGAATGCCCCCGTCGGTTTTGGTGCAGTGAACAGCCCATTCCCATCCAAGTTATTAAGTATAATTCAATTGTCCGTCCTGCTCGTCATTCGTTTGTGCAACGCTAAAACGTGAGCATATGTAAGGTCTGCACGGCAAGCTTTTCATTCTCTGCTAATGGAATGCCCGACGAGGAGTCACAGACCTCCCTAAAACGGACAATGACATCGAGCAAATGCTTGGCTGCTCTGCAGACACTGGATAACAGCCTAAAATCGGCGTGCCGTCTTGCACTGGCCTTTATTGCATCCTTCACGGTGCTGTCCAGACACTTTTTCGCAGTCTGAAGCGGTGCCCCAGGGGGATGTCAATAACAGGGCTGATGGTCACCCAGTGGGTCATATGCACAAGATGTAATAAGGTCTGCACATCTTGGGACCGACAGTTGAAAATACAGGAAATTTCGAGGACCCAATTGTAGAACGGGAGCTGTCACTTCAACGGGTCTGTCGCATGGCCCGGAACTCTGCATGGATCCAGGTCTTATACAGGGG